>NW_028142974.1:0-600000 GCF_977018435.1 Lepisma saccharinum | reverse complement strand
TGTAGTGCCGACCTGAAACAAGGATTCTTTCAGATACCAATAGCGGAAGAATCGAAGAAATGCACTGTCTTTACTATACCAGCCAGGGGACAATTTGCTATGAATTTTACACCTATGGGACATGAGACATCTCCCGCGGCGATGACCCGATGTGTTCAGCTCGCTACAGCGGGGATGAATGACAATAATTTTGCCTTTTATATTGATGACATGTTTGTGTTTGCAAATAAATTTAGGGATATGTTGGTGAATTTAGAGAAAATGTTCCAATGTTTACGATCTGCCGGATTGAAATTGGCTGTACCTAAATGTTCATTTGGATACTACGAGACAATTGCCTTAGGCCACAATGTGGGCAGATATGGGTACCGTATCAGCGATAGAATAGTCTCATCCATTAAGAATTATAAAGTTCCCACCACCACAAAAAAGGTTAAAATGTTTTTAGGTCTTGCAGCTACGTGAGGAAGTACGTCAAAAAATTTTCTGACATTGCATCACCATTACAAGGTTAAATTCGTAAAGGCAAGAAATTTACATGGGGTCCTGAACAACAATCAGCATTTGAGAAATTAAAGGAAGCACTAATTACTGCACCTGTTTTGTTACCTTACGATCCAGCGAAGAACACCAAGGTTTTCACCGATGCTTCATCTCATGCAGTCAGTGGCGTATTGATGCAGCCCAATGCAGAAGCAGAGTACTTGCCATGTGCGTACTGCAGTAGAACGTTGACGGACACTGAAAAAAGATTGAGTGTCATTGAGCAAGAATTAACAGCAATTTTATATGCTCTCAAATCATTTAGATTTTTTCTTGTGGGACGCCATTTCGATTTACACACAGACAACTAAGCAATTACGTATATTAGGACATCCCGTAAATTAAGCTCAAAGCTTCTTCGATGGAGTAACCTTTTGGAGGATTTTTCATTCACTCCTATCAATGTCAAAACTACGGAGAACATCGCCGATCCCCTCAGCAGAGAATGTGGAGAAAATGTAGAAGATGGCAACATTGTAGAGGACATTCCCGAACCCAGGACACTCACATTATTTGATGCAACCACGGATGTCGCGGAACATCAGAGACAGGACTCATTTTTTGGCCCAATTATTAAAGTTTTGGAGGACCCAGACAGGGACGATGGAAAACTACCTTTATCCATCCAAAATCAGGTTTATCATTATGTGTTGGAAGATGGTGTATTATATAGACAAAAGAAATTAGCAGCCACTACCAGGAAACTGTTATGCATTCCAATGACGTTACGTGATTCTGTGATTGAGACACTCCACGCTTCACCCTTAGGAGGTTCTCATCTTGGATTTACCAAATGTTATAATGTTGCATTATCACGAATTTATTTCCCAAATATGAAATTATTCATACAAAGGAAAATCAGGGAATGTATTACATGCCAGCAGAATAAACGCCGTCCAGGTGTACCATCAGGAGAACTGTGTACTTTTCCCGCACACAAGCCATTCCAGCGGATTTGCCTAGGCTTTTCAGGTCCATATCCTTCCTCATCCAATCTTCGTCACCGATTCATAATTGCCGCAACAGATTTTGGGACGCGGTATTTAATAGCCAAACCAGTGGCGGATTGTACGGCCAGTACAGCAGCTGAATTTGTGTATGAGGAAATGTTGAATGGTGCTGAGTAGAATGGCATTCTTGTTTTTCTCCGGCACGTAGCTTACCAAGGTCTCATTTTCATGGAAGGCGAAATGTGATGTGCAAGGCTGTCTTGTCTTGATATTGGTAAGTGCAGGTGGGATTTCACGTCTGTTTTTCTTTACTGTTCCAACAATGGTTACATTTTGTAACAGGAGAACGTGCATCGTCCGCGGAAAGGCACTAACTGTTCATCAATCGTAAGAAAGGCTCAGGGTACCATGATTCTGAGACATTTTTTGATAAAAAGTGTCCAGATATATCGAAATGCAGCCATGTGATCAGTCTCCAGACGTGCAGCGCCAGTATGCTTGTCATCAGATCAGAGCAGTCTTCTGATGTCTTCGAAACGATTTACTCCAAAGGTTGCTTTGTACGTCGGGTTGGAGAATTTGTTGATAAAAAGCTCACGAACAGGAACATCCCAACGTCTCTCAGTTGCCCTCGATCCGTGCCAAATACATCTGCGCATGCGCACTTTGCAGTGAGTAATGGTAGGGTATGTGTTTGACCTTGAGATGATTGCTTTTAGTTTGGGCATAATTAAACATAATATGTAGGATCAATTTACCTTTATGAATGTTTTCCTGTTGTTTTCAAGCTGGGGTCAAAATGACCCCACACATGGAAAGGAAGGGTATTGTTAAAAAGACGTTAAAAATATAATTTAAAATAAATTGTAAGAAACTTATTTATACATGTTTCTATAGCTGAAGTAGTATGGTAAGATGTCACAGAAAATCAGAATTATTTATTTAGATTTTATTATAATACCAGGAAATAAACAGACAGTGGGGTCAAAATGACCCCACACATGCATCCGAGGGTTAAAAGTATTCGAATTCTTGAAGGGACGGAGGGAGTTGAGTTTTTCGAGAATATCACACATTTCCTGTTTATAAGAAATTATATTTTCAATAGGAAACCCATCCTTTATAAATGTTTCATGAGATTTGGTCGGCAATTATTTTTGATGATGGTGAAGGGTGTCCATGTTCGAGATCCGTCTTTCTTTGATTTCCACCGATTTGTAAAAAGCGCCCTATTCATACGAAGCAACAGAAAAAATATTGTCTGTGTGCAAGGTGAAGGGTGGTGACTAGTGTTTCTTTACCGTTGTTGGTGTAAAAAGCAGAAAAAATATTCCGTCAAATTTTGTGTTCCTTGTTAGAAATGTGAATAATCGTTATTTTTAAAATCTATAGTTTCGTTCGTGCTAATTTTTTTAAAAATGGATTTTCTTTAAGATTTTTTACAATATTTCATGTAGCAATTTCACAGATCATTCTGTTCGATGATGGTATGTTGTAGTTTTATTGCAAAAAGATAAAAATATATTTTCACTCCCCGTAGTTTCCAGTCATGTTTCTTAATGTTTGTGAGAGTTAGCGAAAATGTGTTTTCGAAAAATAATGTTGACGTGATGAAGCACGGAAGTAGATTGTTAGCGAGGAGGGCTGAAAAAAGGAGGCTGAGAGTGAAAACTACAAGTTTTCCATGCCTGAACTTGATGAATTTATAGATTTATTCGGAACATGCAGTTTTTATAATGACGTGCACCTGGTATCGAAGATTCGAATGTATTTTTTGTTTTTGGTTATAAGTGTCTTATTCAGTTCAAAACTGGATGCCTTTTCTCGTTAATTTAAATTTTTGAACTCCACATTATTTGTACTCCTTCGGATGATTGAAAGGGGGATAATGCAAATGGGTTACATGATACCAAAGAATAAAATGTTGCAAAAGTTGATCCGTTTATCTCCTTGTTTATATCACGATAGGGAACTTAAGATGTAAAATTTTCATTATCCTCCGCTTACACATTTTCTCTTTTCTCACGATCTCTATCTCGATCAATTATCTTCCTACATCTTAGAAACATGTTCTCTACCTTTTTTAAAAAATATACAACAAAGGCAGTGGAGTGTTGTTCGTCGCAGCAAGGAGTGGCGTGATGGTTCAATTGTTGCGGTTTAACACATACTCACAAAAACCAATCGTAAAATGCCAGTGTGGGTCAGTTTCCATATTCAAGTACAAACAAATGAAAAAAATGATAATAAGCAGGATTAATTCGGAAATGTGTGTTACTTTTCTGTCTTCTGAAAGTTAAAATACATACAAAGTAATACTTTTGTCCATGGATGCAAAAATCTTTGTCTCTTTCATTGAAAGAGGTACATACATTAAGTGTGTTTAAAAAATAGAATCCTGTTGCATTGATAAAAAAAATAAGAACAACGTTGTTGCTTGTAGAATTGTTAATAAAATATATGAAACAAAGTGAGAGAGAGATAGTTAGTCAATGTAAAATGGAAGAATGAATAAGAGAATATATGTATAATATGACAGAAACTAAAATTCCTATATTATAAAAAGATAAAATCCTAAGTAGTTGAAAGACAGATCATAGAAATTTGTGTCTCTTAACAGATCTAAATGATAAGACAATAATATAACCAACTAATAGATACACATTCTCTGAATCCTATTACCTCGCATGAATGCACATGACACACCTTATGATCAAAAAAGGGCGAGTTTTATATTGCCTAAACTGAGATTCTCTTGCAAGAGAAAAATATGGAATAAAAAAATGTTCAAAAGCTAGCGGATAGAATCAATAGAGGAGAAGAGGGGGCAGGCTTTATTTCCAAGAATCCCACTCTCGTCATGCTTTTTACTGATAACATCAAAAAACCTTGACAAGTATTTTTTCTGATTTTGTTTAATTCACAATACCAAAACTCAGGTTAGCATTTCATGGAAAAATGTTCTCCACTTTACATCGCAACGACGAGGATAAACAATGATGGTCAATTCCAATGTGGTTGAGGGATCGCACTAATTTTTTTTTCTTTTTCAGATGCCGAAATCAACTTTTTTTCCCTCCTATCACACTAGACAAAATTTTAGTTACCACACATTCCATTCATCCATGTTAATTAACTTAGAATATGCTGTTCCTGGATAGGTTCTATTTTTTTCCAATACATGTTCAGCGAATTCAAGGCACACAGCCTCATGTACGTGATCAACACTTCGAAGAGGAAGCAGGTTGTGGTCAACGATTGCACCAACATCAAGATAGTGTACGAATTTCACAATCCAATCCTGAAACTGAAACATAAACAGGGTCTAGACGAACATATTGAAATTAATTGTACATAAACAGATTTATTTTTTCTAAAATCCCGAACATGCTTTTGCAACTACGCGCTAACGGTTACGTCCATAACACATTTTACAGAAAAGTTTTCATTACACCTCTAATTTAAGAACTAATGGTGCTGTTTTCGTTCATTATATCTCAGCCCAACATAACCTAAAATTACCTATTGCTGTGCAAAATGTGGCACAAATGATGCTACAGGCATAACAAATTATTCATTATTTTCAACATATTATACATTCTATTTGTAAGACACAGACAGTTAGTTATTAATATGCAAATTTTCTTAGCAATGATTTGTAAATTTTACAAATGTAATAATATCCAATTCATTTTATTATATTATATTTACGAGTTAATTCCATTTTATTGTTGTCCGCAATCTCCAAGGCAACATAAACAACACAAATGAAGCTATTGACAAAACATTTGACGTACGTAAGGAAGCATCGACAAAATCAATCCGAAGAAGATAAAAGGCAGATGCTAGTGAAAAGGACAGACTA
Source organism: Lepisma saccharinum (assembly GCF_977018435.1). Lineage (NCBI taxonomy): Eukaryota > Metazoa > Arthropoda > Insecta > Zygentoma > Lepismatidae > Lepisma > Lepisma saccharinum. The sequence continues at coordinate 594,642 of NW_028142974.1, read as the reverse complement.
AGGAAAAGGTAGTCACGTGCCAGAATGTCTCAAGTTATAGGCAAAGAAGAATCCAGAAAGTCAGTTGCAAGAGTGAGAAAGCAGCGCATGTTAAAGAAGAAGCATGCTTTTCGGATGCTCCATCAAGGCACCAAGCAAAGTCTAATAATCGCCTCAGTCACTAAGGAAAGCATTAGCCGAAGTGAAAAGACCATTATCAAAGAGTCCTAACAAACAGAAAGCAGTTCTAGAAAAATTATGTCAACCACATGGAATTCCAATAAATCAGAAGTCATGGAAATGTTCTAAGTGTTGAAACAAAGAGTATCCTCATAAACTTTTATGAACATGATGATATATCCCACAAGGCACCAGGTAGAAAAGCCACTGGTCTGCACAGAGAAAAGCAACGTAAGAAGTATTTGTACTTGATTTTACATGAAGTGTACGAATTGTTCAAATTGGAACATCCCAATATCCAGATTGGTTTCTCTGCTTTTGATGCACTCAGACCACAACATGTTCTTCTTTCATCCAACATTCCAGCCAACTTTGTGTATGCATTTACCATGCTAACATTCACCTCCTGGTTTCTAGTATCAGCAAGCTTATTACAGATTTTCCAGGGAAAAACAACCTGTTTATGAAATAAGTTGTTCAAGTAACAGTCCATGTATGTTGAGAAAGTGTCCAACATGTAATAATATTAAAAAGAATTGAACACCTTCTTGAAGCACTATCACACACTTTAGATGAAGATTTCCAGTAATCTGAATGTGTTAATGATGAATCCGGAAGAGTTGATAAAGCAGTGCATGAAGGTTTGACTGAAGATGATTTGCAAACTTTAAAGAATAAACTGCAACACTTTTTTCTTTATTGTTTTGTGAAAGGGAAACAAAGTAGCTATTTTGAAAAGGCTAAAAGTGAATTGGTATCAGATAATATGTATGTTCTCCAGGTTGACTTCAGTGAAAATTTTAGTGTTGTTCATCAAGATGAGGTACAAAGTTCACATTGGGGAGGTCACCAAATAAAAATTTATATTGGAGTCGTATACATAGCATCAATTGTTATTTCATAAGCAATTATATCAGAACAAATGCAACATGATAAATTTGTAGTTCATGCATTCAGTCAAAAACTGTTTGAAGATCTAAAATCAAAATTCCCTCAGCTTAAAGTAGTTGATTTTGTTTTAAGATGGTGCAAGTCAGCACTTCAAACAGCGCTACAAAATAGCCAACATAACATTCAGCAAAGAGGACTGTGCTCTTGTTTTATATTGACATTTTTTTCTGTACAACGCATGGAAAGGGAGCATTTGATGGTGGTGTGAGTGGAATGTTAAAGCATCACGTGTGACAGAAAGTGAAGGCTAGGTGAGCTCATGTTAATGATTGCTTATCTTTCATTCAATGTGCTCAGTCAATTACCAGAAAAGTTAATATCATGTATGTTTCTACAGAAATAACAAATAATCATGAAAAGTTTGAACAAAGGTGGAGAGGAATTAAAGCCATTCCTAACACACATCAAGTTCATTGTGTCCGCACTCTTGGTCAGGATGTGTTGGAAATAGGTTTGTTGTCCGAAGATAGTGGCACAATGTTTCATTTCACATTACCTGAAAATCAAGCTCCAAAGAAAGAACAAACAAATTTAGTGGGGAGGATCAACCAACCCATGACATAATCACATCTGTTTCCTTTAGACAGTGGATTGTTGTTAATTTGAATCTGAAAGTGGGCATTCGCATAAGTGTATTGTACAATTTTCAGTGAACAACATGAAATGAGTGTGATTGTGAAGTTCCTTAAGAGGGTAGGAAAGCAGTTTGTCTGGCCAGAAAAAGATGATGTTAGTGAAATTGATATTTCTCATGTAGAACCTGTATTAATAAGGCCAGATACCAACCTTCGAGAAAAAATAACTTTCAAAGGCATTAAACCAGAACTTATTGACTTGATTTTGTCATATCTTTCATTTTCACTTTAATTATTCCCAAAGTGTTGGTATGAAACCATTTTACTTACTCATGTTTTGTTAAATTTTTCCTATTTTTGTGATATAAACAGAAACGTTACGTCCGTAGCACATAAGTGTTACGTCCCAAACAATTAATGCCACTGTAATAACAAATTTAGAACAATTGAGTACTTTTACCATTAACTTCATAAAAGTTCAATCTTTAATCATTGTTTGTATGTGAGAAGTTTCAATGTTCAATTCCTAATCTCACAGAAATATTACAATTATAACATGAATGTGTACTTCCTATTATTTTCTGAGTTACGTCCGTAACAGTATGTTTTATATCTGTGTGGAAAGAATAATTACAACATGAATTTTTTAAATATGACAGTGTAAACGGTATGTCAATATTAAATATTTGTGAGAAAATCAAAGCTTTATTCGATTAGTTTAGTAAATAGACCACCTCAAACTTTCAAATTGTTACGTCCTTAACTATAGTATTGCCCATGTTCAAATATTTTGTTTCGTTTTCAGTTGATAACAACTTTCTTATTAGTTAATTGACAGAATTTGTACAAATGTTAGTGCTAGTTCTGTAATAAAGTTATTCCTGTTAGAAGGTTCCATAGTCACTCACTTGAAATGAGTAATTTCTCCCCATTACAACTCAACATTTTTGAAAAAAAGTTGAACACGACTGTTTCCCGACAATACTTTCTTTGAACATTGCAAACTACTCACGCCACAGAGCAATCAAAAGAGAGAAACTCGACTTAATAAAATGATTCGACGTTTTTCTCTGAACCATTTTCATTTCATAAATTCCTTATCAATCATTACGATTAACTTCAAGTGACTGAAAGGTTGATATGATCCACATTTTTATGTGACGTCACCAGTAGAAAATATTTCTCCACGGATCGACGTAGATTTTTAAATTAGAAAAAACTCCTCGGTGTTGTGAATACATCTTGGTATGGTAGTTCGGGGCGCGAGCTAGACCTATGTATATCATAGGTACGCCGATAGTCATGCATTGATGATATGCACAATACTGTAACCAATCTACGTTAAATAATAAAGCTAGCCTAAGGATTAAATTGGAAATAAAAGGCTAAAGAGCAAATATTGGCTCAGTTATAATTGCATATCTCTTGGTGTGGTAGTTCGGGGCGCAAGTTAGGTCTATGTGATCATAGGCTTGAAGATAGCCACGCATTGAGTTTATGCATACTAGTTGAGTCAATTCATCGACAAAGCGAAATCCTCGCCTTCGTCTCAAGTATATTTGCATTATAATTGCAATAAATAAAGAATAAAACCTTTCAGTTTATACATACTGCAGTAATGTGGTTTTATTTCTCTGTGCTGTGAATATTGTCTCTGCCTAACACTATCCCTGTACCTGAGAGGAGTCTGTGTACTTCACCGAGTCTCATCGTTCACCGCTGAGTATTATTAAGTTAATATTAATAGTATAATAATACGACGCGTCTAATTACAAGAACGTATCAAGGTATCGTAAATAACTACAAAATTTTCTTTACACAAACTACATTTTGTAGTGTACTGCATTATAATATTTGGTTTACAAGGAAAATAATCGAACACGATTTTTTAAATTGCTGGTTATTTTATTGTAATGTTAATACATTGAATCGGTGACAGGAAATAATACAACTAAAACGATAAAATCTGTAGTACACGTAACTATTTATAATTCATCTCCATCTCACTTTGGTGCTGAAGTCTGAAAATAAAAAATAAAATAATAAGTATATCAAGAACTTGACTTAGAATTACTATATTGTGCTCCATATAGTATATCCTAATATCAGATTAATTTTCTTGTAATACTAAGTCAATATATCTTAATAGCAACACACAATCTCAATTCTATACAGTCTGCTAAAGAAGTGGTACTTTTGAAAGGAGAGAGCTGATCCATACTAACAAATATTTTGGCAAATAACTGTGCAATCCAAAAATTAAATATAAATTGCTAAACACCAATTTTGTCGTGTATCAATGGCTATAAGATATAGTGTTGTTGAGATATCATTAATTTACACTATAAAAATTTTACAACTAATATATCTAACTTTAATATCGGTAGCTGAAAATAAAAATTTTTACAACATTCGTATCTATCTGTCTGTGCGTCCATGTTAGTTATTGGTATTTCAGAAACTCTAACAAGGCAAAAACCAAATTAGGCTCACCTATCAAATTAAAACTCTCTGTAATATAAACTAATTCAGTGGGCCAGTGTGTCTGACTATGAGAGACACCATTCGATAAAACATGACCTGTTGAAACGTTATGCTTTGAATCGTGGACCTAAGTAGCGGATTGGTTAGCACAGCGTGTTTAGACGCAAGGAATCCCGGGTTGGAATCCAGGCATGGACATGAGTGTTCATTGATATGTGTCCGTTCATCATATCATCCTCATTGTCTTGATTAGCCAAAAATGGCATAAATGCAAAGCTAAATAACAAATATCATGTCATATCACATAATATGTTATGAATTAGCAAATATAAAGATGGAAAATGTTTAAAGGGTCCGTGTTTGTGTGGCTAGTCAACAATCTAATTAAATTTCTATTAATGATTTTCCAGAAAGTACTAAAAATGAAAAGAAAATTATGTGGAGATAAGATCTAGCTCGTATTAAACTTAATGATCCGATTGTGTATGCGTAAGAGTCCATAAAAGCATTGAAAATGTTAAATACAAATAACTCCAAATCCCAGACATCACTTCTCCAGACTGGAAATATCTGGAAATATCTGAGGAATGCCTTATTGAGACATTGCCAAGCTTCCTTGATCGCCATCGTTGTAAACATGTGTAAATAATCGCATTCAAGGAAGAGACTGCAGGTAACTGAGTCTGCATTATTGAGTAAATTCGATTGGAATAAATGCCTGGGAGAACGAGGGTCAGTGGTCAGTGAATTACGAGCATTAGTTAGAGAGAGAGAGAGAGAGAGAGAGAGAAAAGCAGGAAGGCGATTAGGGCGAGTCGCAAGTCAGACCCTTTGTACAGTCACGACCATAACAATCCTTCGAAGAACTTCAGCTACTGTAACAGAGGCAGGTATACCATTTTCCATTAGTCATGCTGAACCAGTCTTTGTGGGCTTAAAACTCAAGTGTTGTGTATTGCCATTCATATGTGTGTAAGTTAGTAACTCTGGCACCTTACCATCAAGCTTACCATGAACAGAGAGCATGTCATTTGTCGAGGTTGAATGATGACAGAGCTACACCCAATAGAATCGATCCCACATACCGAAGGGTATTTTACGTGGTGAAGATGCTGGGCAATGTCTGAATAAAGCATTAATGAGATGGGATTTGGAGATCCTTGTACTTTACATTTTCAATGATTTTATGGACTGTTACGCATGCTCCACGGACTTTACTTTTAGAACCAAGAACAATTTGGAAAATGCAGATAAATGATGAAATTAGGTCTGAAAAATGGTGAATTTTGGGGTAGGAATTCGTAGTTAGTATAACGGGAAGCGATAGAGATGTTGTAAAATTGTTGGAGTATGTGCGAAATAGTGAATGCTTTGCTACATTTACTTCTACGTTTAGATTTCTGTACCGATAATTTATTTATCTATGAAATGCAACAATTTCTGCTTACTTGCATAATAATATTCATATAATTATTGTTCTCTGCCTTAGTAGGTAGTTTGTTTCACTGCAAGCTACGCAGGATTTGGAATCTACCGCCCTCATGCCAGGGTAGGATCCATTAGTATTAATACTGTAATTTGATAACTTATTCTACTTCGGATCCATATCCAATTAACCACTATTTCCAGTTCGTTTATCAACAGGAAGTTTCTTCCCAGCCATTTTATTTTTCTTTCGTTGGACTCTTTCCCCAACTTTTTCAAACACAGTTTCCTCTCTTACTTTTCGTGTCCGTTTCACACTCTACATTCCTCACCATATATACTTCTCTAAATCTTCTAGTTGCTTTTCCTTACTTATTTAAAGCATCCACACAAAACATTTTATTAGTCTATTTCTTAGTTGTTTGTTCATATTATTCCATGTTGGTGTCAAAGAATCACCTGGTTTGCTTCTATTCAACTTTTTTCTGGCAGTTCTAGCCATTTAACATACAATTTATTATTTTTCTTCTTCAATATTTTCTCAATTAAATATGTATCTGGATATTTTGTTTTATTGAGTTTCTCTTCATAGTATCTCCCTTTCAATATTTTGTTATGATTATCTTTTATGATATATGCATTTCTATTCCCTAGTAAAACTTGAAATACAGTGAATGACTCCATACTCCAATTTTTGGTTAACCCTTTTCAGATAACTGTTTAAATATACTGACTCTTACCTGTTCTTCTATTTTGTTTTTTGGCTTCATGGTGGTGTATGAATATTTTTGACAATAAACAGTAGAAATCAATCGTTGCTCATCAGACATCTTTACCTAAGCAGGTTTCATGTGAATAGTACTGTGTACTGTATTATTGTAATTGTGAAGTAGCTCGGGTGAAATGTGCACCCACTTATAATTGCCCTGTAGACTAAATCGTCTCCACATGTGATATTTTGATGTCCTGTTGAATCATTCCACTATACTAGCTTTCAGATCACTGTATGTAGAATAATGTTTAATATTATGTTGTTGCATTAACTTTGCAAATGTAGAATTATAAAATTCTTTCCCTCTGTCTGCCTGTAAATATTTTGGTATCCTTCCCTCACTAAATATCGACTTAAAAGACTCGGTAACACAAGTGCCCGTCTTGGAGTTTAGGGAAACAGCCCTTTTAAATTTTCAACATTATCGATAGAAGCTAAGTTAGTATATTTTTGGAGTAGAGATTGTAGTTTGCCATCAATTTTCACTATGGGATTAATTAATTAAGACTGTAGAGTAGTAATTTCAACATGTAAGCTTACACTCAAAGAATTTTGTAATATTAATAAATCAGATTTAAGTTTCTTAAGACGTTCGTCTAATCTGGCAATGTCGCTGGATTGATCTGGTATTTCCTGCCTTCTTCGATTTCCAAATATGTCCATTTTTGTTTTATTTATTTGTTTTATTTTTATTTATTTATTTTATTTTTGTTTCGGTATTTTATATATTCATGAGACGTATATTATTCTTATTTCGATGAAGAGAGGAATTAGTTTATCATAATCGCCAATTATTTCCGCATAAAAGAAATGACCAATTTCCACCTCGTATGGTATGTTAGGAAACATATTATTGCGCATAATCCTATACAGATTTTTCCTACAAGAAACAACAGCAGCATTTGGAGGAGATATAATTATTTGGATCTTTTCTGTCACAGGAATCTCATATGACGGTAGGTTGTTGTTAAACATATAGTTGCTTTCCAGTATTTTCGTCTACCTGTTACCATATACTATTAAGTTGAATAATGACCAACCCTCTTAATTTACGATGAAGATCGGAAATCACTTGCATGCTGCTGTCTGAAATTCTTGCTATTTGGGAAATATATTTTTTTTATAGCCAAATACGTTCATTGGCATTTATTTCTTTCTTTTGGATATTTATATCATTTTAATATATTATAGTTTTATTAATTCTTGATTGGTTGGTTGGTTGATTTTATACACTTTATACACAGAAAGGATAATCGAGACGGTGTTTTCATTTTAAAATGAGATCCCCACCAGGTATCAAACCCGGCACCTCTTGATTACAAGGCAGCGACACTATATTAATTCTTGAGATATAAAATAAAAGTTTGATCTTCTTTTATGATGACCTATGTCGAGTCTAGTGTCCAATGAAAGAGAATTTCAAGATGAAATGAATGCAAAAAACCCTATCTTTCTATGATAATTCGTTCTCGAGAGTTTCGTATTTAAATAGTTCGCAGTTAAAGTTCGGATGGGAAAAGCAAAAATCGAAGTATCCAGCTCATTCTATAGCATGTGAAGATCAGATATGAGAATACAACATATATTTCTCCGTTTCGTGTCGGATAAATGAATAAATAATAACAATTTACATGTTTCGAAATTCTCTTATCTGAGCCGACACCAATTCTGTGTTTCGTTGTATTCTCTTATCTGATCTACACATGCTATAGAATAATGCAGGTATATTTCCTCCTCCCGTCTATCCCGTACATGAATAGTGACTTTGCATGTAATGCGTATTGATTTTAGACATTGTCAGTTAACATTCTTTTAACTGTTAACTGTTTCTCAGTAATCCAAGCACATTGCGTCAGAAAAGTTCGTCACCACTGTACTAGGAAAGTCCCTTTCTTTAATGCGGGCAAGAGCAGCCAATAGGAACACAGTTACATCCCGTAATTTCATAGGGCTGTGAATATATAAACAAACACATATGGTTCCTCGGTTAGACCATTTTTATGTAAGTAGTTGTAAGCTATAAGCTCGCCAATGCTAATATTGCATCTTAAAACATTATATAGGGATAGCTGTTGTCCGAGGCTTCAGCACTTAGATCTCTCCATCAGGGAGGGCAACTTTGGCTTTCGTCAAAAGCAAATGATTTTGCTTCATCAGCAAAGCATAACGCTAATAGTAGCTTAATATTTTCACAGTTACTTAAATTCGTTATTTTTAAAGAGAAAATTATGCACTCTCTTGACTTGTAAATTGTTACAAGATTATCTTAATACTAAAAACTTCTTCAAGGTAACTTTGATATATTACTGGCACTTAAAACTTTTGTTATTTCAAAGAGAAATACTTTTGATTGCTTTTCCAATTTGGCTATTATTCAGTACATATATATATATATATATATATATATATATATACATATATATATTTATAAAGAATTAACTTCATTTACTACACACAATTTTTTTAGATGCTTCACATCCGGAGGTGTATATATATTTTATAAATATAGCATTTTGCTTTTCTTTAAAAATTACAGACATGTAAGTTTTTCAGACATACATGATTTTCAGAATATATATATTTGGAAGAAATAATTATATATACTGCCACTGGTAATAACTTTTTATCAGTATCAACATTTTCAATTGTAGATACACTTTTGAATAATATATGTATTTAAATATATATATACACACATCTCTGCACTACGCTGTACTGCACAGCAAATACTGTACACATCTATTTTCTTTTTTAAAATATAATAATTGTAAATGCTTCCTTGAAGTATGGTGATTTTGCATCAAGAAGCAAATTTTTTGCCCTATAGACTATAGAAATTGTGAAATTCACTCTATAAAAAAATGGTAAAATTCAGGTGTTTTGGCTTTTATTAAAAAAATAATTATTTTTCACACAATTAAAATGGTAAAATTAGTTTTTTTGTATATTTTCCGCTTTGGAGATTAGCATGAAAACAGGGTAAAAATAAATAAATAAATAAATAAATGTTCCAGAATCGGCCACTTTCTTTCTTATCATGTCCTTCACGCTATATCCCTATGTAGGCCATATTGAGTTTACCTATTGTATCCTTGGTTTAAAAGAAGTATTTTGATTAATATCGAAACTAAGTACATTTTTGTATAGTACAAATTATGAGCTATCATATTATTGACTAGAGATATAAACACCTAACACTAGGAAGATGTAGTAACGGATACCCTTCATATGCAATATTACATCACGAAGAACACAAAGCCCAGCTATTTCGCTTGTTTGTCTTCACGTTACTGTACTGTAGGTACAGCAAACAGGTTCAACCACGTCATTCGGACAGTCTAAATTACATACTACAGTCGTCTGTTGAAATAACCATGTATCAACTTTGAAACAGCACATGTGCAATATTGGATGGTAGGCCATATTGGGTTCATGTACCTTACATTATCGTAAGTACGTATCTCTAATTGATTAATGACTTAATCCTGTTTTGTATATTATGCTATTCAATTCTGATTAGACTGTTCGGGGAAAGGCAGGATCTTTTCCTACGCGAGTCGCATACAGTTGAACCTTTGTTATACTACACTACAGCGCTGTGTGTAGGTAGTGTGGAAAACGGCACGGTTCTGGGCTCTGCGGCGGTTCCTCTGCCTTATGATCCACTAGAGGCCCTGGTGTCGTCAAAGTCTAAGAGGAATTCGTCCGCTTTAAATGAAAGTAAATGGAGACTTCATTGCAATGTCTGATACTTTTACATGAAGCATTTCTATGAATATGATAATTTCTTTGATATTTGGTACAGTTATCGTGAAGATATTAACGGGCATTCTAGACATATGAAAACGTCCTGTTATCGTGACTTTCATTAATAATACGAAGCCTCCCCGATGGCGCATTGGTATCGTCTTGGCATTGTAATCAAGAGGTCCCGGGTTTGATACCCGGTGGAGGCACATAGTGGTTCGGATCCCACCTTAAACTGTCGGTCCAGTCCCGATTAGCCTTTTAAAGAAACATACACTGAAGCATTTGTATTTTCATATTCACTGCCACTTTTCTTCCCCTTGAAACTAATCGCGGCGATGTTGATAACTTATGATTACATGAAACTACAAAGGAAAACACACAAAACTCCTTTAGTGCCATCGACATGAGTGTAATGAAACGTCAGACCAATGGGAAATGCGACACGGGATGTTCACATTGATGTGACTAGTGACACAGACATTTCTGGACACCATGTTGGAGTTCATTACTGTGTACCTTAGCAATTGTGCGTGGACACATATTTTTATGGTACGACCTCTCTTTAAATTTTGAAAGAAATCACTTTATTATCCTCGGAAATTCGTGTATTCGTGGAAGTTAAAATAATTTAATTTTTTTTTTAAAATTTCAAATCAGAAGTATACTTGTTTTATTTCAAAATATGGCATTCAATATGTTCCTTTCTCAAATTACTTATCATTAGAGAAAAAAGTAAGACAAATATTATAATTCTGCTATTTGTATGTGAATAATATATTATTTTAATTTTTGGTAACCATTTTTAATATACAGCAATAAGATCTTTCAACACAAATATTTGTTCACAGAATATGCAGAATATCAATGCGAACAGTTCTTTTTCCATAGTTTTAACACGTTCATCCCGTTTGCGCACTACAACACATAAAATAATGTCATTTTTATCAATCCACAATATTCATAAAAGGCTGTAGAGCTTAAGCGAATGGCTGAGGTCGCTTACCTCCATACTTCTTATGTGTCTTTACCTCACAAGGCAATGCGGAGAGGATAGATTTAACTATTTTTCATACCTCCAAACAAGATTATCTCATTTTTAGGCATTTGGCAACCAGACTATTGTATATTTCTTGTCTGCTCATGTTTTTAAAATTCAATATGTCTGATAGGTGTCCCTAATGTAGCCCATTCCCAAAATTGAGGATTGTCATATTCTAGACCTTGGAACTAAATGTTAGCATCTGGTTTGGCGGTGACACCATAAAGGTAGAACTGCTGAACAAGATAAGGGAACATAAGTTACATATCCTGTCGTTAACTTTTACAAATATACAGGGTGACTGGTAATTAGATGCATTCCCTGAAAGGGGTTAAAGTAGAGACAATTTGCAATAAATTTGACCATATGATACCCCGTCCGAAAATTAGTAGTTTTCGAGATAATCGAATTTCTTTTGTTTCTTTAAAAAATGACAATTTTCCACATAAAAAGATGAATTGAGAGAAAACTGCTCATTGTATGGAACTTATTTCAGCATTTTCTGATAGCTAACAAATAAGTGGCTCGTTGAAAAAAAGGTTTTTCCCAAATAACAATCACATGTAAGTAACGGGTTGGTCTAAACTTACAAGTGATGATAAAAAATGCACTCTTAGTTTACTTGGCAACGTATTAATAACAAAAAAGGTATGACACGAAGCGTACAAATTACTTAAATTACTCCCTTGCGACATCTGTTATCCAACAAGCTACAAATGTTGCTAACATTCACGTTTGTGTACAAGAAATAATACTTCATTCATCTTCATGTGAATGGAATCAATGAACAATACAATTAAAGAACATTACACGTCTTGATCAAAGTGTTCACCTCCGTTAGGAATGCAGGCACGCAGGTTTTTGCGGACATTTGGTCTCTTAACCCGTGATGTGATGGTGTCCTTGGTGTGTTGACCAGCTGTTAAGATCCTCTCCCTGAGCTCTCTTTGCAAGTTTACCGGTGTCTTTTCATGTGGCTCCAAATGTAAAAGTCGCAAGGCGTAAAATTGGGAGATCGAGCCGGGCAGGGAATCGGGCCGCCTCGGCCAATCCATTTCTTTGGGTAATTTTCATCCAGCCACTGCCGCACGCCCAGGCAGAAGTATGGATGTGCGTAATCAACAATCATTTGATCGAACCATTTTTCCTGCCGCAAATCTTAAATGGCATCACCTATGAACATTTTTTGAGGAACGGGATGGCAATGTTGTTGGAGGATGTGCCTCTAGCTACAAGACGTGACATGATTTACTAGCATGGTGGCTGCCCAGCTTAATCCTAGCACTTTTACATTTGGAGCCACATGACAAGACACCGGTAAACTTGCAAAAAGAGCTCAGGGAGAGGATCTTAACAGCTGGTCAACACATCAAGGACACCATCACATCACGAGTTAAGAGACCAAATGTCCGCAAAAACCTGCGTGCCTGCATTCCTAATGGTGGTGCCCACTTTGATCAAGACGTGTAATGTTCTTTAATTGTATTGTTCATTGATTCCATTCACATGAAGATGAATGAAGTATTATTTCTTGTACACAAACGTGAATGTTAGCAACATTTGTAGCTTGTTGGATAACAGATGTCACAAGGAAGTAATTTAAGTAATTTGTACGCTTCGTATCATACCTTTTTTGTTATTAATACGTTGCCAAGTAAACTAAGAGAGCATTTTTTATCATCACTTGTAAGTTTAGAACCACCCGTTACTTACATGTGATTGTTATTTGGGAAAAACCTTTCTTTCAACGAACCACTTATTTGTTAGCTATCAGAAAATGCTGAAATAAGTTCCATACAATGAGCAGTTTTCTCTCAATTCATCTTTTTATGTGGAAAATTGTCATTTTTTAAAGAAACAAAAGAAATTCGATTATCTCGAAAACTACTAATTTTCGGACGGGGTATCATATGGTCAAATTTATTGCAAATTGTCTCTATTTTAACCCCTTTCAGGGAATACATCTAATTACAAGTCACCCTACCCTGTATGGCTGTGACATAGCAACCTAATATTGTAGCTCTACCTCCCTGTTAACTTGCCGTTATATTTTACTCGTCCTCATTACGGTTGTAATTTTTTTGATAGAAATAACCAATATGACAATATTGGGAAGGAGGTTGAGAGTTAATATTACGGTGCAACAAAAGGTTTAACGAGTGTCATCTCGAAACGGTGGCGGAGATTAGGGGGGCGAGGGGGCAGTTGCCCCTCCCACACTTTTCGCCACTTTAGCCCCCACGCTATGCTAAATCTTATCTACAAAGTTAATAATACTGTCTTTTCACCCCTAGATCTGTCATCTTACCACCCCCGGTTTTGGAACCCAATCGCCGCCACTGGACGTAACACCAATTGGATTTGATGTCTACATTTAATTCGTATCTGCAAAATGCTCAATGAGTACTACTTTGTACAATGGCGCATTCCTCCCTAGGTTGGTCATAGATTTTTCAACATACTTCAGGTATTATTTATAACTTAACCAAATCGTATTTGAATCCAATTTTATTTCAACAAATTTCAATATAAGAGTTCTCGTTTTGTTCTGTCAGGTATAGATTCAACGCCTCACTTGCAAATCCGGAGTTGGCAGGCGTTGTCGATAAATTTGTGCCCAAATTAGTGTCAATTGGTTCGCCATGCTCTAATGAATGTTTACTGAAAGAGACGTAAATTAACATACGGGATTGTTTCAGGTACTGTATACATGGATGGATAGCTTATACATACTACGCAATTGACCACTTATGAAATTAAAAAGATTAATACATACCTTCTAGCTCTCCACCAACCTGAAATATAAAATTTGAACATGTACCTCATTGCATTTTTGCTGCATTTTAATTATAAATCTATATTTCATTGCAAATGAACAGTCGGGAGGGGGTAGGTAAATTTTCTGTCGCAAGCGAAGTAGTGGTGTAATTTCGTGCCATGTGGATGCTGAACTGGTCTTTACAACATGCGTTCTTTCGTTTCACACATTTGACACTTCCATTCTTCATAGCATGTGAGTTTTGTATCTTCTCATTTTTCATTTCCAGTAACGTTTTGCAAATAAAATTGCATTTCTCTGGGGTTTGACGAGTTGAGTTACGGGTTGTTGTTTTTTTCCTTTGACCCTTCACACCGTAATGACAGTACATCTTTCAATCTCTTATACGTTACGATCGCCTGGCAGAAAATAATAATGATTTTCGTTCTGAAATTACTGTGATTGCTAAATATTTGATCGAGGCTAAGTAATTATTTTTTATGTGATAAAAACGGAAGTGTTCACAGCGTATGTAAGTCTCACACCAAAGGACTGCATAAATGGGCGTTTCACCTTTTTCTTCATTGAAATTTAAATGACAAATGAAATGTTCTTGTGTGAAATGATTTGTCATTTGATGAAGAACACGAGTACTATCAATGGTTGAAACGCGGCAACTTAACTCAACAGACCCCCTTCCGGGTCTCAGTGGTCGATAACTCTTAAGATAACTTTGCACGGAAATTTCGGCTTCCGTTCCGCTCTTTTCTCTATAGTGAGGTTACACGATTTTTCAATAGAAGCAGACAACAAGTTCTCTTGCCATTGGGCGTCAAGCTTAACTCAATGTTCTATTTATTAAAAAGTTACGAAATGAAAAGTACAATAAGAGAACTGTATCAGGCTTTTAAAACAACTGTCTCTTCCACCTTGACTTTCGGCCATCCCCCTTCCAGTGTTTTAAACAGACCTTTGCAAAGATAATTGCAGGTGGTCGCCAGACAGTTGCGTAGTGGCCTCACGTCCCTTGGGATTGGTATGAATAATGTAATAAATACAAGTGAGATAAATAGATGAAAATGGCTAATCTTTATGGACAATAATATTAAAGCATTCTGTTTTATCTGGCTTTAAATTTTAGTTTAACATTATAATTTGAATAAATACATCATATCAGGGATGTGACAAACTGGCTAGCTAAGGAAGCCGGAAAAGAGTAAAAGTAAAAATTATTGTCGTATTTCTCATGTGAAACATTTTAGCAAGAATTGACGATAACTTGCTTGGACATTTTTATGAATTTATTCATTTATTTAATAAAAAGCACTTTGTCTTGTCTTTTCTTCTCTCTCTTGATCTTGTTTTTTGATCTCCCGATTTTAATATGCTAACAATAAATTGTTAAACAACATCATGAATAGTGTCATGTTACCTAATAACACTTTCGGTAACAGCATGCGACCAACATTTTTGATGGTTTTATTTTGAGTACGCTCTCAGAGGTTACACAATTCCTTATGCTGGGAATGTTTTTATTTTTTACTTACTCTTATTTGGTATTACCTTTTTAAGCAATGTTCCCCATATCTGTGCACTGTACATAAACTTACATATTTCTATTTTTACCTTGTGTACATTATTATTAAAAACACTATTAATACAAGAATGTCTTACTAATTGTTATGCCACTTTTTCTAAAAAAATAGTAACAATATATATCCAACTGTAAGGATAGATTCACAAATGAAAGATTTCAAACACTGTGGAGGAGGAATTGCAAATTTTATAAGTATGAAATACTCAATATGCTGACCAAGGCAGAAATTTATTTTATTATAAAACATAAAGTAAACGTAACGTTTCAACCTTCTAGCAAGGTCCTCTTCAGACTCTGCACCAAGTACAAATGTAACAAGGTACAAAACAAGGACGATATATACACACAAAAATACTCCCCTCCAAATTCTTAGAAAGTTGTTCTGGAACATTCTAGCAGTTGGCTTTCTCTTGTCAACTGTATTTTGACCTGAAAATAAATGTGGTTGGACTTTTTATCTCAAGCTCTTTTTCCTTCATTCTTCTTCCTCTTTTTGTCCTCTTTCTCTCTTGTCCTTTCCAGTCTTTCTATGGAAAAAAAGCGTGAAATAGAGAGTCAAACCACATTCACTTTCAGGTGAAAGTACAGGTGACAATGGAAAGCCACCTCCTAGAATCCGAACTGCACCTACAGTTTAAAGTGGATCCAAACCACTATGTGCTTCTAACAATATGTATGGTAGGTGAAGCTAATATGATCCATTCTCCATGTTTTGGGGGTTTGCCGTTGAACCTGCAAGACCATTATATTTTATATATTCGAGTCGCTGAAAGTTAGTTGCTTCTGTGTTTCCTTGGTGTCACTATAAACAACGGAAGGCCGAAGAGCAGAACGAAAACGTCACATTATTTTCTCCGCTCAGGTAACGCATCCTATCGGTATATTTTGTAAATATTTATCCTGAAATAGTACCTTAATATTGTAATTATATTAGTCTGTTGTAAAGTGTAGTCGTATTTTAATCCACCTTTGTCACATTGTGTGTTATAAAATTTCAAGTGTCCAATTTAGTCATATTGGGAAACAAGCAGAAGAAGATTGAGTTGAGATCATATTCAATAAATATTCAATTTTTTATGTATTTGACATTATTTTCCTTGCCAGGGCAATTGTTTATTTTAAAAATTTTGCACACCTTAACTATACGAAAGCTACATAATGAATAGGACAAGCCTTTATATCACAATCCTTGTACTGTCTTTTACCAATGCATCTAATAAAAAAATGTAATATTAGTTAGTAATATTTAAAATATTAAATTATTTAATTAATTTAATATAATTATAACTCTTTTAATTTAAATATTATTGTTATTATTGTTTTCAGGCACATGCTTCAGACCCAACAAAATACATTTCTAGATTCGCGAAGCGATATTTTATGATAATTTTGTGTCGATTTAATCGAGTTTAGACAAATTTTGTAAAAATAGTAATTTTTGTATTAAAATAATGGAATTTTCAGGTTCATTATTGCGGAATAGGCGAACTAGTATTTATAATGAGGGCAGAGGCAAATTTGTACTTTTGGACATAAAGTTGGTAATGTATATGCGATAGTTCGGTATTCTTATATCTTTTTATTGTTACTAAATTACTTCTACCCTTACATTATTATCAGATATCTTCTGAAGGTATGACAGTAAAAATCCCTAAATACGTAGTAACAGTATTGCAATTCTTATTATTACCTACCTCTTTAAGCTGAAAAAAAGTATTGGATTAGGATTATGTAATCAATAATAAATTGTAAATATTTACAAAGAACTCACTATATATCAATTTAATTAAAATTAAAGCAATGTTATTTTCAATCACAGCGTATCAGATTAACACACAAAACTTGCATACGGCTCAGTTATTTTACATTAATTAACGTTTATGCACAAATATAATATTACTATTGGAAAGGTAATTTCTAAAATAACATAATAACGAATATCATACGTCGAGATGGATGTTGCAATTTGCCTTAATTGTTTTTGTAATTAACACCTTATATTTAAGACAGATTTTCTTAGCTTTTATATCAGATTTTCAAAGTTTTAATTTTACTCTTTATATTGCCTCAATAGTTGAGGCATACGTTCCATAAGAGTGATCACTTAGCAATGTTTGAGCGATAGCATTTTTTTTATTGAGTGAGTACATATGACATTATACTGGATATTGTGTTGTATTACACAGCCCTGCGAAATAAAATTCTTGCTTTGACGCATCAGGGTAAATGGGTATTCTTATCTAATTTTGGTGTGCTGTATTCAAATCTACGTACCGTTTTCCCGTATCATATAAGGATGTTTACACTGGAGACATCAAATACTTATGGACTTACTGATTTTTCATTAATACTCAGCATCAACCAAACTATAAAAGGGTGAATCTGGCTAGAGACGACAAAAGTCTAATAAACCCAGTAGGATATGTAACATGAAAAAATTTTTAGAGTCTTTAAAAAGGTTAAAATATACCCCAGGCAAATTAAATTATCTTCTCCTTCGCTTTGTTGCAATATTCGCTATGTTGATTTGCGTTTATTGTCTTGACGATTTCCTCTTATTAAGCACCAACATTAGTCAGCAATCATGGAGACATCCCACCAATCCTTATACAGCACTTGCATCTCCTTAATGTCCTGATGGAATCTTTCTCTCGCTGTTCTACACTTAGTGCCCCAACTTTTTCAGCGAAATAGTACAGGTGCGAGTGGAGAAAATGTAATTTCAAACTCATGTTACCGCCGAGTGTCTGCAGCTTTTGAAGGAGGCGCTTCACAATCTTTGGCCCATCTTTGACATTGCCCAAAACTTGTCGATTACGTCGATAAACGAGTTCCATATCCGAAGCTCCAAGTTTTCATGGTATTTCTGAATGCAGAATCTTTTATCAGCTGGCGAACCAAACCTCATAGGAGCAATAACAGAACCACTATTTCGTTCAAAATGAATACAAAACAGGCTATACCTAGAGCTCCTATTTGTCGAGTGGTTGGCACATTGACGTCTCACGTGAAGCTGTGCTCTCCGGTTGGGGCTTCAGGAGCTCTTATTTTCATTGCCTGTGTCATATAATCAACACACACATAAAAACATTAAAATACACCAAATTTGTCAATATTCACGCCATTAAAATAAAATTCCACTAATATTACAAGTAGTGCTTCTAATGGTATTACAGCTACGTCATCACGATTAATAAAATGTGGAATTCTATAAAATCTGTACGTCATTCCGAACTAGAGTATAACTGACACCAGGCCACTTGATTTTACTTTCATCACATTAAATATTCCGTGCCACAGAGTCTTCACAGGCCTGTGTTATCAGATTTGCGGAATCCCCAGAACTATAAGTTCATTTCTGAGTTCCCTTGCTCAGTTACACCTGGAAATAATACATTAGCTGTGCACTTTTCTCACTAAAAATATATGCAATGCTGAAACTAGCAAATTGTCATTTCTCGATTCCTATTTTAGCTGTAAAATTGGTACAGTCATGTTAGAAAAATCTGTCGCAAATTTGGGTGCTGTAAATTTTTGCTGTAAAATTTGGGTGCGACAAACTTAGGGTATTTTTCACTCGTCACACTATACGGGGCCCAGCCCCTTGTCATTACAAAAATAAAAGCATGTCTGAAAACTAAAATATCCTTACCTGAGTTAAAAGCTGAGGGACACTCAGCACAGACAAGGATAAAGCACAGGACAACACAGACAGTCCTATACGAAGATTATACTGGTAGTAGGTTCAGACGACAGAGCCTCGTTAGTCTGCAAAATTCAGTTCAGTGTACTACTTGGAAGTGAGGTTGGTTTAGATTTTAAATAGATATAAAAACAAATTGTTAATCAGGAGGAATATAAAGTTATATTTACAGCCAACATGCTGAGCTAAACACACCACATGCATCCTGAAGAGAATATTTCACTTGTAGCTCAACTCAATGGCGTCTCGTGGCCTCAAATTTGATATTAAAACTAACATATAAAAAAATCAAATCTAAATAAATTTATGAAAACTGTTATTACATCCAAACCGCTATTTTATCGTAAATGTAAATTAAATATCATCTCACGTAGTGAAAACAATGTGAAAACTATTCTAATGAGTGATATATGATTGACAAACACGTACATGAATACATATATTAAGTTCGTGAACTATATTTGGGACAACATAATACTGATTTGAAAAGATTAAATGGAATTAAAGCGACCAACTAAACTTTTGCGCAATCTTTCTGCTTTTTTGCGTTGTTTCAACAATATTTAACCAATGGGGACGTTATCTCATATTTGAAAATGCTGCATTGATTGAATTTCCTGTTGACAAGACCGTGAGTCACACCTCCTGCTCCTCCGAATCGAACTTCACTCTGATTGGAGGATCGTATATTTCACAACACTTCCTTGTTTCAGAGCTACCAACATAATTTCTTAAGACGTTGGACTTAAAAAATTTCCATGCGGCAGATTTTTCTAACATGACTGTACTTTCAAGCAAAGTATTTTAGAACGCAGCAAATGTGCTGTTATTAGGATATAAATTTTAGAAGCCACCATTGTCTTTCCGAAGATTATTTTTTAGTCTGGTCTCAAGCTACACAATTTCTGATGTTAGGAGCTTACTTTCGACTTCCTTTTATTGCGCGTTTTATTTATGTGCGAATCAAACAACCATCGAGAAATGGTTGAAAATGTTAATGATCATAGCATTGATGCAAAGTAGCACGAAAAGAATAAAAGTAAAAATTATTGTTGTATTTCTCATTTGAAAATTTTATCAGGAATAGACAATAACTTGCTTGGACATTTTTAAGAATTTATTCATTTCTTTAATAAAAAGCACTTTGTCTTGTCTTTCCTTCTCTCTCTCGATCTTGTTTTTGCTCTAACGATTTTAATATGTTAACAATAAATTGTTAAACAACATCACGATTAGTGTCATGTTACCTAATAACACTTTCTGTAAGAGCATGCGACCAACATTTTTGTTTTATTTTAAGTCCGCTCTTAGAGGTTACACAGTTCCTTATGCTAGGAATGTTTTTATCTTTTACTTACTCTTATTTTGGATTAGCGCTTTGAGCAGTTTTCCCCATATGTGTGCACTGTCCTGAAACTTACATATTTCATTTGTTACCTTGTGTACATTATTATTAAGAACACTATTAATACAAAAATGTCTTACTAAATTATTATGCCACATTTTTAAAAAAAAGTGATAACAATATATATCCAACTGCAAGGTTAGGTTCACAAATGAAAGATTCCAAAAACTGTGGAAGAGGAATTGCACAGTTTATAAGTGTTTAGTGGAATGTCACTCTTTCTTGTATGTATCTATTAGTCACTCAAATATGATATGGTGTATATCATCCTTATGGCCATATGTGCAGTTTGGGTTTTATACAATCTGAATCTTTTGTAAATGACTTTTTGAAGTTATATGACCTGCCCTAATACGATTTAACAATACTATCACATTCCTTTTACCTTGAACTTTTGAAAACCAGGGACTGATTCTATTGAAATTAGCTATCCCCTGTGTGATGGTACAATTTGACATCCTTAGATGCATTGGTCTCTTCCATTGCATCGGCGAATAGTGGTAACTGCCGATGATGTACGGATATTAGGATACCGCTACCTTCAGGATTAAAAACTAATCATTCGGTAAATACAACCAAATACCAATGAAACAATCACCACAGTCCGCCTGCAGCTAGCTAGTCGATAGGGGTTGGATACCACTGAAGGTTTTCATTGCAAAATAAAGAGAACAACTTAAAAAAAGATTGGAAACAATTTAACTTGAGTTTAATGCAGATTAAAAGAAAAGTAAAGAACAAAGTTGGTAGGTACACATCTTTCAGTTCTTTCCTATTGAAATTTTTGAAAGGGGGATAATTATTGAATCACCTGGGCTGGCGCACTGTTGTTCATTTTTGTTGTCTTACCCCCTCCAGTTAATATTTTAGCGTCCTATGGTCCTTGGTCGGAACACCGCTTCTGCATTGCTCAAACCGATCTATTTGTGCATTTAGTTCCTTGTTCACACTCTTATGTATATCATAACACTGTCCACAACAATATTTCGTACATTCGGTACTGAAAACAAGCACAACAACTTGGACGTCAACTTGTCCATGTCACTTCACACACTTATGTATATCATACCACTGTCCAGAACAGTATTTCGTACATTCGGTACTGTTCTTTGGTGAGTCCGAACTAGCACAGCTCAGTAGTCACCGACGGATCTCGATGGTGCTCGACATATTCGTCCTTATCCGTACTCAAGCCAAAACTGTTTCCACAAAATTTAGAAGGTTATGGTTATGCCGAAATTGAGTTGAGTTTTTAATTCTATTGCAGATAATTTGGAGGGGAAAGTTACAAGCAGCAAAGGACAGTTTGCACTGATGTCAAACTTCCTATGACTTCTGACAATATATTCCCGTTACACCAAAGCAAATTATCCAACCATATTATTCATTCATTGTTTTCTGCCTAATTGGCAGGTTTTTTACTGCAATCTCCAGCTTTCCCTATTCTCTGCCTTACGCTTCGTAATAGAATACGACCCAGTTAATTTAATATCATCCATAATCTGATATCTCTTTCTTCCACGGACTTTTCCTCCTTCAACCTATCGTTCCAAGGCATCCCTTAGGAGGCACTTTCTTCTTAGACAGTGTCCTAACCTGTTTCTTTTCCTCTTCTTGATGGTCTCCAGTATAGATCTTTTTTCATCAACTCTTTTCAGTACGGCTTCGTTTCTTACCTTATCCATCCATTTTACACCCTCCATTTTTCGCCATGTCCACATTTCAAAAGCTTCGAGTCGTTTCTCTTAATTCCTTCTCAACTTTCAGATTTCTGCACCATATAGTGCTACACACCACACAAAACATTTCATTAATCTCTTCCTTAGACCTATGTCCATGGGTTCACAAAAACATTTTTTCTTCTATTGAAAGCTTCTTTTGCTATTGCAATTCTCATTTTCTCTTCTTGTTTGCAGCTCATGTCACTGCTTATAGTACTTGAACTATCCTCTTGCTGGATTATTTCACTGTTTGGTCTCACATTAATATTCCTTGGTTTCCGTCCTATAACCATTGCCTTTGTTTTGTTTACACTAAACTTCATCCCATACTGCTCACAGCTGCTGTTTAACTCTTCTAACATACTATTTATGGTTCTTTCATCCTTAGCAAAATATGCCATTTCATCAGCAAATTTTATGCAATTTATTCATCTACCTCCCAATTTGACACCTTCTGTGCCCTGGAAACAATTATATCTTATAAATAGATATTAAACATAGTAGGCGATAGGCACATCCTTTTTGTACTCCTCTTCCAATTTTACAGCCTTCTGTTATTTCGTCTCCTGTTATCACTTTTACTCGTTGATTCTTGTATAACTTGCTTAGAAGTCTTCTCTCTTTCCAATCTACACAAACGCCAATTTTCTTCAGAATTTCTGAACTTTGAACCCAATTCACTCTATTAAAGGCTTTCTCCAGGTCTACAAATACTACAACACCTCCCTTCCTTTCTCTAAATATCTTTCCCCAATGGTCCTCAGTAAACCAATTGCATCCCTTGTACCTGTTCGTTTCCTGAATCCAAACTGTTCTTCCTCTAACTGCCACTGACCTTCGAGTATAGGCGTCTCTTGAGAATTCTTAGAGGAATTTTAACCGTGTGAGATATCAAGCAGATTGTCCTGTACTGAGAACATTTTCTGGCATTGCTTTTCTTCTGCAGAGGTACCAAAACAGTCTCCGTGAAATCTTGTGGCCAATCCCCTTTCTCATAGATTTCATTGCATAAGTGCAGTATTTCTCTTTTTCCATCTCCCAGGTATTTGATAAGTTCAACAGGAATTTCATCATTGTACGTTGCTTTCCCATTCCTCATTTCTTTGAGTGCTTGCTCAAATTCCTCATTGAGGATATACTATCCTTTCTCATCATGAGGCACGTCTTCTTAATTTACTACGTTCAGACTGTCTGGGCGATTCTCTTTCTGGTAGAGCTCTTCAACGTACTTTCCCCACACATTCGATATTCTTTTTTTGTCTGTGATTTTACATCCTCCCTCGTCTTCTATCATCCACCTTGTTTTCCACTTCTTCTTTTGGACGCCCAAGCAGGTTACTTCACGATACATCAAGTCATACCTTCCCCTTTTTTCCAGTTCTTCAGTTTCTTCACATTTTTGTTTCATCTATTGTTCTCTTGCCCTGTAAGTTTCTCTTCTTAGCTGGTTATTCATCATCCTGTAATTATTTTTCCCCTCTTCTGTATTGACATTCTTCCATTTTCTCCGTTCTTCCATTTTATCCAGCATACTTTCAGTAATCCATGTTTTCTTTGCACTTTTCCTTTCCCTGTTGGCTATTGTTTCATCCACTGCCTTCTGTAAGCAGCTTTCTATTCCATCCTACATCTCATCCTTATTGTTACAACTAGCTTTTTCTTTCTTCTTCTTCCCTTAGCTTCTCTGAGTAGGGTTTCTTGCTCACCTGATTTTGTGTTATCTTCTTCAATCTAAGATTGATTTCTCCTATTAGCAAGATGTGTTCTGAATTAATGTCAGCTCCTGGCAATGTCTTCGCATTTTTCAAACAATTTGGAAATCTTTCTTGTACCAGTATGTAATCCATCTTGTATCTTTTACAATCTCTTGGACATATCCAGGTGTATCTCCTTCTCTTATGTTGCTGGAACAGTGTGTTTCCAACAATTAGGGAGTTTCTTTTACAGAAATTTACCTGCTTTTTCCTCTCTCATTTCTCTCACCTAATTCAGATCTTACTACTGTACTTCCATCCTACATTTCTCCTACTGCAGCATTGTATTCAACCATTACAAAATTGCATGATCCCTTTCTCTGTTTTTCCA
Organism: Lepisma saccharinum; assembly: GCF_977018435.1. Lineage (NCBI taxonomy): Eukaryota > Metazoa > Arthropoda > Insecta > Zygentoma > Lepismatidae > Lepisma > Lepisma saccharinum. Next base: position 570,218 of record NW_028142974.1, on the reverse strand, counting down.
TCAAGTCTTCTATCTTCTAATAGTTTTCCTCCACTTCTTCTTCTGACAACCCACTATGTGGTATATACACTTGAATTAACGCTATGTCTTTCTTCTCTCCTTGAAGTTTCACCATTATAATTCTGTCATCCACATAACGCACTGCTATAACTTTATGTCTCACACGTGGTCCTAGCACTATTCCCACACCACGGTTTCCTTGTTGATCACCTCCAGGATAAAACAACTTGAACTCATCACTCGCTATTTCACCATTTTGTTCTCACCTCACTTCTGATATTCCCATAACATCTACTTTGTTTCTTCTTATTTCTGCTTTTAAGTTTTCTAGCTTTCAGGTCTGTAACAGGGTTCTGATATTCCACGATCCAATACTTAATCTCACCTTCTGTTGCTTCTCTCTTCCTCATCAGTGTCCTTTGTCATACTGTGTCCTTCCCAGACACCCCCCTCTCGGACATCCGAATGGGGGGCTAGTTTATGTCCGGAATATTTTGCCTTGGAATAATTCATCATTATTGCAGTTTTTCTAGGGAAAAATATATATGTAGCTTCCCGTTGCTTTCTCCACACCACTCTCTCTTTCGCATCTTGAAAGATCCCAAGGACCCCAACGAGAAGATATTACTATAATTCTAGTGACACACCTTTGGAGTTTGCAACAAGTACAGGAGGATTCAGACCAGATGATCGGGACGTATAAAAGGGGTTATTGTGAGGATATGAATTTTTATGACTTATATCGCCAGAATGGCTGGATAAAGACACATAGTTGACAATAGCAGTGGCTGCCTCTGAGGCATTAGTGGAAAGATGAATAGAAGAGAGAGATAGGGTTAGCCGATAGTTGCCCGATTTAAGATATTCTCAAGAAAGTTTAGTATAAAGACATAGGGATTTCAGAAGTAAAGATGGTTGTGATGCGAGGCTAGATTCGGGGCGAATCCGTTGTGGGCCATGTGTGGCGAATTAGGGTTTACGAGGGGGAATCTTACAGCAATACTGGCAAGAAGTAGCTGCGAAATCGGAGAAATGCTGGAAAGATCTAGAAATAAGAAGAAATGATAGAATTTTTGAATTATATTAGAAAATAATTAGAAAAATGAAGTATAGATATGAACAGTGGTAGAAAAGAACTGTTCCATCTGAAAAAAACTGCCCACATTTTGAAATTCACTTTTGCACCATTCCTTTCAGTTTCCCTTCAACTTTTTCTTCGCCCTCGGTAAAACGTCTTTGTACCACGTTTTCAGCTCCAGGACAGGTTGAATTTTCATAGCTTGTATGCATAAAATCTGCCATTTAATTTCCTAAATTTTGATAATGTGCTTTAACACATGTTAAATTAATTATCTTTCCTCTCTTCTTTAAATTTTGTGAAATTTTTACACAGTTTATACTGTATGCAGAGCATTTAAATAATAAGAGTTTCATGTTTATTTGCTAAGAAGGGACCTTGTTATTGTCTGCGGTATCCAGGGACCATCCACGACAATGATGTCTGTCTGTTAAGACATTTAATAAGTTGATGTTAATACTGTTCTAGTTTCATGTGCGAAATGAGAATATTTCAAATGCATTGCTCCTTACAATACTTACTTGTATTTCCCTGATATAGTCATCCACATCTGAAATTAACACCTTTGAAATTACAATATTTGTTGATGTTGGATCAGAAAATATAACATGCACAGTTAAAAATATGACTACATCATGCCAAGTATTTTAACCTATGATCGGGAATGACTTAAATTACTACCAGGATTTGCATATCGTGCTTTTCATGATTCGTCTGTTAATAAAAAGTGAAGACCATACTCTAAAGAGAATTGAAGTATCTCTCATCCCTGATAAACACAAGAATTAGATCTTTTGTGTTATTTATGTTACAGTAAAATAAAGATTAGATCTATAGAGGGTCATTCCATGCAAATCTTCCAGAACTGTTTGCTTGAAGATTTAGAAAACATCAACATATTTTTGGTGTTCTAACCTCTATCCAAAACAAGCATTAGTTCTCTAAGGCTTGATGTTTGTTTTAACATTTTCGGCCACTACCTTCTTCTTCACGTTTTCAGCCATTTTTGCCCTTTTTCAGCAGTTGCGATAAATATGATAACTCAGCTAAGAAAAATGATAGAAAGATGGTGTATAACACGTTCTTTTGAAATGTTGAGCCAAAACTGATATTCTATTTGAAATAAACATCAAAGTTTATAAACATTTTAGCAGTAATAAATGGAATATCACAGTTACAGAATTGAATCTCTAAATTTTTTAAGAGGGAAAATATACACCCAATGTTTTAGCAGAAAATATTTCAGCTCTATACTGGTCTCCTCTTTTAGTTATAAATTCTCGTTTTCTTTTCGTTTTTTTAAAATAAATTTGAGCCCTAATGTTTCTGGTGCGGACCTAATAGTAATTTGATACATACACCATAAAGGTTACTTAGTGAGGGTCTCTGTAAAAAAATAAGTTTTATATTCTATGAAACAAAATTACTAGTTGGGGGAGTTCGTCAAAATCAGCCATATTTACTCTATGAATTACAAATAAATATTTGTTTTAATAAACCAGGAAGCAATTAGAATTATAGGATATCATTATTTGTACCATGCGTGTGACCTAGTAAGGTGTAAGGTAGAGGTTTGTTTATTTGTAATTATATTCTGTCCCGGGAAAAACATTGGAGAAAAACCGCGGATAGGAGTAGAGAAGGGAGCAAACGAGAGGGTGGAGCGAAGCAGTACACGCTGCTGCTAGCAGCTGGTAGTTGCAGTTCTTTTCCTCCCTTCAAGTACTCACTGCACCTTTGTGCTACTTGCACAGAGACTTGCTTTCGTTTGCTTGCTGCAGAAATTCCCGGAACAGGATTAACTATTAACCAGATTTGATAGAAGACGTGAAACTCACACAAGCGGCACGCATATCGCATTTGAAAAGAGCAGTGTCGAAAAATGAAACTAGCTTTTAGCACAATATGTATGGATTGAATTGGATTGGATTGATTTGATGTTTTAAGTCCACTTTACGCAGAGTAAGGCTAATCCGGACTGGACCTACAGTTTAAAGTGAGATCCGAACCATTATGTGTCTCTAACAATATGTATGGTAGGTGAACCTAATATAATCCATTCTCCATATTTTGGGGGTTTGCCGTAGAACCTGCAAGGCCATCATATTTTATATATTCGAGTCGCTGGAAGTTAGTTGCTTCTGTGTTTCTTTGGTGTCACTGTAAACAGTGGAAGGCTGAAGAACAGAACAAAAACGTCACATTAATTTCTCCGCTCAGGTAACACATCCTATCGGTATATTTTGTAAATATTTATACCGAAATAGTACCTTAATACAGAGTGTTTGAAAAATAACTCCCTAGTTTTAATGTGCCCTAGAATCTGTACAAAGTGACATACAGTACTCTAGTTTCTGGTGTTTGATTCATCAACTCTCCAAGTTTGGCACCCTTGCAGTTGGTAGGTCTTCTTGACCTTGAGACGGCACCAGTGCTGTGTTTTTTCCTTTGTTCCCTCAGTTCAGTTCCGGCGTTCGTGTAGTGCAGAGCAACTCAGCAACAATGTGTACTCCGCAACAGAAAGCGCAGTGTGTTATTTGGTTTGTGAAAACTGAGTCAGTTATAACAGTGCAACGTAATTTTAGACGTCAGTATGGTGGTGAACCACCTACAGCAGAAACTATCCGTCATTGGCTAAAGTCTTTCAAGGAAACCGGTAGTGTCTTAAAAGGTAAATCACCAGGTAGACCGAGAACTTCCGAAGATGATGATGAACAGATCCGTGTTTCGTGTGTTCGGAGCCCGACGAAGTCATTGGCCAGGCGTAGTCTACAATTAGGAGTGCCTAAAGGTACAGTGTATGATGTTGTTCGTAAAAGACTAAAGTTGCGCTCCTACAAATTGCAACTGTTACAAGAAGTGAAACCTACTGATACAATCCAAAGGTATGAGTTTGCTGTTGACTTTCTACACAGAATTGATGATGACAATTTTTTACCAAACTTTCTCTTTTCTGACGAGGCTACATTTCATGTCAGTAGAACAGTGAATCGTCATAATTGTAGAATTTGGGGGGCAGAGCATCCACATGAAGTTATTCAGCATCAACGTGACTCTCCCAAACTTAATGTCTGGTGCGGTTTGATGGAAGATCGTGTGGTTGGTCCTTTCATTCTTGTAGAAAAAAACAATAAACGGGGACGTTTACCATGACATGTTGACAGAGTACGTCTTTCCCCAAATGGACGATATTGAGGCGGAAAAGGGGTTTGTGTTTTTCCAACAAGATGGCGCCCCACCTCATTACAGTAAACAGGTGCGTGCGGTTCTTAACACTCGCTTTCCAGGAAGGTGGATAGGCAGGGCTGGCCCAATACCTTGGCCACCACGAAGCCCAGACTTAACCCAACTGGACTTTTTATTTTGGGGCCACATAAAAAATGTTGTGTACAGTGCTAGGATCAGAGACATCAATCATTTACGGGAAAGAATCGTCACTGCGGTTGGGACAGTTACACTGTTGGTGAATACGTAGCAAGAAGTGGAATATCGTCTCCACGTGTGCAGGCCAACAAATGGATCCCACGTTGAGGTGTACTAACATTGAACAAAACTTGAAGGAATCCTCTTTCATGATATGTACTCATTGATGTAAGTTTTCATTACTTTCCCTATTAAATTTATACTTAAAACTACGGAGTTCTTTTTCAAACACCCTGTATTGTAATTCTATTAGTCTCTTTTAACGTGTAGTCGTATTTTAATCCTCCTTTGTCACATTGTGTGTTAAAAAAATTTCAAGTGTCCAATATAGCCATATTGGGAAACAAGCAGAAGAAGATTGAGTTGAGAGAACAATGTTTGTCAGATTATTGATTGATCAATTAATGTTTAAGGGATGATGTTCCATATACGCTACCCTAGTTGCCTTTCCCTTCCACACTACGGTGCAGCAAGAAGGATACATTATTTTCATTTATTTTTTTTTCTTATTTTCCCGCCTTGTAATGAAGAGGTCCCGGGTTCGATACCCAGTGGAGGGACATAGGGGTTCAGATCCTACTTTAAACTGTAGGTCCAGTCCCGATTAGTCTTACTGTACATAAAGTGGACTTAAAACACCAAAGCAATGAATCAATCAATCTTAATATTTCTAATATTTTAGGATACAATTCTTAATTACAATTCACAAAACTGCTACTGTTACATGTTTCGAACTCTCTGCAGATAGTTGTTACCCTTTTGTCACATCTAGGAGAATTTGTGAACTTTCGCGATGAAATTTCGAGTGGTTGTTATTGGAAGCCCACTGTTCCAATAATATATTGTGACACACTCCTCATTAAGCATGTTTCGTATTCCATTTACACTAACCAGTTTTTATTTTTTAGTTCCTTAATTAAGGTCTCTCAGTAATTGCTTGGTTGTTTCTTGAAAAGAAAACTTTAAGTTGTTAAAAATTGCTCCAAATTGAAATTCACGACATTGGTACTCCTTATTGTACAACTTATCAATTAAGCATGAATCATAATCTTATGATTTCTCTCTGCCAGCTTGAACTCTCTCGCGAGTAAACGTTCAGTTTTCTCAACGTAGATATAGAACTTATTAGACGTGAAGGAATTTATCCATATGAATGTGTAACTGATGAATCTAAATTTAATGACAACACTCTCCCTCCTCAAAGATAAATTTACAGTCGACTCAAAGGTTCAGATCTTACAGATGAAGAATATGAGCACGCGAAATTAATGTGGAATGAATTGAAATGGAATACTCTCGGGAATTATCACAACGCATACTTAAACTTAGACGTAAAAATACTCGCCGATTATTACAAGCATTGAGGAAAACGTCAGCGAATATATACAAGTTGGATCCTGCACATTTTTACAGTCTTCCTGGTTTGGCGTGGTCGGCCATGTTGTTCCAAACAAAAATTAAACTCGAACTTATTTCGGACGTTGACATGCTTTTCCTCATAGAAAGAGGGATACGGGGTGGAATGGTTCAATGTTCTCAGAGACACGCAAAGGCAAACAACGTTCATATGTCTGAGAATCAATACGATCCAAATCAACCATCCAATTACATATTTTGTCTTGATTTGAATAATTTGTATGGTTACTCATTGATACAGAAACTTCCCTACGGTGGTTTTCAATGGGTTGATCCCACTTCAATAGATATACAAAATTTCGACGATAGGGAATGTGGTTTCTTCGTAGAGGTGGATCTCGAATTTCCCACCATCTGCATGCCATGTTTCCGGATTTACCTCCGACTCCCGAAATCAAATGTCCACCCGACTCAAGAGAAAAGATGCTTCTGATGACTGTTGAATCTAAAAAAGATACGTCGTCCACTACAAGAATCTGAGATGTTTAATGGGAAAGGGAATTCATATAGTGCAAATCCGAAGAGTTCTCAAATTAAACATTCTCCATGGTTGCGTCCACATATCGACGTTTACACCAAACATCGCACCGCCGCCACTTCAGATTTAGACAAAGATTTCTTCAAGCTGATGAATAACGCGGTATATGGAAAATCAATGGAGAATGTTAGAAAGTATATAAGCCAAGCGTCAAGTCAACTTTGCAGCAGGTTTTTGCATATGTAGATCCAAACTAGGGATGGCCAAACGGATCCGGATCCGTTCGGATCCGGGTCCGGAACCAAAAGTTACGGATCTGGATCCGGATCCGAGAGTTTCGTATCTCAATCCCATTATAATATTACCACACCTTAAAAGGTATTATGATCTTCGATTACAAAGAAATTTTTCGTTAGTCCTACAAGAATTTTTTTCAAGTGATGTTCCTAAAATACTTTCCTACGCATCGGCTAACACACTCGTGCACAAATGTCCGAGGTGATTTTGTAAATGCCATTGAAACGAATATGTATTTATTCGAATACATTGGAAATGAAAACACACATAAATGTGAGACATTCCATTCCAGGATGAAACCTTTAACACATATAACAAGATAGAAATGTTATACAAAAATTATACAATTGTTCTACAGTTACAGTTTTACAAATTAAAATAAAATATTATAATATATGCAGTGTTAAATAATTACAAAGTGTAAGACTAACAAGGGAGGTAATCTAAATGTCCCCTCCGATTTCCAAAAACTTGACAGTATAGTGGGGCGCAAAGGAAGAATTTCGTGTTTTTTTGTTTCAGCTAAAAAACTGTTTTAGGGGGCAAAACCCCCTCAAATGTCAAGATAGTAGTGTAAACTGATTGTTTCTACGCAATACTTGGTACGAGCCCTTTTTTTTATGGATTTGACCTCAGTGGTAGCATATTTTGACGATTTTTTTTTTGTTGATTTTATAGCGTTTGATGATTTTTCAGTGCAATTTTCACCGCATCTAATTTTTTTCCCACTCCTACTTGGTACGAATGCCACGATCTTACGTGATGTAACTTAACCTATTCATTTTTTTCGTGCTAAACTACACGAGAGCCTCTACGTGCTTTGACCCACTTTACAGAGTAGTGGGGGAAAGACAGTTCACAAACCGAAAGTGAGGCTCGGTGAGGCTTGCCTTAATGGTTTTCTCTTGTAAGGCATAAGCCTAATTTTCTCGCAGTGTTGCCAACACCTTACTCGAAATAAAATCACCAAGGTTTTTTCCTTGGTCTAACCTAACCTAAAGCAAGGAGCTGGCGAGCTTTTCTTTATGGATTTAACCTCAGTGGTAGCATATTTTGACGATTTTTTTGTTGATTTTATAGCGTTTGACGACTTTTTTCACCGCATCTAATTTTTCTCCACTCATACTTGGTACGAATGCCACGATCTTACGTGATATAAATCAACCTATCCTTTATTTTTCTTACGATTTTTTTTTAAAACTGCTCCGTGACCCTCTCGTTCTTCACGTCATGGATGAAGGACTTCTCGGCGACCAGGATGACGCTGCACACGGTATCCTCGGGCAGCGCGTCGCGGAACTCGCAGACGACCTTGATGTTGGTGCGATCGTTGACCACCACCTGCTTCCGCTTCGTCGTGTTGATGACGAACATCGGCCTGTGGGTTTTGAATTCGCTGGGCGTGTAGTACATGTCCACGTTTCCCTCGGTCACGCGCTTGTAAGCAGAGTACGCTTCGTAAAGTTTGAGGTAATCATCTTTGGTCATGTCGAGGTTGTAATTTTCGCGCGGGAACACTTCGTTCCTACCATTCTTGAGATAAACGTTTTTGATCTTGCAGTCGTCGAATTTACTGGAATCTTTTTCCTGATTCTTGTCCCTCCCGGTCTGAAAGAGCACTACGACGAAATCTGGCATGTCGAACTGTATGTTGTTGAACTGCGTCGTCACGTCGAATTCCATGTGACTTCCTGACGCTATCTTCTGCACGCACTGGTAACCGTGAAAGTGAATCGGCATCTGTGGACTTTTCAAGATCTCCGCTTTGTACTTGAGGGCGTAGTTTGTTTCGTATTCCACCACCGGCATTCTCAACTCCATGCTCCGGATGACGCATTTCGCTGCTTCGGGTAAAGTGTTGGGCAGCGGCGTGGTGCCGTCCGGACCCAAAGTAGCGTATCGCATCAGTGCGTCGTTGTCGTTGGCCGCTCTTCGAAATGTGATTCTCATTCCTCCCTTCCACATGATCTCCTTGTAGTCCGAGAAGAATCCCGGAAGCAGACGCATGGGAAAGAGCACCGTGTGACTTCTCGTCGATATTTTGGTTCCCGCTTCGAATCCTCCCGCCTGATAGTATGCTGCGTCCGTTTTGGATAATTTCAATGTTTCCACTGCCGTCGACGTGATGCCTGGATAATCGATTCTGTCGATGACGGTGTTGTGTTTCCTCACCTCCACCTGCGAGAACAGGTGAGGCACGAAGTTGTCCACGAGTATCAAATTTGCTGCTTCGGGGAACGCGTCTCCGCTTTCTTTCTTCACCACAAAAAAGGAAGAAGATAACCCTGTTTCCGGTTGCTATTTTGGATTTCCGAGCATAGGTTCTATTCATATTTTACTCACATATAGGCGTACGTGATGAATCCGCAAACAGATTTTTCCTAAGTCTTACCGTTTCCAAGATAACCCCACTTCCGGTCGCCATTTTGGATTTCAGAGCATAGGTTCTATTCATACTTTTTCTCACGTATAGGCGTACGTGATGAATCCGCAAACAGATTTTTCCTAAGTCTTAACGTTTCCAAGATAACCCTGTTTCCGGTCGCCATTTTGGGTTTCCGAACATAGGTTCTATTCATACTTTTTCTCACGTATAAGCGTACGTGATGAATCAGCAAACAGATTTTACCTAAGTCTTACCGTTTTCGAAGATAACCCCACTTCCGGTAACTATTTTGGATTTCCGAGCATAGGTTTTATTCAAATTTCTTCTCACGTATATGCGTACGTGATGAATCCGCAAACATATTTTTTGCTAAGTCATGAATTGGAGGGTTCTATGACAACCTATATTAATTCTCGGAAGAGAACAGAAAACATACAAAAAAAAAAAAAAACAATACTGTGGTCACTACAACAAATAGTCTTCTTCAACCCCTATCCAACAAACCAAAAAATCATCATCCTAACTAGAACCATGTAACTATCTACCATCTGTTAGATGTTTTGTGAACTAAGTGGTGCTTTGTTTGTGTGTACATTGCTTTTTGCACTTGGTTATCATCACCTAACATCTGACTTACTAGCATATGCGATACGAAGAACAGGTGTGTATATGGCTTACTAGGATTAGGCTCATGGTAATGAGGTCCTAGTAGCTGAAACGTTGTCGGGGTATTTTCCAAAAATTTTCCTTAAACAGTTAACAAATATAATATATATTTTTTTAATTCAGACATTAGATGGATTTTACAACTATATTTAAAAAAATAGGTTAGGTAATTGTGGCTTCTACAGCTCGCCGCCAAGCAGGCTGCTCTTGCATAAGCTCTTATCAGTCTGTAAGTTGTAATATATCAGCAACAAGCAACCTGCGCTAGAGGTAGATGCTCTTGACATTGTGTTCATGAAAAATAAAAGCTTGAGTAAATTTAGCTAGTTTTCGAGTATTTTTTTTGTGTGTGTTTTCACTTATTTTAATATCAGGCAACAAATGTTAGAAAGTGGCCCACAAGAATACAATTTAAAATCACTAATGTGATATGAATCCTTTTTACTTGTGTGTATTTCAATATGAAAGTGATGTACTTTAAATAATTGAGGGGAACAATCACAAATAAGCTTGCAACGGTATTGGGAGGTGTCACGAGTTCAAATTATAGACGATTTTTCTGTTAATCTGCTAAGGCGATATCGGTACGAAAAAATTTGTAAAAAAAGAAGAGGCAATTTTGGCTAATGGTAACGATGAGGATGAATAATGATAATTATGATGAAATTGATGTGCAGCACTTAGAAAACAAAAAAACTTCAAAGTATATTGCACCAACAGCTACCCCCTTCCCCCATACAAGGCAGTTAACAGAGGTGTATTTTTGTTGGTTTACGACTCTGAGGGCTTAAGTTAAAGTTACTATGTTTACCTATAGCTGTACATATTAAAAAAAGAAATGACCTTAGCAATAAAATATATAGCAATACCGATTCTGGGTTTTTGTCGGATGACGTATTGGTAACGTTGTTGCAATCCCACACCCTGATGGCGTATAGACTTAAATGTTTTGCATAACATGAAATACTGTTAATGGGAATGTGTTGTTTCTAATGTTCAATATAGAAAGCAGATAACAAGAAAAAGAAGAAAAAGAAATGTTGCAGGTAGATACGGAGCCTCAACCCAAACACATATATGATCAGACAGGATGTCAACAATGCATTAATAACTAACATGTGATTATTCAAAAATTGAAATAGTGCAGTGGGAAACAATCAACTAACTAACTCTCTAGGCTTTTTAAACCCCGAAGAGAGCAAATACAAGCACAAGCGTAAATAATTAAATAAGTTACAAGGGGTTCGAATCTTTTGATCTAGGTATGGATGCAGACAGGTACTAAGTTTTGTGTGAACACAATTGATAATGGAAAATCCCCTTCAATATAATAGCATAGTGGTAATGTTGGTCTTGCCTTGTTCCTATCGATAACATAGTGGTTACACGACAGAAAGAAATAAAAATAAATTAAAAACTGTCCCCTATTAAGAAATACTTCTCGAAATTATTCAACTACTTTTTCTCTTCCTATCTTCGTAAGAAAAAAAAAATGTTTTGTCAAATGTTTGGATGACTATGAAAATATTGAAACATATGATGTAATAATAAAACGCTGTTGCATTGTAATCAAATGAATTCGTTGAATATGTAGAATATGGTAGAATATATCTTAAAATGTTAGAAGCTTCCAAGAAAGATAAAACTCCTGTTTGATTTTCCGTGTAGCAGTGAGACACACTAACTAACTAACTAATTAACTAACTCCCTAGCCTTCTTAAACCCGAAGGTTCAGCAACACAGGCCTTCTATTTGTCCCTATCTTGAGCAAGTTCTATATACTCTTTTCCATCCCTTCCGATTTTCTTTAGGTCCATCTCAACGTTGTTCCTCCATCTTCATCTTGGTTTTCCTACAGGTCTCTTAAGTAGGCTTAATTTAGGAAATACATGTTACTTTTTTCTTCATAAACTTTTGTCTTCTCGTTTAATATCTAAGAAACTAAAAGTTAAAATATACAAAACAGTAATTTTGCCTGTAGTATTATATGGGTGTGAAACTTGGTCTCTTATATTGAAAGAGGATCATAAATTGAGAGTATTTGAAAATAAGATCCTTAGGAAAATATTTCAGCCTAAAAGGGATAAAGAAACAAGTGAATGGTGAAGTTTACATAATTTAGAAGTACATAATTTATGTTAGTTTCCAAGTAATATTAGATTGATGATTAAATCACGAATACTTAGGTGGGCACTAATAAGAATAGAATAAAGGAGATTTTACAGGAGTCTTGTTGGAAAACCTGATGGTAAAGGACCAAAACGTAGATGGAGATGAATCTAAAAGAAATCTGTAAAGATTGTAATAGAATATATATAAATTTTGCTCAGGATAAGTACAAATTGAACTGTAACCACGAATTTTCAGAATCAAGAGTGCTAGAGAATTAATTAATTAATTAATATTTAATGTAATAAAGGTAATAATATAGTATTCTTATTGAGAAGAGAATTTCTACAAAACTTATTTTTCCTCGTACGTTTACTAATAGCAGTTACATTTGACATGGTTGACTAATTGCGAATCGACGTATGGAAGCTATTGGAAGCAGTTTGAAGACTGAAATGGCTATGCAAGGACACTTATTATAATGTTAATATTTTAGTATAATGTTTTGGGAATTGCTTCTCGATAATGTTTGGTATTTAATTTAATCTGTTGTTAGATAAAATACATAATTATTAGAATTTAAGGATGGAAAATATGAGCAGCGAATGAATGATACGTTTGACTAATCGTGAAGATGAGTATCACAGTACGTTTTATCGTTCTTATATAAACGTTGAAAAGTATAAGAACGTATAAGAACGTTTAACGAAACGTTTCAACGTTGAATAATTTCGAGAAGTATTTCTTAATAGGGGACAGTTTTTAATTTCTTTTTATTTCTTTCTTTCGTGTAACCACTATGTTATCGATAGGAACAAGACAAGACCAACATTACCACTATGCTATTATATTGAAGGGGATTTTCCATTATCAATTGTGTTCACACAAAACTTAGTACCTGTCTGCATCCATACCTAGATCAAAAGATTCGAACCCCTTGTAACTTATTTAATTATTTACGCTTGTGCTTGTATTTGCTCTCTTCGGGGTTTAAAAAGCCTAGAGAGTTAGTTAGTTGATTGTTTCCCACTGCACTATTTCAATTTTTGAATAATCACATGTTAGTTATTAATGCATTGTTGACATCCTGTCTGATCATATATGTGTTTGGGTTGAGGCTCCGTATCTACCTGCAACATTTCTTTTTCTTCTTTTTCTTGTTATCTGCTTTCTATATTGAACATTAGAAACAACACATTCCCATTAACAGTATTTCATGTTATGCAAAACATTTAAGTCTATACGCCATCAGGGTGTGGGATTGCAACAACGTTACCAATACGTCATCCGACAAAAACCCAGAATCGGTATTGCTATATATTTTATTGCTAAGGTCATTTCTTTTTTTAATATGTACAGCTATAGGTAAACATAGTAACTTTAACTTAAGCCCTCAGAGTCGTAAACCAACAAAAATACACCTCTGTTAACTGCCTTGTATGGGGGAAGGGGGTAGCTGTTGGTGCAATATACTTTGAAGTTTTTTTGTTTTCTAAGTGCTGCACATCAATTTCATCATAATTATCATTATTCATCCTCATCGTTACCATTAGCCAAAATTGCCTCTTCTTTTTTTACAAATTTTTTCGTACCGATATCGCCTTAGCAGATTAAGAGAAAAATCGTCTAAAATTTGAACTCGTGACACCTCCCAATACCGTTGCAAGCTTATTTGTGATTGTTCCCCTCAATTATTTAAAGTACATCACTTTCATATTGAAATACACACAAGTAAAAAGGATTCATATCACATTAGTGATTTTAAATTGTATTCTTGTGGGCCACTTTCTAACATTTGTTGCCTGATATTAAAATAAGCGAAAACACACACAAAAAAAATACTCGAAAACTAGCTAAATTTACTCAAGCTTTTATTTTTCATGAACACAATGTCAAGAGCATCTACCTCTAGCGCAGGTTGCTTGTTGCTGATATATTACAACTTACAGACTGATAAGAGCTTATGCAAGAGCACCCTGCTTGGCGGCGAGCTGTAAAAGCCACAATTACCTAACCTATTTTTTTAAATATAGTTGTAAAATCCATCTAATGTCTGAATTAAAAAAATATATATTATATTTGTTAACTGTTTAAGGAAAATTTTTGGAAAATACCCCGACAACGTTTCAGCTACTAGGACCTCATTACCATGAGCCTAATCCTAGTAAGCCATATACACACCTGTTCTTCGTATCGCATATGCTAGTAAGTCAGATGTTAGGTGATGATAACCAAGTGCAAAATGCAATGTACACACAAACAAAGCACCACTTAGTTCACAAAACATCTAACAGATGGTAGATAGTTACATGGTTCTAGTTAGGATGATGATTTTTTGGTTTGTTGGATAGGGGTTGAAGAAGACTATTTGTTGTAGTGACCACAGTATTGTTTTTTTTTTGTATGTTTTCTGTTCTCTTCCGAGAATTAATATAGGTTGTCATAGAACCCTCCAATTCATGACTTAGCAAAAAATCTGTTTGCGGATTCATTACGTACGCATATACGTGAGAAAAAAATATGAATAGAACCTATGCTCGGAAATCCAAAATAGCGACCGGAAGTGGGGTTATCTTGAAAAACGGTAAGACTTAGGAAAAATCTGTTTGCTGATTCATCACGTACGCTTATACGTGAGAAAAAGTATGAATAGAACCTATGTTCGGAAATCCAAAATGGCGACCGTAAGTGGGGTTATCTTGGAAAACGGCAAGACTTAGGAAAAATCTGTTTGCTGATTCATCACGTACGCTTATACGTGAGAAAAAGTATGAATAGAAATTATGTTCGGAAATCCAAAATGGCGACCGGAAACGGGGTTATCTTGAAAACGGTAAGACTTAGGAAAAATCTGTTTGCGGATTCATCACGTACGCCTATACGTGAGAAAAAGTATGAATAGAACCTATGCTCTGAAATCCAAAATGGCGACCGGAAGTGGGGTTATCTTGGAAACGGTAAGACTTAGGAAAAATCTGTTTGCGGATTCATCACGTACGCCTATATGTGGGTAAAATATGAATAGAACCTATGCTCGGAAATCCAAAATAGCAACCGGAAACAGGGTTATCTGCTTCCTTTTTTGTGGTGAAGAAAGAAAGCGGAGACGCGTTCCCCGCAGCAGCAAATTTGATACTCGTGGACAACTTCGTGCCTCACCTGTTCTCGCAGGTGGAGGTGAGGAAACACAACACCGTCATCGACAGAATCGATTATCCAGGCATCACGTCGACGGCAGTGGAAACATTGAAATTATCCAAAACGGACGCAGCATACTATCAGGCGGGAGGATTCGAAGCGGGAACCAAAATATCGACGAGAAGTCACACGGTGCTCTTTCCCATGCGTCTGCTTCCGGGATTCTTCTCGGACTACAAGGAGATCATGTGGAAGGGAGGAATGAAAATCACATTTCGAAGAGCGGCCAACGACAACGACGCACTGATGCGATACGCTACTTTGGGTCCGGACGGCACCACGCCGCTGCCCAACACTTTACCCGAAGCAGCGAAATGCGTCATCCGGAGCATGGAGTTGAGAATGCCGGTGGTGGAATACGAAACGAACTACGCCCTCAAGTACAAAGCGGAGATCTTGAAAAGTCCACAGATGCCGATTCACTTTCACGGTTACCAGTGCGTGCAGAAGATAGCGTCAGGAAGTCACATGGAATTCGACGTGACGACGCAGTTCAACAACATACAGTTCGACATGCCAGATTTCGTCGTAGTGCTCTTTCAGACCGGGAGGGACAAGAATCAGGAAAAAGATTCCAGTAAATTCGACGACTGCAAGATCAAAAACGTTTATCTCAAGAATGGTAGGAACGAAGTGTTCCCGCGCGAAAATTACAACCTCGACATGACCAAAGATGATTACCTCAAACTTTACGAAGCGTACTCTGCTTACAAGCGCGTGACCGAGGGAAACGTGGACATGTACTACACGCCCAGCGAATTCAAAACCCACAGGCCGATGTTCGTCATCAACACGACGAAGCGGAAGCAGGTGGTGGTCAACGATCGCACCAACATCAAGGTCGTCTGGGAGTTCCGCGACGCCCTGCCCGAGGATACCGTGTGCAGCTTCATCCTGGTCGCCGAGAAGTCCTTCATCCATGACGTGAAGAACGAGAGGGTCACGGAGCAGTTTTAAAAAAAAATCGTAAGAAAAATAAAGGATAGGTTGAGTTATATCACGTAAGATCGTGGCATTCTTACCAAGTATGAGTGGAAAAAAAATTAGATGCGGTGAAAAAAGTCGTCAAACGCTATAAAATCAACAAAAAATCGTCAAAATATGCTACCACTGAGGTTAAATCCATAAAGAAAAGCTCGCCAGCTCCTTGCTTTAGGTTAGGTTAGACCAAGGAAAAAACCTTGGTGATTTTATTTCGAGTATGGTGTTGGCAACACTGCGAGAAAATGAGGCTTATGCCTTACAAGAGAAAACCATTAAGGCAAGCCTCACCGAGCCTCACTTTCGGTTTGTGAACTGTCTTTCCCCCACTACTCTGTAAAGTAGGTCAAAGCACGTAGAGGCTCTCGTGTAGTTTAGCACGAAAAAAAATGAATAGGTTAAGTTATATCACGTAAGATCGTGGCATTCGTACCAAGTATGAGTGGGAAAAAAATTAGATGCGGTGAAAATTGCACTGAAAAGTCGTCAAACGCTATAAAATCAACAAAAAAATCGTCAAAATATGCTACCACTGAGGTTAAATCCATAAAAAAAAGGGCTAGTACCAAGTATTGCCTAGAAACAATCAGTTTACACTACTCAAGATGAGGACAAATTGAAGTGAGGATCGGACCCCTGTGGCCCCCTCCGATTTCCATGATACTTGGCAGGTGTGTGTATAAACGGGCCCAAATGAAGTAATACGTGTTTTTTTTGTTTCGGCTAAAAAACTGCTTTAGGGGGCAACCCCTCCCCCCAAATGTCAATATGAGGACAAATTTAAATGGGCATTTGACTTATGTGTCCCCCTCCAATTTCCATAAAGCTTGAAAGGTGTATAGTGGGGCCTTAATCAAGAAATACGTGTTTTTTTGTTTCAGCTAAAAAACGGTTTTACAGGGCGAAACCCACTCAATTGTCAAGATGAGGACAAATTGAAGTGGGGATTTGACCTCAGCGTTCCCCTCCGATTTCCATGAAACGTGGCAGGTGTTTAGAGTGGCCGGAAGGAAGAATTACGTGTTTTTTTGTTTCAGCTAAAAACTGTTTTAGGGGGCAAAATCTCTTCAAATGTCAAGATGAGGATAAATTGAAGTAAGTATCTGACCCCTGTGTCCCCCTCCGATTTTTATGATACTTGGCAGTTGTGTGTATAAACGGGCCCAAATGTAGAAATACGTGTTTTTTTTTGTTTCGGCTAAAAAACTGTTTTAGGGGGCAACCCCCCCCCCTCAAATGTCAATATGAGGACAAATGTAAGTGGGCATTTGACTTATGTGTCCCCCTCCGATTTCCATAAAACTTGGCAGGTTTATAGTGGTTCCCAAATGAAGAAATGCGTGTTTTTTTTTGTTTCAGCTAAAAAACGGTTTTACAGGGCGAAACCCACTCAATTGTCAAGATGAGGACAAATTGAACTGGGGATTTGACCCCTGTGTCCCCCTCTGATTTCCATGAAACTTGGCAGGTGTGTGTATAAACGGGCCCAAATGAAAAAATACGTGTTTTTTTGTTTCGGCAAAAAATTTGTTCTAGGGTGCAACCTTCTCTCAAATGTCAAGATGAGGACAAATTGAAGTGGGGATCTGACCCCTTTTTTCCCCTCCGATTTCCATGAAACGTGGCAGGTGTATAGAGGGGCTGAAGGAAGAATTACGTGTTTTTTTGTTTCAGCTAAAAACTGTTTTAGGGGGCAAAATCCCCTCAAATGTCAAGATGAGGACAAATTGAAGTAAGTATCTCACCCCTGTGCCTCCCTCCGATTCCCATGAAATTTGGCAGGTGTATATAAAGGCCCTATGCCTCCTGTTTCTTCCTATACCATATTTACTTGGTTTCGGGGTCAGATGTTTCAAGTTTCATGGAAATCGGAGGGGGAGACTTAGACCTCCCTAGTAAGTGTATTAATTAATTACAAATCGCGCACGCGCGCACACACACTATTACGGTCCGCACTAACGGGGTTGCCTAAGCCTAACTATTCTGTGAGGTTACTCATCTCCCATCACTCCCACCTACCACTTCCAAGATTCCAACTACTTAACTTTCTCCCGATCAATTCCCTCTCACATCATAGAATAACCGTACGGTCGCGCCGGCGACAATTGTTTGGTCTCACCAAGTCAATCCTTGCTAGAAAGTAATAGAACAACCAAGTTTCAAATTGACTCTGATTTAAAATGAAAATAAAGAAATTCAGAAATTAGCCAATCTGATGGAAAACACCCTGTATTAAGCGGAAACACAAAGTATTTACTGAAAATCCGTTATTTGACACTCGCGCCCTTTCCCTGCGTCATGCTTGACAAGTCTAAGAAATCAATTTGTGGAAAGACGTGAATAAGTTGATTCACTAACACACCTTTGGTTTATGAATTAGAATAAGATCAATATCATACTTGATAAATGTCCCTAATGTCAAACAAACATTCGGACATCTCTCTCACCTGAAAGAAAGTTTCATGGTTAGTAAACATTCGCTAATAGAGGACTAAACATCATTCACATGCATCTGGATGAAATCTAACTCACTCGAACGTTCAATATTTTATTCAAATTGTAGACGAATGCGAGTTTACATCAAGTGTTGCAATTATTTTAATTGACAGACCTTTGATATCGAACACACAACTTGCGTGTAATTAATTCTCGACTTAACAACTGTGACGTTAATTTTAACGTACTTATGACATCAAAAGAAAGAACACCTGAGGTACCTCCTTTTCAAAAATAGACTGAAGTTAAATTTAAATGTCAAACATACTTTCATGTTCTGACCGACCAGCTGGTGCACCTAGCTTAACTACACAGTGCATGCACAAACTGAAAATTACCCAAATGACCTCATATCATGTGAAAGTAGGTTTCAATATATCCAAAGTCAATTGTTCCTTATAATAGCTATTTATATCTGAACTGTCCGTACACTAGACATTACCCTAACCCAACAGCGTTGGTGCCAATTGTTCGTGCTCGAGCAACGCGAAGAAATGCATGCGTGACGTCACTATAACGTACGAACAAAATGATACTGATTTCTGTTCCGATTCTTCAGTTACCAACTGCGGAACGTTTTACACATAGTTTAGTTTCGATCTACTTAAAGTGAATTTCGTCGACGAAGGATATCCTTTTCTCTGGTCAATATGGCGGCTTCCGTTGAGCCACATGCACGTCTGGATTTGAGCTTAATAATGCGTACCAGTATCGTGAATGACACGATTGACAGTTAGTACTATAACTAGTAATTGTGCGTGGCGTTTATTTTATGTTCTTTCGTCGCGACAAACATGAAAGTAATTTCACTCGACGTCGATTCCTCTTTTCGATCGTCGCTGCACTTGGAATAACAAAGGCCTTACCTCGTGGGCGAGATCTCCTCTATCACCTTTCACAGTCCTTGCAGTCGTTACTCACTACTTAAATCACCACAATCCATCTGGATTCCCATTTTGGTGGTCACGAGTACTTTTTCGATCTCCTTTTTCGATCATTACCGTGCCAAACCACTGAATTCTGTTGCGCCGTTTCCTTCTCGACCAACAACTTTTCCCTCCATCATTTGGAATCCGTTCATTGTTTCCTCCACGCCCGACGCCGTCTCCGAACACCTGATGACCAAACACCATCACACGTTCACACGTAAATCACTTTAACGTCCACAGGTTTCTAACTACGACAGGAGTGCGTGCGTGTGTGTTAAGGCATAATTAACAAATACTTATATCCAAACTTTAAAACCTTATTATTAGAATATTAGATATTTGATGTTCCCCTTTTTATTTTATTTTATCACTTCCGCCTCCGAGTTTCCGAACACGGCTGTTTCTAACTGATTAGCCAAAATGTCCCTCATCGCTCGACAATTAGATTAAAAAGTGTTCACTTGATTTTAAAATAATTCTTTGATGGCAGTAAGTTTCTAATGAATAAACTAAAATTTCTACAACAAGTTTAATAATAATTACTACTTATTCAAATAATATCTCCTCCCTTTCAAATTAATGCAAAGAGCGATCTCTAGCGGTTAAATTTGTAACATTGGCTTCCAGCTCAATTTATCCCCGTAAGCACCTGCCCTCTCTCGGGAATTCTCCGAGTTACTTATGCAATCACAGCACGGACAAGCAATCTCTACAGGTTAGGTTAGTTTTTCAACCATCAGAATATTACTGCAGATGGCTCACGTTTCATTACCAAGGGAATTATGACTACAAACCGTCATAAATGGCGCTCAACATGGGCCGAACCCATCGCACCCCCTATCTCTATCCCAACACAGCTTTCACACCACATATTACAGATAAATAATTTTCACTTTACCTAATATTCACCTAAGTATAGACATACACTCATATTCTGTACACTATTCACAACATTTTTATTACAACACAGTTCACATTAGTCCCACCTTCAAAGTGAGAGAGATCCCAAATGCTTGTCTGACTAACGACTTTAGAGACTACTGAAGAATCAAGAAGCGAGGTGACAGGTCATCTAGCTCTGTGCCAGCCCGCCGCGTAATCTTTCCTACTTGATTTTCATATCCGCCGCGGGAAAGATTTCACTTGGCCCACAAGAGTCAGTCGAAAGACCTGACTTCCCGCCGCTTTGCTCCTCATTTTGCCTCACTTCCCACAGAACAACTAGTTCACATTATTGTGTATTACGGACATTATGTCTGCCCAAGAAAACCATGAGTAAATGAAGGCCCAGATTACATGCTGAAAAGAAAGATTGCAGCCATGAATCTAGATGCATGATCCCTGTGGCATGAATGAGACATTGCGAAACTTTGAACGACCAAGAGGCTAGTTTCCCACCAGTTGTTTATATCCGTTTTCAACTGCAGAGTAGGTCCTGATCTCTTATTTCCGCTTTCTCCAAAGTAGCTGGTCATCATCGGCCGAGTACATCAAAACTACTCCCCTACCAATACCATGCAATTTTATTTGGAAAAAACGATACACCCTGAAGGAAGAATTCACACTTCCCATAGGCAAAACATCAAGATGCTCGATGGCTACTTTATGTCAGGATAAGCTCATTGTGGCCAAATTCTCCCTTTTGACATTTACTTCACCCTCACTTCTACTTAAACTGAGTCGAGACATCATGACGTCGTGTAAACTCATGACACATCTTTCGCTGCCATGATATTTACAAAAGTTCCAACAGAACTACCACACACAACCTCATTAATGCGTAAATACCTTACTCGCGTATTAGGACACTGGGAACAGATGAAACTACCACACCCCCTAAATAGCCAAGCCTTTTTATTTAAACTTTACTTCGCATGGACTCATGACATCGCCAGACAGTGGACGCCTACGTAGTTTGCTCATATTTCTTTGTTTTACTTAAACAGACCTGGATATAATAATATGCCATACCGGAGTTTAACTGTATAGAGGAAACTATTCTATACTACATCTCCACATATCATATCTCAGAAAAACCGGATTTTAAGTATATTCTAAACAAAACCTTTGATTCCAAATTGCACAATAAAAATATTACACCGAAACGTAAACCGTTATACCTTAAACTCATATTTACACTTTATACAATTCAACGTGGTCGTTATATTAGAGACTTGATTGCTCGTTCCACCTCTTCGGTTTCACAGTCGAGCAACCAGGTGTGACGACCGAATGCTCACGTTTTTTCCGTTTAACACGAGTCCTATGCAGCATCAATTGCACAAAGCATAAGATCAACAAGACTAAAGTGGTAGAAGCTTGGTGCGCGACCTTGCTTATTTTTCTTCCACTGGTTACCCGAGAATCTTGCCAACCACCTCTTTTCCTAACATGGCTCGGATGTACGAATATCTTCGAACACGATACAGAATATTTGTTTGAAGGAGGTATTCTAAAATTAGATCTACGTGGAGCCTTCATTCTTTGCTTTTTGTGCCCACATGAAGGAAGCAAATGCTTGAGGCACGAGAGCATTTTTATAGAAGCTACCCTCACGAAACTATTATTTACTTTAGGCATGGTGACTTGCGTCAGATTTGTTTCCGATGAACCTTTAGCTATTAGCTCTGAATATTTGCCATCTGGTTTATGCACATCAGGTATCTCCGCACCAAGTGCTACCTTCTCGGAAAAGTCACGATCTGTAGCGCATACAGATGCCACCTGTCCAATGACTGAACTATCCCTCCCTTGAAGAGATTCTGAGATGTGCTTCGTCTTTTCGCCGACTGTTTCCTTAATCTGAAGTTCAACACTTGGAAGCACCTTACTTTCCGGGTACCTTATCAGATTTTTATGATAATCACCTTGCAAAAGTGGAACACCCTGTACTAAACTACCAAATATTTTATCGGTGTATGGAAAAGAAACTGGTAGGACGCACTCCTGGTCATTGACCACAACTTGAGAAGCAACTAAACCAAATGTCTTACCCCTGTCTATCACGCCATCAGGAACCAACTCCTTTGTCAAGATTGGTTTATGGTTGGTGAGGTCAGTTTGCTTGCATTTGAGCAAATCACCAACACCCTGTGATTGAAATGCTTTATTATCAGAAACATTACTCTTCCAAGCCCTCTCCCCATCTGAAATACTGTCATGGGAGCTATCAATATGTTCAAACACCGAATGTGAACTTACTGACGACAGATCAGACAGACTGACTTGTGAAATTTCATCCCGCAAGTTGTTCCTTCCCCCCTTATCTATCTCAATGTTTTTATTAGTCCTTTCATTTAAATGAAATTCTACTACTTTCAGTTGTTTAATGTTCTCAAACATAATCTGCTCGCAAACCTTATGAACACCCAGTATTTCAGAATTAAGTTTGTTATTTAGATCTTCATGCTTCCTTTCTACTATCCCCATTCTATCCACGAACTCCCTATGATAATGTGAAGCGCAAAATTTCAACTCACTATACTCCTGAGCTAGTTCCGAAATACTTTGCTTTGTGTTCCTCTGAACTTCAGCAATGTCCGCCTTTAATTCCCCATTGAGAGTATGAAGCTCAGCCCTAACCGACTCCTCAGTTTTAGCAAAGCTGCTTGTCAACTCAATTTTCAGCTGATCATTATTTTCCTTTGACCTCCGCTCACTAAGTTTCATGAACGCCAAAAGTGACTCTAAAGTCACCGGATCTTCTTCCGTACCCATTTTAACAATGGAAGCAAGAATTTGTAGAATTTAAAATTCCCTCAAATTCCACCCTAAAATTCACTATCCCTCCAGCAAGAAAGACTATGAGAACTCAACAAACTGAGTCTCATAATCTTCTATTACGGTCCGCACTAACGGGGTTGCCTAAGCCTAACTATTCTGTGAGGTTACTCATCTCCCATCACTCCCACCTACCACTTCCAAGATTCCAACTACTTAACTTTCTCCCGATCAATTCCCTCTCACATCATAGAATAACCGTACGGTCGCGCCGGCGACAATTGTTTGGTCTCACCAAGTCAATCCTTGCTAGAAAGTAATAGAACAACCAAGTTTCAAATTGACTCTGATTTAAAATGAAAATAAAGAAATTCAGAAATTAGCCAATCTGATGGAAAACACCCTGTATTAAGCGGAAACACAAAGTATTTACTGAAAATCCGTTATTTGACACTCGCGCCCTTTCCCTGCGTCATGCTTGACAAGTCTAAGAAATCAATTTGTGGAAAGACGTGAATAAGTTGATTCACTAACACACCTTTGGTTTATGAATTAGAATAAGATCAATATCATACTTGATAAATGTCCCTAATGTCAAACAAACATTCGGACATCTCTCTCACCTGAAAGAAAGTTTCATGGTTAGTAAACATTCGCTAATAGAGGACTAAACATCATTCACATGCATCTGGATGAAATCTAACTCACTCGAACGTTCAATATTTTATTCAAATTGTAGACGAATGCGAGTTTACATCAAGTGTTGCAATTATTTTAATTGACAGACCTTTGATATCGAACACACAACTTGCGTGTAATTAATTCTCGACTTAACAACTGTGACGTTAATTTTAACGTACTTATGACATCAAAAGAAAGAACACCTGAGGTACCTCCTTTTCAAAAATAGACTGAAGTTAAATTTAAATGTCAAACATACTTTCATGTTCTGACCGACCAGCTGGTGCACCTAGCTTAACTACACAGTGCATGCACAAACTGAAAATTACCCAAATGACCTCATATCATGTGAAAGTAGGTTTCAATATATCCAAAGTCAATTGTTCCTTATAATAGCTATTTATATCTGAACTGTCCGTACACTAGACATTACCCTAACCCAACAGCGTTGGTGCCAATTGTTCGTGCTCGAGCAACGCGAAGAAATGCATGCGTGACGTCACTATAACGTACGAACAAAATGATACTGATTTCTGTTCCGATTCTTCAGTTACCAACTGCGGAACGTTTTACACATAGTTTAGTTTCGATCTACTTAAAGTGAATTTCGTCGACGAAGGATATCCTTTTCTCTGGTCAATATGGCGGCTTCCGTTGAGCCACATGCACGTCTGGATTTGAGCTTAATAATGCGTACCAGTATCGTGAATGACACGATTGACAGTTAGTACTATAACTAGTAATTGTGCGTGGCGTTTATTTTATGTTCTTTCGTCGCGACAAACATGAAAGTAATTTCACTCGACGTCGATTCCTCTTTTCGATCGTCGCTGCACTTGGAATAACAAAGGCCTTACCTCGTGGGCGAGATCTCCTCTATCACCTTTCACAGTCCTTGCAGTCGTTACTCACTACTTAAATCACCACAATCCATCTGGATTCCCATTTTGGTGGTCACGAGTACTTTTTCGATCTCCTTTTTCGATCATTACCGTGCCAAACCACTGAATTCTGTTGCGCCGTTTCCTTCTCGACCAACAACTTTTCCCTCCATCATTTGGAATCCGTTCATTGTTTCCTCCACGCCCGACGCCGTCTCCGAACACCTGATGACCAAACACCATCACACGTTCACACGTAAATCACTTTAACGTCCACAGGTTTCTAACTACGACAGGAGTGCGTGCGTGTGTGTTAAGGCATAATTAACAAATACTTATATCCAAACTTTAAAACCTTATTATTAGAATATTAGATATTTGATGTTCCCCTTTTTATTTTATTTTATCACTTCCGCCTCCGAGTTTCCGAACACGGCTGTTTCTAACTGATTAGCCAAAATGTCCCTCATCGCTCGACAATTAGATTAAAAAGTGTTCACTTGATTTTAAAATAATTCTTTGATGGCAGTAAGTTTCTAATGAATAAACTAAAATTTCTACAACAAGTTTAATAATAATTACTACTTATTCAAATAATATCTCCTCCCTTTCAAATTAATGCAAAGAGCGATCTCTAGCGGTTAAATTTGTAACATTGGCTTCCAGCTCAATTTATCCCCGTAAGCACCTGCCCTCTCTCGGGAATTCTCCGAGTTACTTATGCAATCACAGCACGGACAAGCAATCTCTACAGGTTAGGTTAGTTTTTCAACCATCAGAATATTACTGCAGATGGCTCACGTTTCATTACCAAGGGAATTATGACTACAAACCGTCATAACACTATATATATTTGTGTATGTATATTATATATATATGTATATTAGCAGGTAACAATATGTTATAAGCACATTCTTACTTTCGAAAGAAGCGCATGTGGGATGGCAAAACGGATCCGGATCCAAAAGTACCGGATCCGGATCTGAAAGTACCGGATCCGGATCCGAAAGTACCGAATCCGGATCCGAAAGTTTTGGATCCGGATCCGAAAATTCTGGATCCGGATCCGAAAGTTCTGGATCCGGATCCGAAAGTTCTGTATCCGGATCCGAATAATTTTAGGATCCGGATCCTAAGGATTCGGAACCAACCGGATCCGAATTTCGGATCCGCCAGGATCCGGATCTGGCCATCCCTAATCCAAACGTGCGCGCAGAATATAGTTCCACTAAGACCGGTTCTATTCTTACAAAACTGCATACTTGCATAAAAACAGTTATTTAATTTGTAAAATACAGACCAAATAATACATCCATTAGCAGGTATACACTTAAATGGTTGGAATCACTGTTCAGAAGAAACTGTGCAGATTCACTCTGCAGATTCTTCAACTGGAGTTTTTATTGCGCTGAAGAATCGCTGAAGATCAAGGGCGAGTCGAGCAAAACTGAATACGTTGCAGAGCGCGTGGAATACTTGTGTTGCATATCCGACTACTTTAACCCTACGTTTATAGTGATTGATTAATAATGGTGGTATACAGTGGCGAAAATGGCTGAATCGAGGTCTCCTGTTCAGAGCGCGGTTTTACCCGAGTGTTATTTTGGGCTTCATCCGAAGGGAAAAGCTCTTCAAATCAAGCAAGTTGTTTTAAATGCATAATCCTCCTTACAACAACATGATCAAAGTAAAACAGGGCGTTATGTGATTTGCCATCAATGTGCGCACGAACTGTATCACGGGTGCTGAATGATTTGCGGTTTAAGTTTATGAAGAGAACACAATTGTTTGTTGTTTGACGACAAAAGAATCGGCGCGTTATTAAAAGATATCGCCGTGATAAGAAACATGTTTTTTATTTGGACGAGACGTGCTTTAAGTCGGAGGGGGCGGGGAGCATACATTGAACCAAACATTGAAGAACACCACCGTGCAAAACCACCGCCAGGGCTGAAGAAACCGACGAGAAAAGAAGAGGGGAAGAAGGAGGCTTATTGTTTCACCCACTGGCGGCATAAACGTCTTTGTTGAAGGCGAATATTTACTGTTCCGTGCAAAGAAAGGGTGATTATCAGCAAGAAATGGACACACCAAGATTTGACTCCTGGTTTAGTGAAGTGATTCATAAATTGAAACCAGAGTAATAGCAGCAGACAATGCACCTGATTGCCAGCAATAACAAATCATGCTTTTTTTTTGCTGGTATAACTTGAAGTGCGTGTGTCTTACAGTAACGGATGTATTGCGAACGAAGCAACCCAGTTTTTCATAAATGTATTTCTTTCTAAACCAAAAACAATAATTTGTAATTAAATCCAAGTTGGGCCTATCGTTGTTTACTTTTATTTTTGTTTATTTTCCTTTTGCGTGCTCGAAATATACGCACATGCTCTCATGTTTAGAAGTTATTTCGCATTTATATTAAGTAATGCCACATTTATTAAATTATCTACTTGTAAAATTTTATGTTTCAGGAGACAAAAATAAGCAAAAATACATTCTGCTTGACATGCATGCGGGTTTTGATGTGTTGTGCGGTTGGCAATACTGTGGATTTTCTCAGTGTCTACGATGTAAGCAGCTCGGCGGTTGTGGCAAGACTGGAACGGAAGATTCTGAGCTCAGTTATTGCGCGTGTTGATACATAAAACCCGTTTCAAACTTAGCTTGACGCTTGGCTTAGACATAAAATTGATTTCAGATAAAAATAAATGTAGAAAGTGGGTGGCTTATCCTAGATTCAAGTCACGAAAAATTCAGAACGAGAATTTAGCACTTTTTAATCTCGAAATAAAATTTAAAAAATTCAGAAAACCGATTTACTTTGGAGCTGCGGTTTTAAACATATATCGAAACTTCACATGTTTTAATTTTATTACGACGTAATGAAACCATTCTACAATGATAATATACCACTTTAGGACACAGACACAGAGAGTTTTATTTATTCCATACAAACACCAAACCTCTACGAAGACCTGAAACACCTTGACAATTTTGATTATTTTAATACTTCTTCCTACCCCCAACCGAACAGATTTGGAATTCCTTCCCACAACAAGAAGATTCTCGGTAAATTAAAAGATGGTAGCAATGGTGATATTATTGTTGAGTTTGCTGGCTTGCGTTTAAAAATGTATGCGATAAGAACAGAGAGTAGCGTCACGAAGAAAGCTAAAGGAGTGGGCAAAAATACAGTTGCGAACAAACTCACCTTCCCTATTCCGGCATTTAATTCAAAAACACACCATTCATCATTATTCAACTTTCAGTCACATAAAAGTCAGCATAGTGGAACGTTTCAATCGAACCTTGAAAACACAAATGTGGAATCGGTTCACGGTTCAGGGAAATTACAAATGGATCGACATCCTGCAGGAACTCGTAAACGATTACAATCACACAGTTTACAGCACGATACGCATTAAACCCATCAACGTTACATAATCTGACGAGCGGCGTTTAATTTATACTTTAAACTGTCCAAATTATCGACTCACGTCCAAGAAACCTAAATAGTACAAACTAGGAGACCAGGTGAGGATCAGCAAATTCAAACGAATGTTCGAGAAGGGATTCACAATAAAATTGGAGCACGGAACTTTTTACCGTAGTTCGAGTTCTACCCGGAAACCGTCACACGTTTATAATAAAGAATAGTCGCGATGAAATTTTGAAAGGAAGGTTTTACGAACAGGAACTCTCTAAAACTAAATACCCCTCATAAATAATAAATAAATATCTCATCGAGAAAGTATTGCGCAGAAAAGATAACAAACTGTTCGCCAAATGGCTGGGACTTCTGGAAAAGAGTTGGATCAATGCAAACGAAGTGATTCTATGAGTACCTGGAACGTGGTGAAGCGTTTACCAGATTTTAAATGTCAAGCTAACAAAAATAATGTCGAGTTGCTACCCGATAACATTCGTTGTCTTATCGTTGGGCCTTCCGATTGTGGAAAAAACACGTTACTGATGGACAATTTTCTCCTTGCACCGAATTGGTTAGATTGGAAGAACAGACACCTGTACGTGTTTTAAAAAGTTTGGAGCAACAAAATACCAGCAACTCATTAATTTGTACGAGGGACTGGATATAGCAACTTTCGCATCCGAAATAAAACCACTCAACCGCTGTCACGAAAATTCTGTCGTGGTGTTCGACGATGTAAATTTAGAGAAAATTAAATTCTCAACATTTTACTCAAGGTTGTCACAGGAGAATGGATTGCTTTTACCTAGCTCAAACTTTATCAAAATTTCAAAGCAGTTACTACGCGACAATGCTTTTTTTATTTGTTTGTTTCGTCAAGATCACACCAATCTCAAACATTTCTACGATGACTACGTAGGAGGAGATTTAAACAACAATCAATTTTCGAAATTCTGCTCTTCTTGTTGGAACAGTGACGATTTCGGATTCGCCACA
This sequence comes from Lepisma saccharinum, assembly GCF_977018435.1. Taxonomy (NCBI): domain Eukaryota; kingdom Metazoa; phylum Arthropoda; class Insecta; order Zygentoma; family Lepismatidae; genus Lepisma; species Lepisma saccharinum. The sequence goes on along the minus strand of NW_028142974.1, from coordinate 541,050 downwards.
ATCGACATGACACGGAAACCCAGCGACGGAAAATACAGAACCAAATCAACGACTTTGTAAATGTTGCAACGTCACACGACCACGACGTTTAAAATAACGCCATATCAAAAAATGAAATTACGAAAATTCGGTGACAACTTGAAATTCTGCGATTACCTTGCGAAGCTATTCAAGGGTTGGAAATCCGAGAATCGTGGATTCTAGGAAGAGAACAAGCGAGAAGGTCAACCTATCATCGACGCTATAAGCTGTGTCGGTAAGGAGATTAAAAATGTCACAGAACAGAACGAGGATCTCATCACGGAACTCGTACTTCTTGCCGCTCGCAATTATGAAGATTATCCCCCAACGCCTCTAACCTAGTATACACATTCCTATCGAACTCAGGCAACCGCCGAAACATCAACTCATAGGAAGCATTTCATCTTCTTCGGATAAGATCTAGTTGGGTCCATTAGCAAGAGATTACCTGAGTACCGGGAAATTCGACAAGAACGAGGTATTCGGATTATATCTGAGCATGGAAACTAAAGAAGGCGTCATTTGGAAAATTGGAAAAACGAAAGTCACATTCGAAGGAGACGACGTAAAAGTTATTTTAAGCGAAAAAAATAGTTGGGCCAGGTATCCCGGTACCGTGGGATTGTGGGAATTCATCACCAAAAATATCCCAAACATTAAACGGACGAAGATTATCAAAGTTACACAGACATTTTAATATTGTCAGATGCTCTGTACCAAAACAACGACGCTACTCAGAATCAAGTCAGATCCAGCGGCGAAGAGAAATACATTAATCTCATCAAACCTCTTTGGAACGATATAAAAATTAGATGCGGCGTCAAACACTACAACACGTTGCCGAAGGAATTCGTATGGGTTGACGATGTTAGGAAACTCGTGGATAGTTTACTTGTCATAGCAGGCGAAGAAAATGCAGGTAACCGTAACTATTACAACGAGAAAGTAGGGATTGTGGACATGATCATCACCAAACTTTCCAACTTCATCGTGAACGACAGTAAAGGAATACGATACCTGATCAAAATAAACAACACACTTCCACCGAAATTTTGGAACGTGGCGGAAGGCAAGGGTCTCGTGAACGACATCATAAACAAATCACTTTTCGAAATGCACATCCCAGGTTACCAGTACTACGGACCGGGTACCAAACTCGAGCAAGGATTGAAAAAAAAGAGAAGTGAGTGAATCCGTTGGATGCCGCATGAAAGATCACGACATCTCTTTCAACACTCAAACAAATCTAGATGCACGTCACGAAGCTGATAGAAAATTGGAACATGAAGCATTCGGGAGATTCATCAGCAGGGACGCTTCTCTGGGAGGACGGGTTGCAGCTTTGAGTACGAGCATCGCCATGAACACGAAACGAAAATTGGGATTGGGTCTATAAATAACACCCAGTAAAAAGATGGCGCAGCTTCACATAACAGAATTTCCTATCGAATTGCTGCATAACATGTTTACGATCACGTTCGATGAAGGTGATGGGAACATCGACTTGATAAAAATAACGTCGGAATTTCGTGCACCGTGCAAGATAGTTCTCATGGACCAACTTCGGAAAATATGCGGCACGAAGAGTTTGTAAGATCTCGACGTCATCTTTCAAGTTGCAGGAGAAAAAATATAACAATAAGTTGGACGAGCTTCACAAGGCTAGATAAGCAATAAGACGATACACCAACGATTGGAACAGGTCCAACATGGAAACAGCTAGCATAATCATGCAGCTCATCGCGTTGTCCCAAGAACAAACTTTTTTCTTCTCTCCCCACGATATATAAATAACCGATTGAAAAAAATATCACGTGAAACTCATAGACATAACAATAATATTATCGCGTTGAGTGAGACAAAAAAGTTTTTTGCACCATAATATATATATAAATAATATAGCATCATCATGAAGCCCAAGGGTGTCGTTTACCAAGTACCGTACTCGAATCTCAAAAATCTGTTTGTCCTCGATTGGTTGCTCACCGAGAAACAACGTAAAAAGAGACGTTCTTGCTTGTCCAAAGGTCACGGAATGAAATTGTTAATCACCACTCCTCAATTGAAAATATGGCAACGTTCGAGGAAAAAATTTCACACGGAAGGTTTTATATTCACCATTCCAGCAATTCTAGCAGCTTTGGGAGCAGTGGGAAGTATAGCAGTTGGTAGTGACGCCAAAGCAAAAACCGTAATCGACTAGAAAAAGAACAAGGCGGAATTGGAAGTACAGAAACGTCACAACCTGGAAATTGGAGAAGAAAGGTAAAGGCGTCAAGAAGAACTCTTTGAACAAGTTTAAAAAAAAGAGAACTACTCAGTAATCGCGAAATTGAATCTCTTATCGAACCGTTGGGGATCAAAAACTTCAGAGGAGCTTTCATGTCAAATTCTTTACCCTCCCTCGTAAGAGAAAAAGGGTGTGGAGTTGTCAACTTGGACAATTACCAAAATCCAGGCACGCATTGGATATGTTATCTCAAAAATTGAAACAATAACGCTTTCGTTTTCTATTCTTTTGGTGGTATTCCACCGTTGAGTTTAGTAAAATATCTCAAAGCTTCCAACCTATACTACAACGACGAAAGAATCCGAGGTTTCGAGGAAGTGAACTGCGGTCATCTTTGCGTTTCAATGCACGCTTTTTGTCTCGAATAAATAACCCAGAAAGCATTGTGGAACGTGAAACATCATCATGGGAGTGTTCCATCTCACAAGCGAAACTTCGGTCTTGACACTCACGTTGCACGATGATATCCTCTATCCTAAATCCATCGCCATTCGTTCATTCTAGAGCATGTACCTGATTTCCCATAGTAAAAGAACACAATAATACCATCAAAGTAGGAAACGAAAAAAATCAGCATCATGCCTGGACAGTACAACTTGTCCACTTTATAAGCCCAATTTCCGAGAGGTGTACTTCTCTCTCAAAATTCCGTGTTGGTGTCCGCAACATAAACCGTGTACCTGGGTACGATCCGAGAACTTTTGGGTTTCGAGAACAACACAAGACTCGAACCTGGAATGAAACATTTCGGGTCAAACATTCCAAAATTTCTGGCCATCGAGACTCTGAACGTTCACTGCAACGTGGCGGAAGGCATGATCACAAAAGCAGACAATATCGGCTGTCACAAACAATCGGGAATCATAGCGACTTTCAAACCAAATTCGGAATTCATGGAACCGATCTACTTTCCCATACGCCGGAATCGAATCGACCAAATGGAATTAGTGGTTATCAACGAAAACGGTGAGGTTGTGGATGTCGCAGGAGCAACTTCCACGGCCATCGTGGAGATCAACATATAATAAATAAAAAATCAGGGAGCAAATGGAGAGTTACGAATTGCAATCTTTCCCTCCCAACCATCGCACGTTCGCCAATCTCAACGAACCGAACCGGAAAATCGAGTTCGACGTGGACGTAGGGGACGGATTCGTTCATCCTCACAGATAAGACCTGTATGTTAAATTCGAAGTGGTGAAAAAATAAATCTGAGAAGCATTCCCGCCCAACGCAAATTAGAAACTCGTGCGCAACTTCGTTCCCTACTTGTTCTCGCAGGTTGAAGTTAAAAATCACGGAACGGTCATCGATAGAGTCGATTATCCAGGAATCACTACCACGGTATTGGGAACGTTGAAACTTTCAAAAACAGATGCCGCTTACTACCAAGCAGGAGGATTCGAAGCAGGGACGAAAATATCAACACAGACTACAAGAAAATCATGTGGAAAGGGGGTTTGAGAGTCTCTTTTTGAAGGTCCTCGAACGACAACAATGTTTTGATGCGATACAGTAACTTGGGTCCGAACGGAATCACTCCGCGCCAAACACCCTGCCCAAAGCAGCAAAATGCATCGTTCGAACCAAGGAGTTGAGAATCCCAGTTTTGGAATACGAAACCAACCCCGCTCTCAATTACAAAGCGGATAATTTGAAAAATCCACAGGTACCCATTCAGTTTTACAGTTACCAATGCTAACAGAAACTCGCTTCCTGTAACCATTACGAATTCGAGTTCACGACGCAATTCAATAACATACAGTTCGACATGCCACATTTCGTTACAATCCTCTTCCAAACCGGGAGAGACAACGAGCCGGAAAAAGATTCCAGCAAATTTGACAACTACAAGATCAAGAACGCATACCTCAAGAACGGAGGGAACGAAGTTTTCCCGAGCGAAAATTACAACCTCGACATAGCACAAGATGAATTTCTTAAATTATACAAAGCGTACTCCGCTTACAAAAGAGTGACCAAGGGAAACATAGATGTATACTACACTCCAAGCGAATTCAAGGCTCACACACACATGTTCCTCATCAACATGTCGAAAAGAAACAGGTTGTTGTCAACGATCGCACCAACATCAAAATAGTGTGCGAATTTCACAATTCACTCCCCGACGACACCGTGTGGAGCGTCATCCTGGTGGCAGAGAAGTTGTTCGTTCAAGATGCCAAGTACCAGAGGGTCACGGAACAGTTTTAAAAACTAACTAAGTAGAAATGTTTAATTTATATCATTTCCAGAAAAAAAAATTGCAATAAAATTTTAAAATTCCTAAATTGCGAATATCTCGAAAACGGTGAGAGATAGTTCGAAAAATCTTGCGTGTCGATTTTCATGATGCAGAGTACGGGTACAAAATTTGGGGGACCTAAGTTCAAGGGGGAGTGGGTTTTGGTCCACGCCTTTTTTTTATAAGTCGTAACTTTCGTAGAAACATGGGTTTCTCTGCGTTAGTATCGTCTCCCTTCATAATTACAACCGGATCTCGGAAACGGTTACATTTGGTCAAAATCTGTTTCTGAATTAACAAGGACTAGGTCATGTAGCTTAGTTTAGTTCGTAAAAGATCGTAAAAACAAAATTGGTCAAGAGGAGGGTTAAGCGTAAGAAGAAACATGGTGCAAGTTTGCAAGAGGTGAAAAAGTGTTGCCCGTACATTTTTTCTCCTTATAGGTTAGCTTCACACGTAAAAGGTCGTAAAATCAAAAGTAGGTCAAAGGGTGCATACAGCAAGAAGCATTTCACCTACTACAAAATTAGGTCAAAGGATGTCTCCAGCTCATACCGTTTCACACTACTACACAAGTAGGTCAAAGAATGTGTATGTTTTCTAACTCGTGAAGGATCGTAAAAACAAGCGACTAGGTTAAGTTATATAACATAAGATCGAAAAAGGTCATAAGAAAAAATACGGTGACAAAAACAACCCTTGTAGGTTAACTTAGCCCTTAAAAGATTGTAAAAAACAAAAGTAGAGTTTCATTTCGACCAAGAAAATGGAAAACGACCAAAAGGATGGGAAACGACCAAAAGGAGCGAGTTGAAGCGCATAATATGCACTGCTAACGTTACTTGGCCAGTGAAAAGTTGATGTTTGTTGTCACGTTAGATGAGTCATATGTGTATCTAAGTGACTGGAAAAAAAGGCTATATATTACGATCGACGTGGTCGAAATGGGTTTGTAAGATGGTATCGAGAGACGAAGGAAAGTTTCTCCAAGGGTTTCATGGTCATCGTATGATATAGCTACAACGGTAAAAACTTCACCGTGTAGCTACAAATGTGAAAGTCAACTCCATCTCTCCTACTCCCCAGTATTCACACAGAAATTCCAGCCCCCTGTGGTGCAGATTACACTAAGGTCTGACTGCATCAGGATAAGGCTTCAAGCCATACGTTTGCTACAACCCGTCAATTCTTGGAGGATATTAAGAGAGAAATAAAAATGCATTCTATATCTTACAGCGACATCCCTGTTAAATCACCTGATTCATAGCCAATGGATTTCTGTGCATTACAGTTATTGAAAAAATGCCCTTGGATGCAGATGACCGCGAACCGTGGACGGTCTCTGGAAAGCCTGGCAGAAGGAGTGAAAGATACTGGATGTCACTTTACTTCGCATCAGCTTGCTGCAGTGGAAACTGCGAAGCAGAGTGACAGCTCGAGCTTCTGGCCACCACATCAAACATCACCACTGGTGGAGGCGTGGTTTTTCATCAGTTATAGATGGTTTAATTTGTGAAGTAATCTTATGTATGAAGGGTTCAAAGACTGTGGTGATTTTTTGTAAGGCTTATGCCGTCACTTCTCAGGTGGCTTACTTTATTTCAAGATATTTGCAATTGGTTATTGAGGGATTACGTTGATATGGAATGATAAATAACTTGAGAAAGTGTGAAATGGTATAGAAATAGATTTGTTGATCGCGACATATTGTATCATAATGGGAGTAAGTTTAGCTCTTATTGGAAGGAAAATATTTCTAAAATTTTCTCTGTCTTCGAGTAGAAATGATCTTGAAATGTTTTGGGTAGTGCTAACTGGAGAAAATTAATTCTAGGATGGCCCAAATTTATAATTATATAAGCCACGTAATAAAGAATTATAGTAAGTGGCAATACCAGGCATTCCAGATAATTAGAAGTTAGTTACCACATTGATATTGTCTATTGTCTTGACCAAATATTAATTTAGCTTTGGGCTTCAGTGTAATGCCTCAATTCAACGACTGGACCTCCTAATATGCAAAAAGTCAGAATAATTAATTTAAAATTTTCTTAACAGCTCTATTATTCACTATACAGTTAGAGTCAAACTCCAGTTTTTAGTAAGGTCTTCCTGAGGGAGTAGTGGTAGCGTCGTCGCTTTGAAATCAAGGTGTTCTTGGTTTGATATACGTGGAGGCACGTAGTGTTTTGGTTCTTTCTTTAATCTGTAGATCGAGTCCACTTTAAACTATCTGCGTATCAGATTTACTTGAAAAAACTCGAAATTTCCAAACATTGGAAGAACATTATGATTATTCACTGAATAAAGTACTTCTTTTCCCTCTACTTCATCCTTTAACCTGCCTCCAAAGAAGAGTAATTTGTAGGATGTATGGCAACAATCATTATCTTTTTCTCTCCTGCATTTGCTCACTCCCTCTCCACTCTCTTTTTCTATCCTTCCCTCTCCCACACGCGCGTGTACACTTCGCCCACCACACACACATGGACGTATATATCGACTTTATGATAATAAATTAGTAGTATTTTTTTTCTAGGAATAATGAAAGGAAGCATGGTAACTTACTCCACTCCTTGCTACTTCCTTGGTTTCGTAGCTGCAACACAAAAATTGTTAAAATTGTTGAAATTATAATCTCACATTGTCTCCCTTGCATATACTCTCAACCGTATTAAAACAATATAAAATAGAGTGCATTAAGTTTAAAATTGTATCCACGGGAAACGCACCATGAGAGTAATGTGCATATACCTATGGAGCAAAATAAATACTTGGGTACAATAAGTGTTGGAAATGATGTCACTGTATTGGGTAATCATTACATGCAAATAAATGCAATCTATACTCGCCAATGTGCGGAGTGCGGTACAATTACTGCTGTGTTGATGTTATCCGTCACAAAAATATAATTATTAGTTGCGAAATGTCAGCGGGTAATCACTACTCAAGAATGAACATCATGATCAAATACCAAACCGTTTACCGCCTTCCTGTCTTGTAGCGCATACTGATTATGAGCAGACGATGATATTTGGAATCGAAAGTGATCTTAGTTTTCTCCTTCCCAAAACAGAAAGCAAAAGAGCAGTATCGCCAGCAGAAGGGAAACAACAAGTGATATCGGTTGTGGAAAATATCGCTTCACGTTATTTGTAACGATATCCAGGTGACGAGCTGCTGTTTGGGCTGAGGTGAGGCTCGAACTACTTGCACTGTCTAAAATTTAAAACGTGATGAACATGTTTGAGTTTCGAACTGTGTCGCAAGTAAAATTAGAGGATTCTGTAGGGTGCTGCATAATTTGCCGTCGCCTCAAATAGATAATCGTCAATTACAAATACGAGCTTCGGGGGATGACTCAAGAACAGGAGCCATCGTGGATATTGTGAGCCTCTGAAGAACATAACAAATACACTTCCACATAACTCCGCCTTTCATGGTAGCACTTCAAACTCTCTTTGTTATCACGAAATTCCAACGTGATCCAGCAAGAACCATCAGTGGGTTTAGTATTGTGAAGTCGCATTGTTCATGTTCTAGTATGCTATGTAAGAAGTGTGCTTACTGGTATCATATTCGTTCGCCGTTTACTTGTTTGCTTTGACATAACGCAAAGGATATTGAACAGTATTAACTAAAATAACTATCTCTTTGAAAAGTAAATGGTCGATGTTAGTGAGAACATCAAATTCAGGTCGACGGATCTTTAGTATTGCTTGCTATGACTACAGAAGCCAACAGCATCACATCCAGTTTTAGGTGGAGATTATAGTAGTCACCCATGGTGTTAAAGTTGAAGGTTTTTTGGAACATTTTTAGATTGTTGATAACTCTCCTCAGAGCAATCCCTATCTGTAAGCCGGATGTGAATGATTCTCGTGGACAAAGCGGTGATGCTGAAGTTGGCTAAATCGTCCATATACTATAGGGCGTCTTAACAAGAATGAGTTTTCGTTGTCAAAACATTGCCAATGTTGGTCGCGTGAAGATCACCATCTGCAAGTTGGTCTTTGATTTTGGCTAAGCTTTGCGATTGGAAATTGTTTGGATCGAATGATCGGAATTTATTGGACGAGTTCCTTTGATGTACATCAAATTCCTCAACGAAATGTATTTTTCCTGGTTGCGTGCAAGATGATCAACGAGATTTTCATCTCATCCACGTTCATTGATGATGAAACAGGCATCATAACCTTCAAGATCGTAGATGAACACAGGGATCTATTCTGAGTTTCGAATCTGGAAATGGCACTTATTGCGCCGAGAGCTCCACTACTGTGTTGTGATTAAGATAGTATACTCTTTGGCATTATCCGAGAAACAAATTTCTCGTGTTTCTTGGTCTCTCTTTTATTATTGTTTTTCTTATGGTGTAGGTGGTGTAATTGGAATGTCCACATACAGTGTGAGTTAATAGTCTCAAGAGTTGTACGATCGTCTCTAGAAATTTATTTGTAGGATCCTTGCCACGGTACAGAGAAGTGTGCCTGCGGTGTTGTTGTAGGTACCTACTACTTGCAATGTAAAGCTGCAGGTTGTGATCCAAAATATGTGATGAATTTGAAATTGTTCGGTTGGGTTCACAAGAACATATGGGCACCAACGAAATTTCGAAATATAATTATATAATTCATGTCTTGATTCAGTACACTTCTGTGTGTGCTCCTTTTGTCGCACGGATAATGTCAAGACGATAATCGATTTTTTCACACCTTCGTGTCAGCATGCCGTCACCCACAGACAAAAGTCCTAGTGACTGCATAACATGAGTCCCCTGAAATGTTTAAAACATTACAACTTTGGTTAATGGACAAGGCATTCTATGATACAAAACAATTTGAGATTCATCACAAAAACGATTTGTCATTCTAGTGATTATTATTTCTTTCTTAAGCTCCAAACTTGTCCTGTGTTCAATGCATAAAACTCCAACTAACATTCATTTGGTCCTACCCATATACCTAATCAACTTATTGTCTGTATATTTAGTCTCAACTTTAGGGAGTAGGTGTGTTTATATGTGTGTGTATGTGTGTGTGTGTGTATTAATGTATGTATATGTATACATATATGTATTAGAGCGGTCCACAAATACACGAGTTTCTTTTCTTCACATGGATATTTAAAAACATTCCAAATTTATATTCAAACAAACAATATTTGGAGGTTAGCCCGCCCCAATATATACTTTTATATAATTAAGTTGTACATCTTATTTAAGAGCTGCACGTTAAGGAACATAAGTCATTAAATTTGCTTCTGATGGAATTGGAAACTTTCTTCTGTGATTTGCTTCGCTAACTTCGGATTCTCCACTTTACCTATGATCTGCAGACGTCGATGGGGATGGAAGATGAGGATGGGTGATGATATGATGAAATTAATGAAGGGACAGTCACGAATAACACCATGCCCATGCCGAGATTTTACACCTAAGACATGTGGCGTCGTAGAGATGTTTATTTAAGTGCGAGCTCCAAGAATTCATCAAGTTAGTCGGCACTAGAGAACAAAAATAACCTGTGTGTAAAAATGTTTTGAATTACTTCGTGGTTTTTTTCACAATAACTTGGGAATATTTCCTGAGAGGAAAGAAAAAAAGTTGTAGAATGGGGAGACCTCCAAATACGCATCAATCAATTTAAAATTTTACACAGAAGTAAGTCAGTATTAGAGAAAATAATAAGGTATGTGGAGAATTGTTTTTAGCTACTTCAGCCTTTTACTACATAATTTGGACCACCATAATACATTATAATAGGTGTATATGTCATATTTGACGAGAAACTTTCCTTTTATGAGCACATCTCTACAGTCACAAGGGGTTCAATGCGTATGCTGGGTCTTCTTTATCGTTTCACGGAAATAAAGAACTTGACTGCCCTCGGCACCTTTTACAAATCTTTTGTGTCACTTAAAATTGAATACTGTTCTCCGATCTGGTCTATGGCATTCCCCTCAAGTTCAGATAGACTTAATTCCGTCCTAAATTTCTTCCTGGCCATTGTTCGACACCGAATTCCGTCCACAAAACACTTGCAAAAGTCCATCCTCCTGCAAATGTTAAATATCCAAACTCCACAAGAGAGATATATACAGGCTGACCATATATTTCTACATAAAATAGTGAATGGCAACATCAGAAGTGACCGCCTTCTTCAGGAAATTCACTTTCGTGTGCCTGCCCGCTCAACAAGAAGCACTCAACTTTTTGCCTCTCAGAAGCCGAGATTGTGCCTCATCCAGTGCTCTCTGTTCCATAGACTGCCCAGTGAATATAATAATCTAGGAAGCCAAATAGACATTTTTGAAAATCTGGACAGTTTTAGAAGAAAGTTAGCAAGAAATATGTAAGTCTCTTAACCACATGTAATTTTTTTTATGTTATTATTTTTCATTTATCACTTTATTATTTTTTTGTCCTTATGTTCTGTAAAAACGTTCCAATGTAAAATGGCTAACGCTGTATTTGGAATCTTCTATTAAATAAATAAATAAATATATATATATATATATATATACGTAAATGAATGAACGCCTATTAAAAATTTGAAAGATGTTAATGTATGTAACTGATGGCGGAATGTTTCAAATTTATACTTTTTAATTAACAAATATTTGTTAACTCAGAAAGATGTATCAGAACCTTTTAGATAATTTGTCAAAGCTTACTCATGTACAAACAACACATTTTATTGTAAGCCGCAGTTGATGGAACGTAACAACTTTCCTAAGGACAACGCATAGTATGCAGAAGAGTAACATGTTTGTTACGATATACGAATGCCGTCAAAAGGGGGATATGTATGTTACGACATACGAATCAACTTGTAAGAATGTTTGTTTCAAGCGTCAACTTCAGGTTACAATTACTTGAGAACTACTTGACGTATTACAATGTAACAATGATTTTTCTTAATGTTTTTTTTTCGTACTTTCATGACATCTTAACAAAATAAACCTTATTGAGAGTAAAGAAGTAACAAATAAAATGTTTCTAAATTTGAGAATGTTTTATGAAAAGGATTCAGGCTCAATACTCCTAATTAAATACACAACTTGAAACACAAAACTTCATAGAATAAATAACTTGATTATATGTCGTACATATGACATAATGAAAACAAAAAAATGTTATTAAAATTGTTAAACTTATAAACTAGGTTCAATATGTAAAAGTAAATCGTAAATCATAAAATCAAAGTAAATTGTAATAAAAGTTTTGGAATTTAGTATCTAATTAATCTCTCTTGGCGTTGTTGTGGTCTTGTTCCACTAAAATTCACATATTTATTAGTGCAACTTCCTCTTGATGAGTTTGCTTCCACACTTGTTTAGGGGAAATTCTTTCTTTCATTTGCTCCAACGCATCTTCGATACATGTATATTTCATCAATTAAACTCTTATAGAAAACGATGGGAAAATTCACAATAAAATATATTACCAGAATATCAAAAGTACGACTGAAAGTTTACTTACTGCGCTTAGATTGCCTATCTAGAGGAAACATAGAACATGAGAATTTGATATAAGGTTTTACGGTGTTTCACAAACCGCACAACCATAATAAGTCCGTCTAAAATTAAAGTTGTTCGAACATATTCACATCAGGCTTCTGCATTATGAAACTTTGTCCAATGACGTATTTTTGAATATGTTCTGACAGTTAATACAAACGTAAAATAAAATAAAAATATTTATTAATTAATTAATGGCTCGACTTATGAATACACTCCTACTTTTTCTCTTGGAAAATTGTTGTACACTGCGTTCATTTTAACATTAAATATCTAAGAAACATAATGATGTGGTTTTTGTCAATCGCATAGATGATATTTAAACGCAAGGAGCCAATTTATATACATTAAAGCAAGCAAATCTCCACTGCAGATAGATAAATATTAGACTCCTCGTACTCATATTAGCCATTGCCTTGCTTTCTAGACAACTTAATCCAACTGATTCCTACCTAGAAATGTGCATATTATGCAGGTATAATAGAGTTTCCTACCCCTCATACCCAAGAGAGAACATTCCCCAACAGCACTTCTACACCACTGAATACAATATTATATTTTCACACACAAGAATAATAAAAACTAAACATTTTAGCTGGTCCTATTTAATTCAGCGTCCTTGCAGATGTAGATGACTGTCCACAATGGCCATCATAGAATTTATATCCTCCATTTAGTAGAAAAAGGCCACTGTTTTGAATCTTAAGGCATTATTTTTTATATAATTTTCCGAAATGTGTTGTGCTATCGTGATATAAAAGAAGTTGCACAAATTCATTATGAGTGGTGGTTTATTTGCTCTACAGAATGGAGTTATGGGATTAATTGTGTTTTCTAAAAACTCCACCGACTGGATGGACATTCGTTGAAAGTTTTCCTGCATTATATATTCCTACATATTAGGATTACATTTGATAGAGCCTCCAACCCCTCTCTAACTCATTCCATTCCGATTGATGTAGTTTTTCTTATTTCTGGGAAGAAATTTTCTGTTAATTGAATATAATTCAGTCATGTTAACTTGATAATCTATTGGTAGAAGGTCTGTTATGATTGGCAGAGCTAGCTTTGGATTAGTTCCAGTAGTGGTGGTGCCCCGGTTCTGGAACCGAAAGTGGGGCTCGGTGGGGCTCGCCTTAATGGTTTGCTCTTGTAAGGCATAAGCCCCATTTTCTCGCAGTGTTGCCAACACCTTACTCGAAAAAATCACCAAGGTTTTTTCTTGGTCTAACCTAACCTAAAGCAAGGAGCTGGCAACCTTGCTTGAGGCTTTTCTCGCAGTGTTGCCAACACCTTACTCGAAAAAATCACCAAGGTTTTTTTTTGGTCTAACCTAACCTAAAGCAAGGAGCTGGCAACCTTGCTTGAGGCTTGCCTTATAGTGCATAAAGCAATTTTTGCCAACCTATTGGTATTTTTGCCATAGCCTTTTATAAAAAAGAGAGAGGAGAGAGAGAGAGAGGGGGAAGAGTTAAACAACCGACAATGCTGCCAACACCTACCTACAGCCTTTTTTTCTTCCTATTTAGCAAAAGCTACTACCTTTTTTTTGAGGCTTAGCCAATTTATATATTGGCGTAATATACACACACTGGGCAAGGAGAGCCGGCAACAAACACACACTGTCGTAAAAGAGAGAGAGATGGATGGATGGATGGCAACACAGTATGTGTGTGCGTGTGTGTGTATAATATGTAGCATTATTAATTAGAGTGTGTTGGCAACCCGCCTACAACTAAAAAAAAAAAAAGATAGAGATGCCAACGTTGCTGTAAGATGAAGAGAGAGAGAGACCTATAGCTGGCAACAGTGGTGAGCGAATGCACCTTATTGTAATTTTTTTCCAAGTCCCGGGGGCCAATGTTTATATATATTGCGACCTTTGTAAACCTCTCTCGCGGGAACGATGTGCCACACACGCGCACGCGCGTGCTTTTTATTATTTCTGTATTGTGACGCAAACAAACAAATAATAATTGTTGTTTTTTAGGATTCCTGGCCCCTATAACCTCGCCAGGGTGCGTGGTGCCCAACCAAAAAAGTAAAAGGTTTTCTAACGGCTGCGGTTCTAGATAACCACACCTCTGTAGAGTTTCACGTGTTTTTTTTTCTCAAACTTCCATGAAACTCTACAGAGGACCTCCGTAATGCATGCAACGTGTACTAACGACTCTAGTGTTATTTTGATGTTGTAATATTTTTGGATATAGAGTTTTATTGTGATATATAGATAAAAATAATTATGTTTATTATAATATTTTCTTGATGAAGATGGAGAATGTATGTGTGTGTGTTACAAATAAAGTTGCATGCTTTTTTTTCTAGTGTGTGTGTATGTGTTTTTGATGTTTCGACAGCATCTGAAACGATAAAAAAAGAATAAAATTTTATTGTTAATTTTCTCGTGTAAAAACAACAACAAATTTTTTTGTGCAAATTTTCTGATTTGTCTCTCGTGCTATAGTGATGAAAAAAAAAAGATATTGTAACTGATAACTGATGAAATTGACATTTGTAACTGATCTGAACTAGTGAAATTCGTATTGTGGCATTGTAACTGATTGTGCTAGTACAAAAAACATTCTTATTTGTGCAAGAAAGGATGTTAAAAACCTGTTAAAACTGCTCTGTGACCCTCTCATTCTTCACATCGTGGACGAAGGACTTCTCTGCGATCAGGATGACGCTGCATAGAGTATCGGCAGGCAGCGCGTCGTGGAACTCGCAGACGATCTTGATGTTGGTGCGATCGTTGACCACCACCTGCTTCCTTTTTGTGGTGTTGATGACGAACATCGGCCTGCGGATTTTGAATTCGCTGGGTGCGTAGTACATGTCCACGTTTCCCTCGGTCACGCGCTTGTAAGCCGTGTAAGCTTCGTAAAGTTTGAGGTAATCGTCTTTGGTCATGTCGAGGTTGTAATTTTCGCGCGGGAACACTTCGTTCCTCCCGTTCTTGAGATAAACGTTCTTGATCTTGCAGTCGTCGAACTTTGCTGGAATCTTTTTCCTGATTTTTATCGCGCCCGGTCTGAAAGAGCACTACGACGAAATCTGGCATGTCGAACTGTATGTTGTTGAACTGAGTTGTCACGTCGAATTCCATGTGACTTCCCGACGCCATCTTCTGCACGCACTGGTAACCGTGAAAGTGAATCGGCACCTGCGGACTTTTCAAGATCTCCGCTTTGTACTTGAGGGCGTAGTTCGTCTCGTATTCCACGATCGGCATTCTCAATTCCATGCTCCGGATGACGCATTTCGCTGCTTCGGGTAATGTGTTGGCTATCGGCGTGCCGTCGGCGTTCAAGTTGGTGTTTCGCATCAGTGCGTCGTTGTCGTTGGCCGCTCTTCGAAAGTTGACGCGCAATCCACCCTTCCACATGATCTCCTTGTAGTCGGAGAAGAAACCGGGCAGCAGACGCATGGGAAAGAGCACCGTGTGACTTCTCGTCGATATTTTGGTCCCCGCTTCGAACCCTCCCGCTTGATAGTATGCCGCGTCCGTTTTGGATAATTTCAATGTTCCCACTGCCGTCGACGTGATGCCTGGATAATCGATTCTGTCGATGACGGTGTTGTGTTTCCTCACCTCCACCTGCGAGAACAGGTGAGGCACGAAGTTGTCCACGAGTTTCAAATTGGCATTGGGCGGAAACGCTTCTCCGCTTTCCTTCTTCACCACGTCGAATTGAAGGTAGAGGTCCGCTCTGTGAGGATGAACGAACCCATCCCCTACGTCCACGTCGTATTCGATCTCCCTGTTCGCTTCGTTGAGATTGGCGAACGTGCGACGGTTGGGAGGGAAAGATTGCAATTCGTAACTTTCGATTTGCTCCATTTTTTTTTCACTATGTGTGTTATTTATTATACGTTGATCTCCACGATGGCAGTGGTCGTTGCACCTGCGAAATCCACCACCTCTCCTTTCTCGTTCGTCACCAACAACTCTATGTCGTCTATGCGGTTACGACATACTGGAAAATAGATCGGCGAAGAAGGTGTGTAGATGATCGGTTCCATGAACTCGGAACTGGGTTTGAACGTGGCGATGATTCCCGTCTGCTTGTGACTTCCCAGCAACCCCCCGTCCGAGGATTTCGTGATCATGCCTTCCGCCACGTTGTAGTGAACGTTCAGAGTTTCGATGGCTAGAAATTTAGGAATATTGACTGCTGTGTGCTTGATGCCAGCTTCGAGTTTTGTGTCGTTCTCGAAACCTAAAAGTTCTCCTATGGTGCCCAGGTCCACGGTCTCCGTCGTGGATAGGATTTCCACTCTGTGCGTGACCGAATTTTGAGAAAGGTACGTGCCTTTGGGTAATTGAGCTTGCAAAGTGGAAAGATTGTATTGGCCTGGCGTGACGACGATGTGTTCGCTTCCGACGCTAATTTTGTTGTTGTGCTGCGTGACGTTAGGTATGAGGTACATGCTGTAGAATGCACGCAGAGCTACGGATTTAGGATAGACGATGTCGTTGTGCAGCGTGAGTTTCAAGATCGAAGATTCGCTCGTGAGATGGAACACGCCCATCGTGTTTCAGGTTCCACAATGCTTTCTGGAAATCTTCGATCGTAGGCTTATTTATTTTAGAGAGAAATGCGAGCATGGAGAGACAGAGATGACCGCAGTTCTCGTCTCCGAAATTTTGAATGCGTTTGTCGTTGTAGTATATAGAAGTTTTGTTCGTTTTCAGATAATGGACTAAATTTGTAGGTGGAACGCCTCCGAAAGAATCGAAAACGAATGTTTTGTTATTGTCATCGTTTTTGTGGTAACATATCCAATGCGTGCCTGGATTTTCTTGACTGTCCAAATTGACTACTCCACATTCTCTACTTTTAACGGTTGAAGGTAACGAGTCGGACATGAAAACTCCTCTGAAGTTTTTGATTTGTAACGGTTCGATCAGAGATTCAATGTCTCGGTTGGTGAGTGCTGTTGTTTCTTTTTTTTAAACTTTTTTATCACGCCCTTCCCTTTCTTCTCCATGGCCAGGTTGTGACGTTTCTGTTCTTCCAATTCGGCCTTGTTCTTCTTCGAGTCGATGACGGTTTTCGCGATGGCGGCGCTACCGCCGGCCAAACTTCCAACGGCCCCCAATGCTGCCAGGATGGCCGGGATGCTGAATATGAAACCTCCGATCTTTTGCTGTTTCCGCGAACGCTGCAAGCGTCTCAATTGTGGAGTGCTGAGAAGTAATTTCATTCCGTGTCCTTTCGTCAAGCAAGAACGTTTCTTCTCGCGTTGTTTCTTGGTGAGTAACCCATCGAGGGCACCTAGATTTTTCAGATTGGAATATGGTATCTGGTACACGACACCCTTGGGCTTCATGTTGATGCTTTATATATATATTTTTTTTTTCACGGTATGTTATTTATATATATATGTTCCGAGATTTTTTTGTTTTGTGTAATTTTTTTTCAAGGTATGTTATTTATATATATGTATGCTCCGAGATTTTTTTTGTTTCGTGTAATTTTTTTTTTCAAGGATATATACTCCGCGCAGCGTCGTTAAACAAATTCTATTACGTGCTTCGTTTTCTTACCAAGAAGTTCCTTTGTACCCTTGTACACGATTCGAGTTTTGTTCTCGATTAAAATAGCTAGCTTCTCGTCGGATAACATGTTAGCGTATCGATCTGGTAAAAATAGACTGTATTGTGCGTTGAGCAACAGACGCACCTTGGGACCATACTGGGTAGAAACTATTGAACCGGAAGTTATCGTGTAAGGTTTGTCGACTTCCAATTCCTGAATTTTTACATATTCGACTGACAAATTTAGCATTTGTTTCAATGCTTGGAGATCACTCATGTTTTTTTCACTCATATCGAAGAGAAACTTCAGTGTGTTATAGAAATTTATTTTCTTTCACAATGTGTGTTATTTATATATACCGAAGACTATTTTTTTTCACGATGTGTGTTATTTATATATCAAGTTTTCGACATGTATATATATTATTATTTTTTTAACAGAGGAAGAAAGTTTGTGCTTCGGAAAACACGATGATGTGCGTGATAATATCTTCCGTCTTTTGTTTAGATCTACACCAATCATTAGTGTATCGTCTTCTTCCCTGCCTCGCCTCGTGCAGTTCATCTAACCTATCGTTTAATTTTTCCCCTGCAGCCGAAAGAAGAGTGTCGAGATCACCGCACCTCATGCCACTGATCTCCCGAAGATGGTCCTTGATAAGCATTTCACAAGGGATACGAAATTTCGGAGTTGTTCTTGCTACGTGTAAAAGTTTCCCTATATCTCCGTTTACTGCGTGTTTAAAAAATTTTACACAACAGTTCGTGTGGCAAATTAGTTATACGAGACATTTTTTTTTTTACTGTATGTTATTTATTTACACACCCCACCCAAATTTTTGTTTTGTGTTCATGGCGATGGTGGTGCCCAGTGCTGCAACTCGTTCACCCAACGAGGCGTCTCTGCTGACGAATCTTTCGAAAGCTGCGCGCTCTAATTTTCTGTCTGCTTCGTGACGTGCATCCAGATCCGTGCGAGTGGTGTTGTAAGCGATGTCGTGATCTTTGCATGCGGCGTCCAACGGATTCACACCCTTGTCTCCTCTCTCCAATCTTTTCTCGAGTTTGGTACCCGGTCCGCAGTACTGGTAGCCAGGTAAATGCATCTCGAAAGGTAACTTGTTGATGATGGCGTTCACGAGTCCCTTTCCTTCGGCCACGTTCCAGAATCTCGGAGGCAGCGTGTTGATAATTTTGATGAGGTAACCTATGCCCTTGTCGTCGTTCACGATGAAGTTGGAAAGTTTGGTGCTGATCATGTCCACGATGCCAACCTTCTCGTTGTGGAAATTACGATTGCCTGCATTCTCTTCGCCGGCTATCACCAACAACCTGTCTATGAGCTTGCGCACGTCGTCCACCCACACAAACTCTTTGGGTAACGTGTTGTAGAGTTTGACGCCGCTGCCTGTTTTGACCTGGTTCCATATCGGTTTGATGAGATTCCTGTACTTCTCACCGCTGCTCGATTTCACCCTATTCTGCAAGGCGTCGTTGTTCTGGTACAAAGCATCCGTCATGATCAGAATTTCCTTGTAACTTTGGTAATCTTCGTCGGTGTAATCTTTCGGCTGCTTTTTGGCAACGAGTTCCCACAGTCCCACCGTACCCGGATACCTCGTCCAACTATCCTTATCGCCCAAATTAACTTTAATGTCGTTGCCTTCGAAGGTCACCTTCGATTTCCCAATCTTCCAAACCACACCGCCGCCTTCGTTGCTCTCCATGCTCGGATACAATCCGAACACTTCGTCCTTGTCGAATTTCCCCGTGCTCAGGTAGTCTCGTGCCAAAGGTCCCAACTCGATCTTATCCGAAGACGTGCTACCTATGGCTCGACGTCGTGCCGGTACGTCCTTCAGTTCGAACGGCGTCGAAGGAATACTCGAAATGGGCGTGGGTACGGTGTAACTTTTAGCTGCGAGCGGTACGAGTTCGTTGATCAAATTTTTATTTTGTTCCGTGACGCCTTTAATTTCTTTACCTAGATCGCTGATGGCATCGATCACAGGTTGATCTTGACGTTTCTTCTCTTCGTAGAATCCGCGATTCTCGGATTTCCAACCTTTGAAGCGTTTCGCGAGGTAATCGCGAAGCTTAAGATTTTCGTCTTCGATTTTTCGTTTCGTCATAACGTTATTTATACACGTCGTTTCTCACAACGTTGCAACGTTTAGAAAGTCGTTGATTTTGTTTCTGTATTTACCGTCGTTGGGTTTCCTCGTCATGTCGAACGTCGCGAATCCGAAATCGTCACTGTTCCAACAGTGGGAGCAGCGTTCCGAAAATTGATTGTAGTTCATGTCTCCGCCTACGTAGTCATCGTACGCGTGCTTGAGGTTGGTGTGATCTTGACGAAACAAACATATGAAATTAGCGTTGTCGCGTACTAACTGTTTTGGAATTTTGGAAAACGTTTGAGCTAGGTAAAAGCAATCCATTCCTTTGTGACGACCCTGCGTGAAAAATTTGCGAATTTCATTTTGATTTTCCAGGATGACGTCGCCGAACACAACGACTGAATTTTCACGACAATCGTCAAGTGGTTTTATTTCCGAAGCGAACGTTGCAATGTCCAGACCATCGTACAGTTTCATCAGTTGCTGGTATTTGGATTGCTCCAAACTTTTCGAGAACACGTACAGGTGCCTGTTCTTCCAATCTAACCAATTGGGTGCGAGGAGAAAATTGTCCACGAGCAGTGTCGTTTTCCCACACCCCGAAGGACCTACGATTAGACAGCGGATGCTGTCGGGAAGAAACTCACCGTTCTTTTTTTTCGTTTGATTTTCCGAATCCGGTAGACGCTTCACCACGTTCCATGTATTCACAAGATCACTTCGTTCGCGTCGATCCAATTCTTTTCCGGAAGTCCCAGCCATTTGACAAACAGTTTGTCACCTTTCCTACGCAATACTTTCTCGATGAGGTACGTGTCGGGGTGTTTTGTTTTAGAGAGTTCCTCTACGTAAAATCTTCCTTTCAAAATCTCGCCGCTACTATCTTTTATTATATACGTGTGTCGGTTTCCGGGTAAAACTCGAACCACCGTAAAAGTTCCGTGCGCCAATTTTTTGTGAATCCCTTCTCGAAGGTGCGTTTGAATTTGTTGATCCTCACCTGGTCTCCAATTTTGAATTTTGATTTCTTGGTAGTCGTGGGAGTGTACTTTGGACAGTAAACTGTAGAAATTAAACGCTGCTCGTCAGATTTCGTAACGTCAGCTGGCTTCATGCCTATCGTTCTGTGTATCGTATCATTATAGGTATCGACGAGTTCCGGCAGAATGTCGACCCATTTGTAATTTCCCCGAAGCGTGAATCGTTTCCACATGTGTGTTTTCAAGGTTCGATTAAATCTTTCCACGATGCTGGCTTTGATGTGACTGAAAGTCGAATAATGTCGAATGTCATGTTTTTGAATAAACTTTTGGAATACGGTGTTGTAAAATTCTTTACCGTTGTCCGTTTGCAAAAACCGAGGTCGTCTGTTGCTTTCGCGAAAAATTGTCTTGAATGCTTCCGTGACGCATGTCCCCGTTTTGGCTTTCAACGGCAGAGCCCATGCGAATTTCGAAAATGTGTCTATGACGGTAAGGAGGTACTTGTTGCCCTTGTTCAATTTATGCACGTTTTTCTAATTGCCGCTACTCATCTCGACGAGGTCACTTTACGAGAGGTCGTCGATTCCCTTGGTTACCACCGCCAAACGTTCGTAGTTGCGGCGTGCAGGTTTATGCAATTCTTCGACGATGGCTTGCCTCGACATTTTTTTTTTAAAGATTACGTTTGAAGAGAAGCACCAGCGTGATGGGATTCAAAGAGGGTGGCACCTCGCTCGTGTTTTGAATGATCAGCTTATCGCCGGCACTCACGTCGAAAACGGTAAGATCTTCGTCTTCGTGTATTTCATATACGTTGCGCGTTTCGTTCCAACGTGCCAGAGGAATGTTTCCTGCTTTCTGGACACCACGATTCGATATCAAGGTCATGGTGGGAACGCTAGCTTTTCTGCCGTGAGACCAGTACGAAAATTCGTTTATCTGAATCGTGCCATCGAGGAGAAACTTGTAGTACGGATGATAAGGATGCAACATGTACAGTTTGTTACCTTCGACGAACGTGGAGATTCTCTGCTGATTGGGTACGCTGTTGATTTCGATGGCTTGCAGAGAATGCAGTTTGGCGAATTTAGTATCGACGCTAACGAGGTTGCTGTGAAGCTGTCCCAGTGTATTTTGTACGGGCAACAAATGCTCGACTATGGTATCCGTTACTGTAGAAAACGACGGTTTGATTTTCACTTCCACGTTCAACTGCTTGTAGTTTTCGTTGAGTTCTTGCAACTTGGCACCGAAAGAGGCCAGCGTCGATTCCTGCGTGGATTCCAGCACTCCAACTTGATCTCTGATGTTGACGACAATACCCTGAAGGTTCTCGACTTGATTCAATTTCGAGCTTTTCTCGGTGAGATCGTTCACGATGCTTCGCATCTCTGTAAACTGCGTGTGAAGGTCGGCGACGCTCTGCGAAGTGGACAACGTCGACACCAGCGAACTGATTTCGTCTCGAATCTGTTCCACGTTCGCCGTTTCCGTTTCCAGTCGTTTCAGCATTCGAGATATGTTCCTTTTCAAAGCGTGTAATTCTTTGGAGGTGGGGAGAATGGCCACCCTACTCTCGAGATCGCTCAACGAACTTTTGATGTCGCTCGATTCGGATAGTGCCGTCACCGCCGTTTTCAATTTTTCCAAATCTTCGCTCGAAGGCACGCTCGTCCGTAACGATTCCAAGTCAGCCTGTATGTTGTCCAGTACGTGATGAAAATGAGCAAGATTCGTTTCGACGTTCAAAGTTTCCAAATATTCGTTCTTCTGCTGGACCGTGCTTAACGTGTCTTGAATGCTCGTCAACGCGCTCGCTTCAGCGTGAATATTTTTAATTTCTTCGTTGATCAACTCCAGAGACGCCTGAAGCGTAGCGATGGTGGTTTGAATGTGTTCGAAATCTTGATAGGCCTCCAATTGAATTTTTATGTTCGCGACGCTTTTACCGATGACCTGCAGTTCGTCTGACGATGGTAGGTTCGTCATGGTATCTTCCAAAGTCTGCAACTTGGATTTAATTTCTTCCAACGTGCCGGTGAATTCTTCTTGTAATTTGGAAACGACGACGTGCAAGCGTTCCGCATCAATATCGTTCACGACGGTTTGAAGTTCAGAGAAATTCTTTTCTATTGCGGAAGTTCGTTCTTCGATTTCGAGTTTCAATTTTTCTAAATCTTCATTTTTCGATTGAAATTGCTGTAATTTGGCCAAATCATTTTGAAGCGAATCCACGCTCAACTGTATATTTTGAACGTTGTCGTAAGAAGGTACGTTAACATAATTTTTTATGAGCGTTTTCAGTTCGGAATCGATTTTCAGAATGGGGTCGAGACATTGCGTTTGGAGCGTAGCGATCTCCGACTCTAAACTTTTGTTTAAGGTATCCTGCAAAGCGATCAAATCGCTCCTCAACTTTTTAATTCGGACATCCAACATAAGAATCTCTTCTGCGTGGTCTACACGCTTGGTGTTGCCGAAAATGTCGTTAGGCATTTTTGGTTAACGGTTATTTATAATAGGATAGACGATACGTAATTCTACGAAGAGAGGAATGAGTTTGTCGTAATCTCCTAGGAGTTCCACGTAAAGACAATCTCCTGCAGACACATCGTACGTAATGTTAGAAAGTACCTTGTCGTGCTTGATTCGAAAAATATTCTTGCCGGTAGATATTTTGATTTCGCCTACGTTTTCCGGATTCACGGTGATTTGAAGTTTCCCGTCGATCGGAATCTCGTAGAAATATAAATTGTTATTGAAGACGTAAAACATCTTGCCCACATCGTCATTCAATTTCGTCCAAATGCTGTTGAGGTGAATGATCAACAGACCGTTGAGTTTGGATAACACGGAAGGTAAGACTTTATGATCTGGTATGGACGGTGCAGTTTCCATGATGATCTGTTTTTTGAAACCGAACAAGTTCATAGGCATGCTGGTTATTTAAGAATACGGCCAAAGTTTATTTTGTAATGACAGTCAAAGTGTTTTTTTTTTTTACTGAGTAACAAAATGTTTTTTTTTTGTTTTTTTTTTGAGTTAGTGAAAATTGTTGTGTGTGGTGGTGAGTGCTAATTATTTGCACTGTGCGCAATTCTTATTTATTTCTAAACGACGATGTCCCCAAGGCAATGTGTGAATACCACACTCGAGGACGCACCTCTTGTCGTCGTTGGGATCCAGGGCAATTTTTCTAACTTTGTTTGTGGTGATGATATGGTCGACGCTCTGGATGCGCTGTTCTGCTCTTAGAACCAACGACCTGGTCTTGAGGCAATCCACGAAGTCCTCGAATGTGAGATGCTCCCGAACCACCTGTCTGCCGACACCCTTGGCCTTCTTGGTAACGCTGCCCTCGGCTTTGATGGCATAGGCCTTGGCGCGAAGACCTGCAAACTCAAGAATCACGTCTCCGTCCTTCTCGTCTTTGAGTTTGCCGGGCACCTTCTTGTTGCGGGCCAGGATGCCGTACTGGTTCGGCTGGGGATAGCCCGAGGTTGTCGAAGAGGTTAACCAAAGATGGAACCGTGGCTATATCCCCGTATGCATCGGGTGAGCGGACGTGGTACACCAAGCTGTCCGTGTCCGTGTAGAGAAGCGAGATGTTGTGGCCGTAGTGTGGACGTAATATGTCGTAGTACGTCTCGAACATGTGAAGCTTGCTCAGATCCAAAACCGTGGCTCCGACGTTGATGGGCTTGGTGAGCCTCACCTCACCTTGCTTCATGTGAATCAGAGCCAGCTGCTCGTTGTAGATTGTTCGAGACTTGAACAATGGACTCGCGACAAGCTGACGACATCGCTCTTTCCTCGTCACCAATTTTATGTCCACGCGATTCCGTACATTCTCCATGGTCTTGCCAAACACCGCATTATTCATGAGCTTGAAGAAATCCTTATCAAGCTCGGACGTGGCTGCGGTGCGGTGTTTGGTGTTGACTTCGATATATGGACGCAACCACGGAAAAAGCTCGAACTTGAGGATGCGGTGAACTGCGTGGACCGTGACCCCTCGCTGCATCAACCACCGGAGATTCTGGTAGTGCAGGACGTAATTCGTCTTGGGTTCGAAATCCATGACGAGCTTCGTCTGGTTGGAATCGGGTGGACACTTGAACTCGGGTGCAGGGGGAAGATCGCAGAACAAATCCTGCAGCTTCTCGGAGAACTCAAGGTCCACCTCGGCGAAAAATCCGCATTCCACATCGTCGAAGGTTTCAACGTCGAATTTGGAAGGGTCAGCCCACTCGAACCCTCTAAAGGGGAGTGGCTGCATCATGGAGTGCCCGTACAAGTTATTCACGTCGGTGTGCATGATGTAGCTCGTCGGTTGGGAGGAGTCGTAGCCAGTAGCCATGTGATGGTTGTTGGCGCGCGCGTGCCGTTGCGACACCTGGACCATGCCACCCCGGATAGCGCGTTCCACAAACAGCACCATGTCATAATCGGAAAGAAGCTCCAGCTCGATTTTCGTCACCAGAAACATGGCTGACCACGCCAGTCCGGGGAGGCTGTAGAAGTAGGCGGGGTCCAGCTGGTAGATCTTCATTGAGGTCGCACGGAACGTCTGGAACACGTCGGCGAGGAGCGTTACATCAAGTTTGAGGTAGGCGTCGTGGTAGTCCCCGAGAGTTCGACAACCCAGCTCGCGCCACATGGACTGGGCATGGTGGTATTCTTCGTCGGTGATGTTCGAGCCTCGTAGCTGACTGTAGAACTTCGCCTGGGGAGGTAGCGACGTCTCCGCAAACTTGTCGGGGTCCGTTACGTACTCGTAGGGGTAGACCCCCTTACGCCTGAAGAGACCGACGTCCAAGTTCGGAAAGTTTGCAGAGGTGATGAGTATTTGCTCGTCGCTAAGCTTCCCCGCGAGAGCATCGAGGCTTGCCGGGAGGAACCTCAGGGAATCGGGGAAGCGAAGCTCGACGGTAGAGCGTGATCCCGGGATCGACACTCGTTTGCTCACACTGATGTAACGCTCCTCGTTCTGGGCGAGAACGTTGATTCCCTCGTTGTCGTACCCAAGATGCTTGATCAGGTGGTGGAAGTCGTACCCCGAGCCGTTGTGGAAGAAGATCGGGATAAATCGCGGGTCCCGGGCCATGAGGTTGCATCCGTTGCACCAAGGACCAACGTAATCTCCAGAGAAGTGGTCATGATTGCGAACTTTACCGTTGTTGGCGGTGTACTCCTTGACGCAGACAGGGCAAGCGATGGCCTCGTCGTGTCTACGTTGATCGTCGGGGGACAGAGGGAGCATAGACTTGGGGGCCAACAGTACCTTCCCTATCTCGATGGCCTCGACAACCATCCTCTCGAGGAAGTTTTTGGCTGCGTCGGGACCACGGTACACGTAGGGCTCGGGGGCGATGTGCTGGTCTCGTCGCACCACAACGTATGCGAAACTAGATGCCTCGTGGAGTTGGTAAGGGGTAGTGGAGGAAACTTCGGGGTCGGGATCGCAAGTGGACAGGGGTTTGAGGAAGGCCTCGAAGTCTGCGATGATGATAGCGGGATGCACCACCATGGCACCGTGCATGTGGAAACGCTCCACGGTGCCAGGTTTGGGCAAGACTGCCACCCCCGGTTCGTTGGCATTGCAGTAGAGCTTGTGGCGGGCGAGCTTCTCTGCAGCGATGTTGGAACCTCTGATGCGCTGGTAATCCTGCTGTTCTCGATTACCAAATGTAGACAAGCACCTGCGACACACCTCGACGTGGTGACTATCACTGCTCCGTTGGCTCGAAACAAGCCGAGAGAGGGAACGGATGAGGGTGTAGTGATGGTGAGTTTCATCCTTGATGAGCAGAAGGTGAATTTCCTGCGCACCATCGTCGTCTACGTCGCTCACCCGGATGGGGTACACCACATTTTTGTCCTCGGTGAGACCGTAAACATTTATGGCCAACCGAGGGTTGTGTGTGCGGGCCTCAAACTTTCGAATGTCCGGGACCTCCACGGGATAGGCGATCCCAGCCATGGCATCTTCCAGCTCTGGCTCGTAGGGTAGGTAGTGGTTAACTCGGCGTGGTTGGTTTTTCCTGTGGACAGGGTGCATCCCTGCAAGCACCGACCAGAGAAAGCACTTGGCGTCACTGTTCTGAATGTTCAGGACAGCCTTCTTTGCCGCGATGGCAGATGATAAGGGAACGTAGCTGGAGGCGGAGAGAGGCACAAACTTGCAAAGTTTGACGCACAGTTCGTGAGGCTCCCCACACAGCGAACCTCCCGAGCCCTTCGCTTGATGTTCCTCCTGCTTTGCCACCAGCTCCTCGGTAAACTTGTTGTAGATGACCTCGAGGTTATCGACATCTGCCAGATGCAGCGTCTTCGCCTTGGTGTTGTGGCAGAAGCTGTAAATTTCATCAGACGGCTTCTTGTACTGGCAACGTAGCGATGCGTAGAATTTGGTGGAGGAGTGCGTAGCCAGTGCATTACTAAGAATAGAAACTATCTCTGCTCGTTTCTCCTCTAAAAAGCTACGAACATCGCAAGAGCCGTCCGACAATCGGACATAATCTTCTAATATTCCTCCGAAAGCAGACCGGTCTGCTTTCATCGCAAGCTTGACGCGTTTGGTGGGTGGTGCATTGATGGAAGCTGCTTTTGCCTTCCTCTTGGTGGGGGTCGAAGGCTGAGCCCCAGAAGTAGTTGTATTGGTGATATGGAGAGCGCAAGAAAGGAAGAGCTCCTCTCAAGCAGATTTACCTATACTTAAACCTAGCTCAACATGCCCATATGAGCTTTTTGCTCAAGTGTGGAACCCCCTCTAATCCAAGAATTTTTGTAAAAAAGCCCTCATGGATTCCATGAGAAAGGAAGAGCCCCCTCAGATTGATTTGCCTATACTTACAAAAGGCACTTCTGTGAGATTGTTGTCTATAAACTTGTTAAAAATATGCCCCTCTTGATGGCCACACTTAAAACTATGCCAAGACACACACACATACACACCCACACCCACCCACACACACATATTTACTTCCGGTCCACACCCACCCACACCCACCCACACCCATACATATTTACTTCCGGTCTACTTCCGGTCTACTTCCGGTCTACTTCCGATCCACTTCCGGTCCACTTCCGGTCTACTTCCGGTCTACTTCCGGTCCACTTCCGGTCTACTTCCGGTCCACTTGTGGCCAAGTTGTGGCCTATTTCTGGTTGATTTATATTGCATCATGCCGTGCAACAAATTATTATCCAATATAGAGTTTTGATTTGACCCCCAAGAAATTTTATATAAATACCAAGGCCAAAAATATTAACACACATACACACACACACACACACACACACACACACACACATGCACTAGGTATACACACTAGGTATACAAAGCACAGTGCTGAATCCAACTGATCCAGTATAGAATTTTGAATTGAAACCCAGGAAATTGTATATAATAAACAACAACAAAAATCCATAGCCAAACACACACACACATGCACTAGGTATACACGCTAGGTATACAAAGCACAGTGCTGAACCCAACTGATCCAGTATAGAATTTTGAATTGAATCCCAGGAAATTGTATATAATAAACAACAACAAAAATGCCAAATCAAAAATATTGCAATCAGTGCAATAAAAATATATTTAGCTCTAATTGGGCTAGACACCAAAAGATTTGTAACCCAGACAAACGCAGAACTCCCACAAAAATATGCCCCAAATGCAATAGAAAATATAGCATGGAATATTTCACATATAAACATAAAGATACTTGCTCTGTACAGTCATCAACATTGCCCCCACAACCATCTACATCTGGTCTCAAAAGGAAGCATGAAGTACCTGTTAATGCCAGAGCAGCAAAGCAGCCACGCTATGAACCCATTCATAGCAGTTTTAATGCCCAACTTAGGGATTATCGGTTTGTATCAGAACCAAGATGTGGTATTGAGAATTTCTTGAACAGTGTAAAACCTGATCTGCAGGCAATTCTAAATGCACAAAATGGCTCTTATAAGCTGTCCCTCAAATTGTTTACGCAATATAAGAAACCAAATGGCACAAAATTTACACAACCCCACATAACAGAAACTGTACCGGTATATTCAAATGCAAATTCAGACACAATAATAAACAGTTTAATAGATCAATTGAATATTAAGCACTCTGAATTTGAGGCAAAAGAGTCTGGATGGAGCCTATGCGGTTCTTCACACAGGTTATATGTTAATATTTCTGAATTCAGCCCATTACAAGGCTCTACATATTTGCCTTTACCTGCCAATATTAAAAACAAAAGAGCCGTGGTTAATATTAAAAATACCGACCAGAAATGCTTTTTGTGGTGTATTTTAGCTGTTTTGTATCCAGTTTCAAGGGATCCTCAGAGAATAAGTTATTACAAACAACATGAATATCTTTTTGACGATGCAATGGAGGGTTTAGAATATCCAATGTATGTACAGAATATTGATAAATTTGAAAAAAAGGCCAGGGATATCAATGGCAAACAATTATCTATTAATGTATATATTTGCTCCACTGGCAGTGACAATTACTTGATAGATCCTCTCAGAATCAGTGCAATTGATGATGAATCTGGTATTCCAATTGATCTACTCTTAATTGAAGAGGATGGCAAATATCATTATACTCTGATACATAATCTTGAAGCTTTAGTGAGAACACAACTAGACAAATCTAATAGAATATTCAAGTTGTGCAGAAGATGTTTAAGTGTATTTGATGGTAGAAAAATGGTAAATGGAGTTCGGGAAGAGAATGTAAAAATTGCTAAAAACAAATTAATTGAGCATCTGAAATACTGTGGCAATCATAAACCTGTTCATATGGTGATGCCCAATCCAAGTGAAAATTGCAAATTCAAAAAGTTTGAAGCCTTGTTGGAACACCCAGCATATATTGTCTGTGATTTTGAATCGAAACTCAAACCTCTTGCATTTTGTAGCCCAGATCCTGAAGAATCTTCAATTACACCATACCAGCTACATGAACCTTCCAGCTTTTGTTATGTGGTTGTACAGGATGGTGTTGTTACTAAAGAATATTCATACATGGGAGCAGATGCCATCAAAATATTTGCACATAAAATAGAAAATGAGTGCCATGACATAGCATCTAACATCTTATTAAAATCAAGACCCATGTTGCCTTTAACAGAGAAACAGATTGAAGATTTCAACAATGCAGAAAAATGCCCGGTATGTGATTCTGAATTTTCAGATACAAATATCAAAGTGAAACACCATTCTCATACAGATGGTAAATTTTTAATGGCTCTGTGTAATAGCTGTAATATTAAGATCAAGAGACCAAAATTTATCCCCATATTTTGCCATGGAGCATCCAATTATGATTTCCATCATCTAATCAGGTACGAGGGGTTTGAGAAGCAGAATTTAAATATTTTAGCTGAAAATGATGAAAAATATATATCTATTAGCAAAACAATTAAAGTTAATGGTGTTCCTATTCACATGAGATTTCTTGATTCTTACAGAATTTTATCGGCTAGCCTGGCTACACTGGCCTCTCAATTATCTGATGATCAATTCAAAATCACACGTGCATTGTTTCCAAATCAGGACCTGAAATTAATTAGGCGGAAGGGTGTATATCCATATGACTATGTTACAGATTTTTCTAAATTTGATGAATGTTCCCTGCCACCGCAAGAAGAGTTTTACAGCAAAATCAGAGGATCTGGAATCACTGATGAGGATTATCACCATGCCCAATTGATGTGGAACAATTTAAAATGCCAGACATTTGGTGATTATCACATGGCATATTTAAAACTTGATGTGACCCTCTTAGCAGATATAATGCAGGCATTCAGAAAATCATCAATGCAAAATTATAGACTGGACCCAATATATTTTTTCAGTGCCCTGGGCCTAGCATGGGCTGCAATGTTTTTAAACACCAAAAAGCAATTGGATCTGATCCAAGATCAAGATATGTATCTGTTTATGGAGCAATGTATAAGAGGAGGCATGGTGCAATGTTCTCAGAGATATGCCAGAGCAAATAACAAATATATTCCTGGTTATGATCCAGCACGGCCATCAAATTATATAGCGTATGTGGATGCAAACAGCCTCTATGGTCACGCTATGATGGATAAACTGCCATATGCAGGGCTTGAATGGATCGATTTCAATATTGAAGATCTTCAGAACTATGATGACAGAGAACATGGCCTAATCTTAGAGGTTGATCTGATAATTCCAGATGATTTACATAACAAATTTTCTGAGCTGCCCCCAATTCCCGAGGTTCAGTGCTCACCTGGCTCTAAACAGAAGAAGCTCATGATGACACTGGAGGCAAAACAAGGTTATGTCACATATTACAAGAACCTCCAGTTCCTGATGAAACATGGTGTTCAAGTGACCAAAGTTGGAAAAGTTTTGAGGTTCAGGCACTCAGAATGGTTGAAACCATACATTGATACAAACACGGAGCTTCGAACATCTGCAAAGAGCGAATTTGATAAGGGCTTGTTTAAATTGATGGTCAATTCTGTGTATGGCAAAACAATTGAAAATGTCAGAAAACATACCGATGTTAAAATAATTACTGACCCCAGCCTGAGCAAAAAATTGGTTGCAAAGCCTAATTTCAATTACAGAAGAATTTATGATGAGCATATGGCACTTTTCAACATGAAAAAAACAGGGATTAAGTTTGATAAACCTATTTATGTAGGGGCTGCAATATTGGAATTGTCCAAATTACATATGTTAATATTGTATTATGATGTGTTGAAACCTTTTTATGGTGATAATGTAAAACTGATGTACATGGACACGGATAGTTTTATTCTTGATATTCAAACAGAAGATGTTTATCAAGATATGGCACAGCCTGAATTGTTTCAATATTTTGATACCAGTGAATTGCCAGACCATTTGAATATTCAACCCCACAACAAAAAGGTGCCTGGCAAGTTAAAAGATGAGACACTTGGTGATGTTATTGTGGAATTTGCTGGGTTAAGTGCCAAGATGTACAGTTTTAAAACATGTAATGCTGTTGTCAAAAAAGCCAAGGGTATTGGCAAAGTAGCTGTGGAAAAAGAGCTTAAATTTGAGGATTATAAAAATTGCCTCAAATCCCAGAGTTTAATCAGAACATCAGAATCCAGAATCCAGAGTGTGGATCACTTATTGACTTCAAATGTTGTAAGAAAAGTGGCTCTGGACCCACATGACGATAAGAGATGCATTTTATCATGTGGCATACATACTCTACCATGGGGGCATTGTGATTTGAAAAATGTCAATCAATGCCCAAGCACAGAGCATGATTTGAAATAAATAAACATGCCTATGAACTTATTTGGGTTCAAAAAACAGGCTGTTATGGAGCTGCCAACACCACAACCCTCTTCTGATATGCAGTCTAAACTAAGTGGTTTCTTAATTATTCATCTGAACAGCATATTTACAGATGTTGATGATGAAACAGGCAAAATATTGTACATATTTAACAATAATTTAAATCATTACCAATTACCTGTAGGTGGGCAATTACAATTTATTACAACTCCTGAGGGTGATGTTAAAATTTCAGTAGGGAGAAATATTTACAGAATTAAGCACTCAAACATGATTTCTGGCACTGTTTATACTGTTTCTGCTGGTGACTGCTTATATATTGAAGTCCCTGGATCTTATGATAAGCTTATACCCTTTTTTATAGAATTAAGAATCAGGTATTCAATAATAAATAACTACTAAACAAAATGCCTAATGATATTTTTGGCCATACAAGACATGAAGATCACAGTGATGAGATTCTGATGCTTGATGTCAGAGTCAAGAAATTAAGAAGTGATTTACAAGCTTTACAAACAACACTCAATGCCAGTCTTCAATTAGAAATTACAAATTTACAATCACAATGCATGGACCCTCTTCTTAAAATTGATTCTGAACTCAAATTGCTGCTTCAGAAATATACTGACCTGGCTACATTGGATAATTTTCAAAGTTTAGAAGAAGCTGTAGCAGCTCTTCAAGCCAAATTTAAGACCCAGGCTAACAACTCTGAGCAATTGAAACAACAATTGGAAGAGCAGATAAATAATGTCCAGACACAACTCCAGACAATTGTCAAAAGCATAAAATCACAAGAAGATTTTGATCTAGTGATTTCCACTCTAAAGGAACAGATTCAGTCACTCCAAATACCTAATCTGGACCCTCTGAACAATGCCATAGCCGAGGTTAAAGAAAAAATTGAGACACTTGAAAATTTTATGAACAATTTACCATCTTCTGATGCTTTAAATGCAATAACTCGGAGTGTTGCAAATATTAAGCTGCAACTTGAAACATATGAAGATTTTGGAAAAATTCAAAGTTCCATAACCCATCTTGAAGGTACAATAGCAGCAGTGCAAAGTGATTTGGCAAATGTACTTGAATCCCGATTGCCTGGGATTGTAGATACCCTTGTCAGTGTCCAGCAACAAATCACAAAGCTTGAAAACCTCAACACTGAATCTGAGCTATCCCATTTTCATCACTTGATTGATGATATTCAAACAAAACTTGAAATTTTACAACAATCCACACCCTCTCAGGCAGATATAGCCCTGCTCCAAAATGCTATGCAAAATGTGGCTGATGCTTCTGAATTAAACAATGTGAAATTGGCACTTGAATTTTTGCAAAATACAGTATCAAATCTGCCTACATCGCAGGAACTTAAAAATATTAAGAGGGCAGTGAATAGGATATTGAAATCAGAAGATATCAAGAATATCCAGGCAGAGATCAAACATCTCACACAGACAGTGGCCACTCTTCCAACCAATCAACATATTAATGAACTGCATGCCCTGTTTGAGGATATCAGAAGAGAGGTTCATGATCTTACAGCTCAAAATTCAAAATTGGCAGTTGTTGAAAATTTGCAACAAATTGTAGCTAATATCAAGCAACAGCTAGGGACCATGGAATCCAATCAAGCAAATGCCCTGTCTGTTTTTGCCACCCAGCTACAAGAAATTGTGCAACAATACAAGAGACTTGCTGTGGACATAAAAATAAAGCCAGGCCATGATGATGTTGTTAGAACCATCAATGAGCACCTTGAATCTGTAACAAGCAGATTGCTTACAGCAGAAAAGGAAATAACAGGCATAATCGAGAATCCAAAACATTCAGTAATTCTTGAATTGTACAGCATCCCCAACAAAGAATATGATTCTCCATTTACACCAGGTGGGAAAATATATATGCTGTCCCCTGCACAATTTTATTATCAGTTTTTTGTTGGGGGCACATTGAGACCAATCAAGATCAAATATTGGCTTCAACCACAGGCACACCACTACCCCACCTTATCAATAACAAATGCTGAGAACAAAGTGAAAATCACCAGTGTAGAATTGGAGGATTTTACAGATCGCAATACATTAGAAACAGCCTATACTGAAGATGATGGCACTCTGGAATTTAAAATACAAATTGGAGACAAATTATATTTAGAAAATCCTGCAGTCTCAGCTGCTGAACACCCCATAGTTGCAATATTCTTGTTTACATATTATGTCTAGAAAAATTATTGTTGATGAATTACACAGACAGGCCAGACATAATTTTAAGAGACTCCCAGTAGTCACAAAGGGCATAGATGATTTATGGCAGAGCGACTTGATTGAAATGGCAAGTGGACAGTTGAAAAACTTAGACAAAATCAACAAGGGCTACAAGTATCTACTCACTGTAATAGACACATTTTCAAAATTTGCCTGGGCTGTGCCACTCAAATCCAAGACTGGAACATGTGTTACAGAAGCCCTCAGGACAATCATCAATCAGAGTGGAAGATCCCCGCGCTATTTGCAAACAGATAATGGCAAAGAATTTTATAATTCAGTGTTTCAACAATTTATTAAAAGCCAGTCAATAAAACATTATTCGAGTTACAGTGATCTCAAGGCCTCAATTGTAGAGAGATTCAACAGAACCTTAAAAAATCTTATGTATAAACAATTTACACTTCAAGGTAATTATAAATGGATTAATATTCTTCCAGAACTTCTACATAAATATAACAACTCTGTCCATTCTACAATCAACATGAAACCCTCCGAAGTAACTTCATCTGATGAGCAAAAATTGATCAGCACTGTTTATTATCCTAGATATCAGCCAACAACAAGAAAGGCCAAATACAGGGTGGGTGATCAAGTAAGAATCAGCAAATATAAGCACTTATTCAAGAGAGGCTTTACAAGAAACTGGAGCACAGAATTATTTACAGTGGTTCAAGTTAAACCCGGGACTCTTAACACATATATAATAAAGGATCACCGAGGAGAAATTCTCAAAGGCAGGTTCTATGAACAAGAGCTCAGCAAAACTAAACAGCCTGACACATATCTCATAGAAAAAATTATCCGCAGAAAAGGCAACAAGTTACTTGTCAAATGGCTAGGACTCCCAGAACACAGCTGGATCGATGCAAACAAAATAATAATATGAGCACCTGGGATGTTATAAAAAGGCTGCCAGAACCTGAACAACAGAATAAGAGAAATGGAAACTTGTTACCTGATAATATTAGGTGTCTTATTGTTGGGCCATCTGCTTGTGGTAAAACTACACTAATGGTTGAATTGGCACCCAACTGGTTAGACTGGAAAAACAGGCACTTGTATATCTTCTCTAAGAGCTTGGAACAATTAAAATATCAACAGCTGATGAAGCTTTATGATGGATTGGATATTGCCACTTTTGAACCAGATGTTAAGCCACTTCATGAATGTCTCGATAATTCTGTTGTTGTGTTTGATGATGTTATATTAGATAATCAAAACAAGGTTAGAAACTTTTTTACACAGGGCCGGCACAAAAACATTGATTGCTTCTACCTGGCACAGACTTTTTCAAAAATACCCAAGCAGCTGATCCGGGACAACAGCAATTTTATATGTGTGTTTCATCAAGACCATACCAACCTCAAACACATACATGATGAATATGTAGGTGGGGACTTGAGCTACAATGATTTTTCCAAGTTTTGCAGCAAGTGCTGGAGCCAGGACAGTTATGGGTTTGTCACAATTGATATGACAAGATCACCCAATAGTGGCAAATACAGAAATAAAATCAACAATTTTCTAGACGTTGAAACATTTTCTAGACGTGGAGACGTATATAAATAACCATGAAAAGGCCAATCATTGATGATCTTAAGTTAAGAGATTATCTTGTAAAAAGATTTAAGGGATGGAAATCAGAGAACCGAGGAATTTATGAAAAACACAAACAAACAGAACAGCCTGTAATTGATGCTATTAATAATTTAGGTAAGAATATCAAAACTGTTACAGATCAAAATCAAAATTTGCTCACAGAGCTTGTACCTGTAGCTGCAAGGAACATATTAGATTATCCATTCACCCCACTTTCCAGTATTCATACACCTAGTCCTATTGCTCCTAGAAGAATTGAGGCTAGTCAGGATCCTATTGAATTGGGTCTTCTTGCTCAAAAATATTTAACAACACCTAAAGACAATAAAGATGAGGTGTTTGGCTTATATGCTGACACAGAGCTTGATGGGAGCATCATACATAGAATTGGCAATTTCAGAGTAACATTTATGGGAGATGATATAATTGTATATTCAGAATCTCGACTTGGAGAAAAAGGTGCTTTTGTTAAGTACTCCGGAACACCTGGATTGTGGGAACTGATGACTAGGAAAAGGCCTGGCAGCTATACAGATCAAGATTATGAGGATTACAAAGAAATATTAATAAAATCAGATGCTCTATACCAGAACAATGATCCCACACAAAAAAGAGTCAAGTCGAGCAGTGGGGCAAAATACAACAATTTAATCAAGCCCATATGGTCACAAATCAAGACTGGCAGTGGAATCAAACAATACAACACCCTGCCTAAAGAATTTGTGTGGGTTGATGATGTCAGGAAACTTGTAGATAGGTTATTGGTGATAGCTGGGGAGGAAAATGCTGGCAACAACAATTTTTACAATGAAAAGGTTGGAATTATGGACATGATAAGCACCAAATTGTCTAATTTTATAGTGAATGACACTAAGGGGATTGGATATCTCATAAAAATTATTAATACTCTACCACCTAAATTTTGGAATATTTCTGAGGGCCGGGGCTTGGTTAATGACATTATAAACAAGCTGCCATTTGAACTGCACATTCCAGGCTATCAGTATTGTGGTCCAGGCACAAAACTGGATCATAGATTAAACAGAGGTGATCCCGGTGTTAATCCCTTAGATGCTGCTTGTAGAGACCATGATATTGCATACAACACACATTCTGATCTTGACAAGAGACATGTTGCAGACAAGAAATTAGAAGAGGCTGCATTTGGCAGATTTGTAAGCAAAGATGCTTCTTTGAGTGAAAAAATAGCAGCATTGGGAACCACCATAGCTATGAGCACCAAACAAAAATTGGGGTGGGGGTTGTGAATATGTATATAATAAACCTACAATGAAGGCCAAGGGTGTTATGTATCAAATACCTTATGCAGGTCTCAAATCTCTTAAAACTATTGACAGTCTTTTGACCAAAAAGCAGCGCAAGAAAAAAAATTCTTGTATTGCAAAGGGGCATGGTATGAAATTGTTGCTTAGTACCCCCCAATTAAAAAAATTACAGCAATCAAGAAAAAAATCACATGTGGGGGGATTTATATTTACCATCCCTGCCATCTTAGCTGCTCTCGGGGCTGTTGGGAGCTTGGCTGGGGGATCAGCTGCCATAGCAAAAACAGTAATAGATGCCAAGAAAAATAGGGCAGAATTAGATGAGCAGAGGCGCCATAACCTGGCAATGGAGAAACAGGGCAAAGGTGTTAAGAGAGCCATGAATAAGTTTAAAAAAAACAAGAGCCGCTTACAAACCAAGATATTGAAGCTTTAATCAAGCCATTGGGCATCAAACATTTTAGAGGTGTGTACATGTCTGATTCTTTGCCAGAACAACCACTCAACAAAGAGTGTGGCATTGTTAATTTGGATAAGTACAAAAATCAGGGCACTCACTGGATTTGTTATCTTAAATATTTAAAAAATGAGGCATTTGTGTTTGATTCATTTGGAGGTGTTCCACCTGAAAATTTAATAAAATATTTAAATTCAGCTAATCTTTATTACAATAATGCCCGTGTTCAAAACTTCAAAGATGTTAATTGTGGACATTTGTGTTTATCTGTTCTTAGATATATGTCTCAAATAAATAAACCATCAATTGAAGATTTTCAAAAAGCCTTGTGGTATCTGAAACATCATGGGGGTATTTCATCTCACCAGCCAAAATTCAATATTGAAACTCAAATTGCATGATGACATAGTGTATCCCAAAACAATAGCTCTCAGAGCATTTTATGGCATGTACCTAATCCCCAATATTACACACCACAACAACAAAATTGCAGTAGGGGATGAAAAAATTGTCATCACTCCAGGGCAATATAATCTATCCACTCTAAATGCTTAATTACCCAGAGGTGTAGTGTTAAGTCAAAATTCTGTCACTCACAGAGTAGAGATTGTATCTGCCACAGAAACAGTGGATCTGGGTACTATAGGAGAGCTGTTGGGCTTTGAGAACAACACAAAACTTGAACCAGGCATCAAACACACTGCTATGAATATACCTAAATTCTTGGCCATAGAGACTCTGAATATTCACTGTAATGTGGCTGAGGGTATGATCACCAAATCAAATGGCATAGGCACTCACAAACAAACAGGCATTATTGCAACATTCAAACCTAATTCTGAATTCATGGAGCCCATCATCTACAATCCATCCCCAACATTATATTTTCCTGTGTGCCATAATAGAATAGATTATATTGAATTGATGGTCACTAATGAAAAAGAAGAATTAGTTGATTTTGCTGGAGCCACAACAACTGCCATCATAGAGATTAACATTTAAATAAAAATACATACAATGGAAAATATTGAGAGTTATGAGCTACAATCTTTCCCCCCAAACAGGAGGACATTTGCAAATTTAAATCAACCCAACACAGAAATTGAGGTTGATCTTGATGTAGGGGATGGATTTATACACCCCCACAGAGCAGATCTATACATCAAATTTGATGTTGTAAAGCTCGATGGAACAGATTACCCGGCAAATTCAAATATAAGATTGGTAGACAATTTTGTGCCGCATCTATTCTCTGAAATTGAGATCAGAAAACATGGTGTTGTTATAAACAGGGTAGATTATCCCGGCATTACCTCCACAGCTTTGGCCACATTAAAATTATCCAAAACCGAGGCTTCTTACTACAAAATGGGCGGATTTGAGGCTGGTGATAAGATATTATCTAAAAACCACACTGTGCTGTTCCCTATGCGCCTATTGCCAGGATTCTTCTCAGATTACAAAGATATTATGTGGAAGGGTGGGTTAAGAATTACATTTAGAAGAGCTGCAAATGATAACAATGCTTTGATGAGGTACAGTGCAATAAACCCCACAGGAGAAGCTCTGCCCAATACCCTACCAGATGCAGGCAAATGCATTATTCAGACTATGGAGTTAAGAATCCCTGTTGTTGAGTATGAGGCCAGTTATGCTCTTAAATACAAAGCAGATATAATAAAAAATCCACAAATTCCTCTACAATTTTATACATATCAATGTGTACAGAAGCCCGCATCTGGTACATATTATGAATTTGATGCCACAAATTCATTCTCCAGCATACAATATGACATGCCTGATTTTGTGGTAGTATTCTTTCAGACTGGAAGACACAACAATCAGGAAAAAAATTCAAGTAAATTTGATAGCTGCAACATCAAGAACATATATCTTAAAAATGGCAGAAATGAGGTCTTTCCTAGAGAAAATTACAATTTAGACATGTCCAAGAATGATTTCCTTAAATTATATGAGGCTTTTTCGGCTTTCAAGAGGGTCACTACAGGCAATACTGACATATATTACACACCTGATGAATTCAAGGCACAGAGACCCATGTTTGTAATTAACACTTCAAAAAGGAAACAGGTTGTGGTGAATGACAGAACAAATATTAAAATTATCTGTGAATTCCATGAGGCATTACCTGATGACACCATATGTAGTGTTATTCTCATAGGAGAAAAATCATATGTTTATGATGTGAGAAATGAGAGAGTCACGGAGCAATTCTAGAGGGTCTCCGCGGCAAACCGGAAGTGGACCGGAAGTGGACCGGAAGTAGACCGGAAGTAGACCGGAAGTGGACCGGAAGTAGACCGGAAGTGGACCGGAAGTGGACCGGAAGTGGACCGGAAGTGGACCGGAAGTGGACCGGAAGTAAATATGTGTGTGTGGGTGGGTGTGGGTGTGTATGTGTGTGTGTCTTGGCATAGTTTTAAGTGTGGCCATCAAGAGGGGCATATTTTTAACAAATTTATGGACAACAATCTCACAGAAGTGCCTTTTGTAAGTATAGGCACATCAATCTGAGGGGGCTCTTCCTTTCTCATGGAATCCATGAGGGCTTTTTTACAAAAATTCTTGGATTAGAGGGGGTTCCACACTTGAGCAAAAAGCTCATATGGGCATGTTGAGCTA
Organism: Lepisma saccharinum; assembly: GCF_977018435.1. NCBI lineage: Eukaryota > Metazoa > Arthropoda > Insecta > Zygentoma > Lepismatidae > Lepisma > Lepisma saccharinum. Next base: position 500,745 of record NW_028142974.1, on the reverse strand, counting down.
GGTTTAAGTATAGGTAAATCTGCTTGAGAGGAGCTCTTCCTTTCTTGCGCTCTCCATATCACCAATACAACTACTCCCAGATGTACTTTCGCTTAGACAAGTAAGCTTATGCTTCTTGGCATATGCAATTGTGATATATTTATTGCATCCGGAACATAGTTCGGTGGCAGCCAAATGCTTGCCTGGCACGCAGGTGCGACAATGTCTTGCAAAATGTTTGATTGATATGCTTCTTTTGCAAACATGGCAACTTTTCATAGAGCGCATTTTTTTTATTTTTCGGGGTATGTTTATTTATATGTGATCTGTTGGTGGTAGTGTGTAATTTTGTAAGCTAATTCTAATTAGTGTTAGTTTGAGGGGTTTATTTATATATGGGTGGTGTTGTCTTGCTCAAATATGTGCTTTAATCAACCCTATAAAAAAAATAAAAAAATATATAAGAAAATGATATGATATGATTGTAGATAAAAAAAGCACAATAAATATTGTATGCATGTGTAATTCTATTTAGCTTATTTTTGCTAGACACGAATCTTCTTCAGATTTTATTGCCTACTAGTATATTTTTCTACCATTCTAGTAGAGGTGGGAAACTATGAAAATGTTCTTGTTTAAGCACTAATCATTATGTTTCCAATAGGACTCTTATGGGACGTAGAACCTTGTAACTTTGCTCTATGTATATACTAGTGCTTTTCCAACATGTTCACAAAACCTTAGAACCTTCACAGACAAAAAAATAAAGTATCCCTCTGTGTACATGTATAATTCGAATCCCACTGTAGGTCCAGTTTCGATTAGCCTTACTGTGCATAAAGTAGACTTAAAACAACAAATCCAACCCAGAGTATCAACAAATTCAAAAAAAATAAAGTTTCCCCTGTACACTTGTATAGTTTTAAACTCCAAGTTCGATACCCGGCGGAGGTGGTTCGGATCCCACTGTAGGTCCAGTTTCGATTAGCCTTACTGTGCATAAAGTAGACTTAAAAAAAATCCAACCCAGAGTACACACGTCAATACCATCCACCATGAGTGAACTAACATGATCATAATCATCGTCCCTCCCCTCCCTCCGATTGTTACCTCGCTTTTATGTTATTCGCGATGAAGAATAGTTTTTTTCAAGCGCACGTTATGTATGCTTATTTTTTTTTGTTTAGCGTAATTTCATTGTTTAATCAAAACACCACTTCGTGTTCACTAACACAACTCGCAATTATTATTAACACACACACATGCAAGAGAAATAACAAGAAACAAAACTTACCTACAAAAAATCTGCTAGCAATTTAACACACACAAAACAGTAGTATAATCGCGTACAGTTGTAAAAACGTTACTCTTCTGTGCAGAAGCTTTCACATTACTGTGTTTCATCTGACCTACATCGACACCACAGAACAAAAGTCATCTCTCCCCCACCCTCCGTCGTCACATCCGATTGCGATGACAATATAAGCAAACTAGGTCGTGTCAATGTTGCCAACTCACTAGGCCGTATCAATGTTGCCTCTGATTTTCTGGTCGCCCGAAACTCGAACTGGACAGCATCGAAGTGGTGCGATACCTTTTCGGAAACCTCTCCTCGTACACGCTGAAGTACGTTTCGTTGTAATTCAACCTGGGAGAGAAGCTGATGCTAGAGGGCGAAATCGTGCAGACGCTCTACGAGAAAAATAAAATAGACGATTTATTGCAATACAACGTCCCAAGGATTCGATGCTTGTGAGGGACATTTTGTTTCTGAAAAAACGCGAACTCGTGCAAATTCCACACTGGAACGTCCGTTCCGCGGGGCACGGAAGTCGATGTTTATCGCGGCGACACGAATCCCCAACCGGCTGCACGGATACGGATCTTCACGTGTATTTCTCGCCCCACACGCTCAACGCGCCACGTGCATTCGCAAGAACATGGCCTTGCGTAAAAAAAATAAAAGAAGCTAAGAATTGCGAGACCTTGCCGCCGGGCAAATTGTTCGAAATGGACGCCAAACAGAATACAGCTAAATTGATGATGAACAGCATATATGGTCAAATGTACAAACTGAAAAACATTCCGGAAGAAATTCAATCTGACATGAAACTCTACAGAGGTGTGGTTATCTAGAACCGCAGCCGTTAGAAAACCTTTTACTTTTTTGGTTGGGCACCACACACCCTGGCGAGGTTATAGGGGCCAGAAATCCTAAAAAACAACAATTATTATTTGTTTGTTTGCGTCACAATACAGAAATAATAAAAAGCACGCGCGTGCGCGTGTGTGGCACATCGTTCCCGCGAGAGAGGTTTACAAAGGTCGCAATATATATAAACATTGGCCCCCGGGACTTGGAAAAAATTTACAATAAGGTGCATTCGCTCACCACTGTTGCCAGCTATAGGTCTCTCTCTCTCTTCATCTTACAGCAACGTTGGCATCTCTATCTTTTTTTTTTAGTTGTAGGCGGGTTGCCAACACACTCTAATTAATAATGCTACATATTATACACACACACGCACACACATACTGTGTTGCCATCCATCCATCCATCTCTCTCTCTTTTACGACAGTGTGTGTTTGTTGCCGGCTCTCCTTGCCCAGTGTGTGTATATTACGCCAATATATAAATTGGCTAAGCCTAAAAAAAAAGGTAGTAGCTTTCGCTAAATAGGAAGACAAAAATGCTGTAGGTAGGTGTTGGCAGCATTGTCGGTTGTTTAACTTTTCCCCCTCTCTCTCTCTCTCCTCTCTCTTTTTTATAAAAGGCTATGGCAAAAATACCAATAGGTTGGCAAAAATTGCTTTATGCACTATAAGGCAAGCCTCAAGCAAGGTTGCCAGCTCCTTGCTTTAGGTTAGGTTAGACCAAAAAAAAACCTTGGTGATTTTTTCGAGTAAGGTGTTGGCAACACTGCGAGAAAAGCCTCAAGCAAGGTTGCCAGCTCCTTGCTTTAGGTTAGGTTAGACCAAGAAAAAAACCTTGGTGATTTTTTCGAGTAAGGTGTTGGCAACACTGCGAGAAAATGGGGCTTATGCCTTACAAGAGCAAACCATTAAGGCGAGCCCCACCGAGCCCCACTTTCGGTTCCAGAACCGGGGCACCACCACTACTAGTTCCGAAGGCTTTCGTGGGTCTCAGAATTAATTACCTCAGTTTTTTGATGACCGTAGAGCTCGTGCACATGTTATCTTTGTCAGGGATTTAGCAAAAAATGAGGCTCCATAATTGATGATTGAGATGAAAATTGAGGCAGGTAAGTTCTGATTATTCAAGAAGGTAATTTTTAATTAAAATGAAAGTTTCATCTTTGCACTTTTGTTTCAAAGATCGAAATCTGATTAATCAAATTCGAGATAAATTGTGTTAAATACCGGTCGCCATTTTCCATGACCACAATCTTGGGCACCTATCGTTTTGAGATTCTTGTCACATATTTTAGTATTCACTAAAGCCCCCTTGTTAGGTGCTGTAAATGTCACCTACTCTGGAAAATGTCTCCCATTAAATACCAATTGTTTTTGTCTTGGAATAGAAAGACAATAAAAAGATGATAATCTTCCAAAGATCACAAGTTTTGTACGGCTATTTCATTTTCTTCGTACTCTCATTCATTTCAATAAATGCCGTTAAACGGGATAACTTCGTCTTTGAGGGTAACTTTCTGATGAGACCGATAGATGTTAGAAGGAGTCACATGCTGGTTGAGTGTGAAGCCACACACGTGCAGTTGTGGAGCGGACATCAAGGGAGGAAGTGTGTTGTGTGCAACAAGTGCATTGTGCTTTGGCGTTGTTTGCAGCAATTTCTCGTGCACGATGCCAAGAACATATACGAAGGTAGTTCGTGGTCGGAAATATCACAACTATACCTCCGATCAGGTGCAGGAGGGTTTACGACTGATCGGAGGTAACTTCATCACGAAAATGCTGATGTATTTGCTCCCCACTAATATTTTAGAATTTCTTTGGTATTCCTTCAGTACATTTATAAAGAACAAAGTGTTCCTTGCGTATAATTTTCGTGTTGTCACTCGCCACGGATTTTGCAGGGCACATTAGAATATTCCAAAATCTGTACGAAATTACGCCGTTTGACGGTAGTTCTTTTCATAACGTCATGCTGCAAAGATCTTGATTTATTTATGCCTCGATAATACCTGACATCTCTATCTATGTGAAAGAATGTGTAGGAAGCGCACAATTCATGCTCTATGAATGTCAGTAACGATCTAAGAGGATACATTGATTTGTACAAAATTATGTAACATTTACAATCACATAATATAAGGACAATATAGAGCTACTGTGTGTTCACCACTGGTACTAATCAGAAACAAACACGTAAATCCTCATTCTGTGTACGTTTTCGAGGAATCAGTACGTGTCACAAGGGCTGCAAACTAATAGAGGAATCAGAAAATCGTGTGTGAGAATATGCATATCCCATCAAGCTGATAGTTCGTTGTTCTCACAACTCACCAGGTTCTAACCAAAGTTGTTTCGTAGATATCGCCTTATTAAAAGTAGATCACTTGTTAACTCTCTATTATTTCAATGCACTAGACAGATGGATAGGCTAATGGAAATAATTTATGCGACATAAATTATGCTACGTATATTTCGAAAAATATTAGACGTTTGCATTTGTTAATTTCGGAAATGCAGACAAGTCACTTTTGATCTATTGTTATGTCTTACGACTTAATGTTTTGCTCTGAATTCCTAGATGTCAACCAAATTTAGTATTTGTAGTTCTGAGATGCAGATTATTGACACAAGAGATATAACCTAACTTAAATACACCAATCCCAGCGTATTAGTACCCTATAGACAACTATACACCATATCGAACTACACAAGTCATACCTACCTATGTAGATAGAATTACCCAATATATCTTACTCAAATGCCGTAGGTTGAAAGATGTTAAGTATATAGTTGATGAAATATCTGACTCAAGACTCTTTCTGGATTATCGGTAATAAGAATAATAAGCACTCGCGACAGCAAACAACATGATTACTATGTGCAATATGAACTATGCAATATACAATGTTAACACAAGAATAAACATTGCGACTGTTCGGGTAAAGCAGATGACATAACAATGTACTTAAAAGATGTTGAAGCTACAAATCAATATTTTACTTACTACAAAATTCCGTACATCCGCTATAGGTTTTAATGTCTGAAATAAAATAAAATATATGCTTTGTTAATTTCTATCCACGATACAGCAGTTATGGCGTCTTATTGTCAAGTGGGAGACCTTTTTTGGATTGAAACACCTGTGAAAACAATGCATTTTCGATACACAAACATTCGATTCGACCTATGAATTTCCATGTAGTGAACTTGAACATTTTTGTATTTTATTTACCGTTCAGAAGATATTATAATTTTTGACAGGGTTCACTGTCCCGCTGTTATATATTCACCAATTATTGCTTCATTTTGCAACAAATGATTCCGAATCTGTGCATAAAGTGGACTTAAAACAGCAACTCAACAACAACAGCAACACTCCCATATGAATTTACGTACGTTATGTTCATATGAACCAACTTTACGTCATCATATTGTATGCATTTTTGAATACACAAGGAAACGACTCAACCTTATGGAATTTTAATAACCTTGCACAAATCTACCTCTGTTTCCATTGACGTTTAGGTCTGTTTGGGGCCTTTCCACAGCGTCCCTCCCTCTCCCGTTAAATCACATTTCATATCTCACTAATTTTAATATCTGAAATTAGTATATTAAAGAAACTAATCAACATTAACAAGTACATCTTAAAAGAACAAATATGTTACAACTTACCTAAGTCCAAAATATCCACGATTACTATTAAAGAAAACGAAGAAATAATATTGTTAGATACCTTTCATGTTATTTCTGCATATTTTTGCAACTACAATGCATTCCTTATCCTGGGTGGTGCATCGGGTATTGTACCACTTTACTTAGAGCGAAGTACGAGAAAAAAGTGGAAATGGGAATTAAGTGCAGCACAAGCTCTCTCTATGTACAGAAACATCAATGTTCACATAAACATTAGAAGAGTACTTTCGCAAGTCTCCATAATAGTGACATTCAACTTCCATAAAAAGTATTTAAAAAGGCAGGAAAATTCAGTCAAACTGAAACGATGTATTTGATGTAAAACGAGACAAGAAAGTTAAGAAAGTGGAGATAATTTTACATAGAAAGACATTCACTTCTTCTAAAAGAAGGCAAACTTCAAATCTTCAAATCTGAATTGATTTAATTTTCCTAACAGGGAGAAATATGTAAAAATCTTTGCGGAAGGGCGAACTGGATAATTTTTTGTTGTGTGCCAAGAGTTAGACGATGTACGAAGGATGTTACTTAGGGACGTAGCAGTAAAACAATGTTCAGCAGGGTTTTACAGCTTGTGGGTAGCCCTCCTTGACTCGGTGAAGAGGTAAGGAAGGCGGACGAGCAAAGCAGACTCACCTAATCGGGCAGCGACCCCTCTGACGTCTCAGACTCTGGTGACGACCACGGCACGAGCAAGGCAGCCACCCCGAATAGCAGGCGTCGGTTGTGTCGGGTGCGGGGATTTTGCGCCGGTGGAATTTGCGCCACCTAGAATTTGCGCCACTTAGAATTTGCGACGGGATGGATTTTTCGTTAAGTGTTGCCAACCACACTTACACTCCTTTACCTGTTCTTCTCATCATGGCTATGGGTAAGTCTCTTTAAAAATTGTAATATGTTACAAACAGTATTTGTTTTTTGTTTCTTTTTTGTGATTGTGTATGAATTTGTATGCTTTGGTTTCTTCCATGGTTCTGTGTAGCTTATAAGAGCCAATAAGGTTTGAACTTTCAACCCTCCCCATGCGACGTGGGAGGAAGTATAAATATGGCCTCTGTCAGAGGACAAGAGAGTGTGTTTAGGAACTGGATAGCAGAAGGTAGAGCGATCTTCGGGCTCCAGTGGCCTCCCACGAGAAAAAGCATCCCGAGGCAGTTCTGCCGATGCTTAGCTTCCACTTGGCAGTTCTGCCGTGGGGCTCAAGTTAGAGGAATGTACATAATGTAAATTAGAGAATTATTGGAAGAATCCGAGCCTTGTCTTGTTAAATTGTAAATAAATGTATAAAGCCCATTTCTGCGAGTTTTCAGAAATCACCCTGCAACATTAATTCAGTAAGTTCTTGCCTGTGGTTGGTTCTTTGGTTCCGAGTGCTCTGGTGAGGAACGGGATGGGAACCCAGGACTAACGAGCCTATTTAGTTGTTTATTTGGATTTTTCCTGCCAGAAGCGGCCCGGTAAGGATGGAGTGTTGCGGAACAAATAATAATCTTTTTCTTGTTTTGTTGTAATTAATAGAATTAATAATTAATTAATAGAAAGCGTACATCATAAAACCATTTTTTAAAGTTATTTCAGGCCTGCCTGAACGAGAAGACGGGTTGTCCGACGACAATATCAACAAATAGAGAAACAATTATTTCGCAGAAGGACCATACCTATGTACCAAATATAGCAGCAGCTGAAGTAAGGAAGGCACTGACTGTTTGTAGGAAGAGAGTACCGGAAGATGTAGGTGTACCTGTTCCAGAAGCATTCTCGGAAGAAATGAAAGCAGTTACGAAATGGTTACCGAACTTCCCCTGTATTCGTCGGTAAAGTCGGGCTTGAAGAAGCTACTGAAAGCCTCTCTGGGTGTCAGGCAAGAACCCGAGAAGGCAGAGGACATTTTCACCCCGGAGGAACAAATGAGTTTTTTTTTTACGGGAAAAAGTTTTCTGCAGGTTAATTCCACTGATGGCTCCAGAATTCTCATGTTTTCTACGGAGGGAGTAAGGATTTTTTTGGAAAATACCAATTGTGCCTTTGACGAAGGAACTTTCGACAGTTGTCCAAAACAGTTCACTCAGTTGTACACTATTCACGTAGATGCAGGGAGTACTGACGAGGTGACTTGTGTTATACCAGCAGTGTACGCTCTTCTTCCAGATAAGAAACGTTGCACTTATCTACGGCCTTTTAATTTAGCAAAGGATGATGTCCGGAGTTTAATCCCAATACCATAATGATGGACTTCTAATCTGCAGGACTTTCCGCAGCACAGGAGGCTTGGCCTGCAGTGGATATAAAGGGATGTAATTTCCACCTCAACCAAGCTCTGTGGAGGGCAGTTCTGAGAGTGGGTCTAAGCGGAGAGTACACCGAGAGCGAAGATATTAGACGACATGTCAAGATGTGCGCTGCATTGGCACATCTCCCAGTTACTGATGTCGAAGCTGGGGTCCCTTGCAATCATAGATAATTCGCCGCAAAGCAGCCAGATTACACAGTTCAACGATTCTTTAGTTGATACATGGCTTGACAAACAAAAAAATACTGTGTGGAATTGCCACAAACAACGCCACAGAACTAACAACAGTATTGAGGAATGGCATTGAAAGTTAAATTCTTCCATTGGACGGAGACAGCCTAACTTCTTTTTTTCCCCGTTACGTTGAAAGAACATGCATGACATCAGACGACTGTACTGAAGAACATTGATTTAGGAGGAGTTCGTGGAAAGCGATGAAAGTGTGCCGTCAGTTTTGATCAAAGGATAAGGAACATTCTACAGGATTATGAAAAATCAGGGGACTTGAGGAGATGTCTTCGAAGCTTGGGGTATGTTGAAAGAGTTGGATAATGTTTGTCAAATGTTTCATAATGTACTTTCTGTATAAGGTAGAATGTAATGTACTTTCTGTAATTGTCGAATCACTAATGATCAATGTTATGTAACGAAATTATGTTAACAATTAAGATTTCTAATGTACGTAACTTGGAAATATAAGCAACAAGTATGATTACACATTCGACGATTTGGGGTATTTGATTTCAGGTTGGCAACAATGCGTCTTCGGCGCAACTTCCCCATTGATCACGGTGTTTCCGCGGTTTTTCTTGTCGGCGGAAGTTACACCGGCGCAAGTTCCACGAAGCCGTTTTGTCAGCACCTGAACGGCGGCCACGAGAACCCTTGCAACCTCTTGATGTTTCCAAAGATCCGGGGTACTTATCCGATTCGCCGAGTGCCGTGTTTCTGATGAGCTTGCAACCTACCGTGCCACTACTTCCCCCTTTCGATCAGGAAGGGCAATCCCGTAGTTGCAAGCTGGATTATCTCTAGCCTGGGGAATTTTGTTATTGTCGCTGGGTCAGTGTGCTGGAGTTAAACTTTGGATTTTACTTTTAGGTTTTAATGCTCGTTCGCCTTCCCATGACAATGGAATACATATATATGTACCAGAAAATATCTCTCTTCTGATCACCTGCGCGTACGACAAATTTTATTATTATTTTATTATTTACTTCAAGTTTATGTTTTTTGGAAATTAATCTTTGTAAGTCATGCTGATGAGGAAGTTTGCAAAGTTCAAACGAAATGCATATTTCATTCCTTAGTCTTATACACTGGAGTTAAATCTTTGAATAAAATTCATGTTAAAATATATACGGATCTATACAGAGCATCAACACCAGTATTAAACGTCTCTGTAGGAGCAGCGAAAAAAGTATCAGTATCTTTAAAATGGGAAATCCCTCCCATTTTTACCTATGTTCTTTTTTAGGAGCAGCGAAAAAAAGTGTCAATATCTTTAAAATGTGAAATCCCTCCCTTTCTTACCTATGTTCTTTTATCATATTTCTCTTATTTAATACAGCTTTATCAATATATTCATTGTTATGAGTTATGCTTGTCCCTTAAATGTATTCTTCAAAGTTCATTTTAGGTATACTTTAAAGTCAGATCGGCTTATTTGGACTAGGCCCAAAGGTTTTAGTGGGATCAACCAAAACCAATGCAATATGCCCCCATTCGAAATTGATCTGAGACACCCCTGCATTACAAACGGAGAGTCGTGGTCGCTGCTCTATGAACAGACCCCTTACAGATGCTCTTCTAATTCTGTTTGGGACTGAATTGTTGAACAGACTCAGAAAGCTTTAAAATCTTTCACTACATGATAAAGATAGGCTGTGTCCGAATGGTATGAAGTACAGATTTGAAGCTTGGTCTTGACGAAAGTGACGTCACCGAGTGCGGTTCGAAAGCGCCAAGTAAACGAGCTATCGAGACCACAGCTCGGAGCACAGATCGTTGGAGACTTGATCACGTAATTTCTGCACTGGTTGTTCATTTGTTTGAAATCACGGAGGTAGAAAGCCAGCAACACAGGTTAGATATACGTTATAGGCCAGCAAGTTGTTGGTTGAACTTGTGGAAATGTATGTGTAAGAATATTTGAAAATGCTATGTGATTTATAGGGTGAAAAACAAGTATTTAAAACGCGGGGAAAACTAGGTGTTCTCATGTTTATTTACTGATCGTATTTGCCACTGCAGTCGAAGTGCAAGTCGAAAGACTTTCACTTCTAGTCCACGACTTCAAGACCGCACTGCCAGACCATTCTCGGATGATGCTCGCGTCAAGTACGGTCTGACACCTTCCGGACACGGTGATACTAAAAATTTGTGTAGTCTTTAATGTACTAGAAGACGAATATCAACAAAATAATTGTATCTCGACTCATAAAGGTCATATTTTAGGTAAATAACAGAATAATATTATATGGAGAGAGGTAAGCTGGATGCTTGTCAATGATAGCCGAGACCCGGAAAATATCATAAATTCAGCTATACTTAAATATAAAGTTCTCCAGTTCACACGCAGTCACGAACTTCCAATTGCGTTTATTACAGAACTAGTTTCTTATGTTAAATTTCCACCTTTTATATTAGACTCTTTACATTTTCCCGCCTTGTAAACCTTTGACATTGAAATTTATAAATCGAGTTCACCATCCTTAGCCAACATTAAGAAATACTTAGAATACTCAGAATTTTGTTCAGAACTTCAGGATCGTCAGTTGGGCACGTACAAAACTAATTTATTATGTAAAATTTGTAGAAAAATAACCCGAATATGGCTTATATATTATATGACAAGGACAAGCAGGATTTCGCTTGGAACAGGCATTACCTCTTCTTTGCGACAGTTAGGGAAGTTTTCTCATGTGCATATGGTCTCAATGATTAAATTAGTCACTGTATACTTGAATTCAGTAAGAAGTAAAAATAAAATTAGAAATATATAGAACTTTCTTCTTACACGAATACATTTGTATAATTATTTTAATATACTGTTATAATCATATACCTGCTTTGATATGTTGCTCGTGTGATATTTACTTCACTGAAGTTTAAGTTTATAAGTATATATATACACACACACACATTATACATACACGTATGTTAACTAGATGCAGACACTAGCGGGAAACTGGTTAATTATGGATAAGTTACACATATCCAGTTTAAATATAAACGTAATTAAGAAGAAAATAATTGTTCTTGGAAGAGATAGTTTTATAATATTTAGATTCAGCATTCCTCCAAAGATAATTCTCATTAATTTAATGATTCTTCCCCAATCTATTTCATGCAGTTCAATTAACTAACTTATTTTTATTTTGGGAGCAGCTGCATAAGGAAACATCTTGTAATGAAATGTACCGAAAACTTAAGTCAAGTTTTAAAACAACTGTTTCACACCAGACAGTAGTACCTAATATAGATTGATTTCGGAGGTGATATATAAACAATGGTTATAAGCAGGTTATAGGAAACATGAAAATAATGTTCCGCTAATCAAATGTGAATAATACATGTGACTTTCACAGAAAATTAAATAAATGATTGGATACAGCAAGTATATGTCGCAGAAAAGCAAAATATGCATTAAAAATGTCAGAAGAGGCACCACAATTTCGAAAATATCTCTGCTTAAATCATATTACCCAAAATATTTTTTAATAAAAAAAATATTGCAATGAAGCTGGAAAAATTACTAAATGACTCATGGGTATTGCAGCGTTCGTAAAAAGATATACCGACTACTATTGTGGCTGACAAGTGTAGAGCAGTGCTTATACCTGCCACATTTTTTTTAAGTACGATTCGTATTACCAGCATGGAGCTAATCCTTAAATCTGTAAATTTTGTTATGGTAGAAAACAAAATTTATTGAAAATAGTTTCCATAGTTACCAAAATGGTAACTTATAATGATATTTTCTACAGATTTAGCAATTACATGTCCGGATAGCACAGAAAATAGCAGTTGAGAGGTTAGTGTGAAATCTGGAGATAAACAAAATATCTTACTCGTACGATTCGGTAGCTGAAACAAAAATTTGGGAATGTTTTGCATTTTCAATTTTTTGTATAATTTAAATTAAATGGAAGTGAAATGAAGATTACAATACATATGTACGGTATCAACTTCTTTGAAACAAGTGTTATATGTAAAGCATTTTTTAGTCTTGACTTCAAGTCAACAATAATACATTATTTGCTGTTAGTCAATTTGTAGATTCATTTATATCAAACTGATTTTCTGCAAAGAAGAACACATGTAACGTTTCGATGTAGTAAATTATATTTTAAACCATTCTTGCGTGCAATATTTATCACTAGTATACTTAATTGCTGTTCACCCACTGTGTATTATAATATTTACAAAAATTAGTAATGATAGAGATGGTAATTTGTTGAAAATATTAGGTATTTAGATGGCATATAAATTTACCAATCAAAAAGTTTGGCAGTGAGGGACAACTGAGCAGGTTTGTCACTGATTCATCGCAGAACTTTTTACAGGAGTCATTGCACATGCACACGGTTGTGAACCTGTCAGTGCCCTGTAACTACCACTTTTATTGAAGGAAGCACTAACAAAAACTGTTCTAAGCCCAGTTATGCAATTAAGACGTAACAGTAAAGGAGTGGGATTGTCTTAGAATAGTCAGTCCTATATTTTGACATATTTGCCAGCATTTGGAGATCATTCAGAAATGCTGTGAACCATATGCTAAATAGCAAAGGGAAGCGGTAAGCAAATCACAAACTCCTCCTGTACTAGTGACGCCATTTTATCAATTTGTCAACCTTAACTATATCAGCTCTTGTTTGTTTGGTAGTCATGTAGGGTTTTGCATATTTGCTATGTATTTAGCTTTTTTCTATATTTATTTTCGTTGGGAATTTGCAACGGATTTGCTGTGAATTAATGTAATATTCAAAGAAAACTGTACAAATAGCTCACCTAGGAATATACACGGTGAGGAAAAGTACTAGTAACAAGAAATGACAGTCTATGGTTAACAGACCATTAATGCATTTTTTTTACTATATAAACACAGGTATTAACTTCAGCTTATGCAGTCTTGCACGGATGGAAAACATCTTTATGAAGGAACGTTTACGACACGAAGCTCACTGTCTTCAATTACGAACGAACCAATTATTTCCAGATCTTATTTGAAATAATTTTCTGCTATACATATACATTCTTAGCAACATTAACGAGTAGTATAATCTAACTCATTATATAACCCCTTTAAATATAAGATTTTGCTTTTCTAAAAATAAATCTTCTGCTTAACATTTCAAAAATAATACATTTTCAAATAGATTCCTCTAGCATACCATTGATACATTGATTCTACCGAAGAAATAAGCCTATCATTATCATGTCCAACATGTCTTACAGTAACTAAAAATTACTAACGGAATCAAACTTGGTACAGTTTTATTAAGAATCATTTTGAAGGAATATTACAATTCTATGTATATGGACTGTTACCACGTGTCGGCCTATAATCAGTGTTAGGCAACATCGCCAGCAATGTCATGTTCATCATTAAGAACACCTTCCCAGAATTCACGAGCAACACTTTTCGAAGTTTTTTTTTCAGTCAGCTCTCAGATATTATACAGTTTCTTATGCTAGAAGCTTACTCTTAACTTACTAAGAAGGAACCTTGTTATTGTATTCCGGTATTCAGAGACTATTCAAAATAATTTATTTCCTTAATAAATATTTAATATTTTGCTGTACATACTGTTCCATGTTCACACTTAGAATGTACTGTGTCTTACAATACTCACTTTATCATCATAATACTCTTTCTCATCTGAAAGTAACACATTAGATATTACAAAATTTGTTAATGTTGGATCAGTAAATTAAACAAGTTTACTTATGAATATCTCTATAGCATAACACGTAATGAGGCTTAAGTATGAGGTTGATTTAAACTTGTCTTATTATTCTTTAGTATATGCTTTTCAATTATTTCTTGTTCTATTTAAATAAAGTCAAAATCGTATTCAAAATAGAACCGACATATTCGTCACCCCTGATGAATATTTTAGATAACCAGATCTTCTGTGGTATTTTCAGTGCCCTGAAATGAAGAGTAGGATTATAAAACGTATATGTGTAAATACATGTGTGTGTGTGTATGCACATACACACACACACACATAGACAAAATATGATGTGTACTATATATCCCATTTGTGTTTCGTAATGACGTTCTCTATGGGCTAGTTTTGCGATTAGTCCAATTTTATTCGTAACAAAGAAAGAACCTGTAGATGGTGACGAAATGGGATTCGTGATAGGAAAGGGGCTAAAACAAGCAAAACTGAATTTTTTAAAACAAATTGAATATATTTTCAGAGATAATTAGAAATTTTCAATAGAAACAGAAAATTATAACATATTAGTTTCTACATAACCGCAAACCTTTTTTGGTTTAATTGTATTTTGGTAGTGCATTGATTATTACGGTAAAGTGTAGTGATGGGTGCCAAATTTGTCAAACGCCGGCATAATACATTTCCAAACACAAGTGTCTAAAAATAACCGGTTTGTAGCTTCTATTCTGATAAGTCTTTTTTAAAATACAAAATTTATGGTAGGTGTCCCTAATATGATACATTTACCATAGTTTTGACGTTTGCTTGTAGAACCTTCAAAAGCATCATATTCTAAGGGATATCCTAATCTATGAAAAACTGATAATTGGATAAGAATTTGAAACTCAATCAACTAAAAGTTGTCTTATATTGCAATAATCATCTATCCGTCAGATAGGTTGTTCCGCAAAGAACACTAAGGAAGTAATTGAATTAAGAGAATTCTGTTTTATTTTCCACGTAGCTCTGTTTTCGTTCCTCGATACAAATAAATTCTAACTGTTAAAAATGTGCCTCAGAACATTTAAAAATATGTATAATTTCAATGGGATTTGAATTAAAAGAAATTGCAATTTTTCACATCGACAGAGAAAAATTCACACATAATTCCCGGAGACAACATTCCACGCATAATTTCCGGAATCCGCAGTTAGTAGTAGCTACCGTGGTATTGTGCAACAAATTATACATAAGTAATTCATTTTCCATATCAACAAGTACCTTTTGTTAACACAAAAGCACAAGTATAGTATTACAATTGTTTGTTCATAATTTTGAAAATGATGTATACCAATGAATATGTGGTTAGAAAATCAATATTTTGTTGTTATATTAAAATTTCTTACTGTTATTTTGAAATTTTGTTTCTATAGGTTGTATGAAATCAGTATTTTCCCGAAATTTTGATCCATTTTAAGCTTTATGGAACGTACGTCAGTAATTTGCACCTTAATTTATGATGTTAGAAACTATTTTATGATTTTTGGAGCCTATTTGAGAAACATAAAAGCATACATTATACAACCTAAATATCCAAGGCTAATCATAAGGTACGTGAGCCAAAGGTGGCCATAGTTAAGCTTCTAGGGCAATTTAACTAATTAATTTATTGATTAAAACTAATTAACAACATGTGCCATATAAATATTTTGTAAAATTGCTGTAACTTTCTAAAAAAATAATAATTATAAAACCGCTGTCCAGTGATTTTATAAGCCAACTGCTTTTAGTTTCGTAGGAAATGTTGTGTGTCCTCAAGAAAACATAATTATACATGTTTATTCGTCTTTTTAGAATTTATTAAATAAATTGTTAGTCTCAAACTTTTGATTGGTGACATGCATTATGTATAGTAACGACGTTTAGCCGACTACTTCCGTGGCGGAGTGGTTACTTATTGACAGACCCTCGTATGTAGAATGATTTCCCCAAGCTTCCATCTCTTGGCATTTTGCATTTGAGTTGTCCTAACATTGGGGAACGTTCCTGGGAAAAAAAAATCTGTAGTATTTAATTTCGGTTGGAGCAAAATTTTAGCTAATTTCACCTTACTAAATGTTTTCGAAATAAATTTTAAAAAATTTCCGCAAAAAAGTTATCACTGAAGTATTTAACATTTCAACCCAACATATTAAAAACATTTAGTAATACATGGAAGTCTGTGCACATTTATCAATATTACGTAATATTTAACAATAAGACGTATTTTAATGTGAAAAAGTGTAAATTCCAGAGGCGAGTGTAACCTGTTCCCAAGGTGACCCGCCATTGGTCAACTTAGGATCTCGCCTCGCCTCAGGGCTACGTTTTTCTACAAGAATAGGTATCGTCCCTTTGACACAAAAAGCATTTTTACAATGTAACTATGTGATCAAAATATAATTACACGAGTTTTCAATATATATATATATATATATATATATATATATTAACATTCCTTAATATTTTGGACGTACACACATGCATTTATTACTTACTTTAAAATAACAACAACAACTGCTCGATCCCTGACACAATAACTTACATACAATAGCCGCTTACAGAACGAGACTGTTCGTTTTCTGCATACTGCACCAGAGGGGGACTGGGTACATTGATGTAGTGTCGTTTGTTAACTTTGTTATGATTTTCGTGAAATGAGCCACCTTGGGAACTATGGCCACCTCTAACTCACCTACCTTATTACAGGACCATTTTTTTATTTCTAAACAGGCATTCAAAATCTCGCTTACCAATTGTACCTATTTAAACAAAAAAAGAAGGAAAAATATCATAATTTTGCTCTTTGCACATGAATATCTATATTCGTTATAATTTAATGCAACATTTGTTAATTTAGAGCAACAGTGTACTTCAGAACTAAAAATGTTTCACAAAATATACAGAACATCAACGCGAACAACTTTGTTCTAAAGTCACTTTTAAAATTTTGTGAGAATGAAACCACATTATTTACAATAGGTGGTAGGAAGATAGTGCTAATCACATCATCTCCAGTCTGAACTGGATTAATTATGTATTCCCTTACAACTTCGTCGTCCATACCAAGTGAATAAATTTCATTGCAATAAAAGCATGAGAAGTGAATGTTGCATATTCATTGTTGTGCATTACAGGAAGCATTGATATTGCATACTTTAAGGGTGTGATTGGGTTTTAGCATTTGGCCCTTTGAACACAAGACGTAAAGGAAAGAAATGGAAGGGGATTTGTTATTCTTAAATTAAATTTAATCCAGTTGTTCTTTATGGTCAGTGTTGTTGGGACATAAGTGTAATTATTTTAGTACAGGGTGAAAAAAAATACACCATACAAATTTAAGTTATCTTAAACTTTATTTTACTACGTTCCACATTAATTATACTTCCATAGCGTGTACTAATCTTTGAGAGATTGTAGTATATTGTAATGTTAGACTTGACACTTTCAAATGATATATATTTTGTCTCACTTGATTTACATTCTCAACTGAAAATATGTGTATAAAGTGCCGGGAAACTATTTTTTCTTCGTGTTTATAATAGATGATTATAAATAGTGCATTATTGTTACCTTACAAAGCACATTAATGTTTCTGACGTCTCCATTCTTCACTAGACAGTTACAGAACCGAGCTCCAAATGTTGAGAAGGCCTTCCTGATGGAGTAGCGGTAACGTCGTCTTTTTTGTCGTAGTTTGATACCATTGAGGTTCGTGATATTTCGGATTCCATACTTAAACTGTAAATCCAGGTCCTATTAGCCTATCTGTGCATAAAGTGCACTTAAACTTCAAACTTTCCTAACACTGGGAGAATATTACGATTGTCCAGTGCAAAAAGTACTCCATTTTTCTTTTACATGTACATTCCACTTGTTTCCAGAGCCGAGTAATTTGTAGGAAGGACAGTATCAAATATTTGTGTTTTACGTATCTCATACATTTCATCTCACTTTCTCCCTCTATCTCTCTTCCTCACATCCACACATAACTGGACTATGTAGATAGCCTCTTAATTATAACATGGGGCCTCCCCGATGGCGCAGTGGTAGCGTCGTTGCCTTGTAATCAAGGAGTCCCGGGTTCGATACCCGGTGGAGGCACATAGTGGTTCGGATCCCACTTTAAACTGTAGGTCCAGTCCCGATTAGCCTTACTGTGTACAATGTGGACTTAAGACACCAAATCAAATTAATTCTAATACATTCATATTAATATAAAGCTAGGAAAAATTATACTATGATAACTTACTGCACCCTGTAGGAAGATTATCACTAAGATACCGCCTAACTGAAAAAAAATGTGATCCGTTAAAATTGTTGTATTAGCAATATCTCTCTCTCTCTCTCTCTCTCTCTATCTATCTCTATCTATCTAATTTATCTATCTTCCTATCTCTTATTTGTATATTTACACTCTATAATATGATATAAACTATGTTAAACAAAGGTAAAACACCATAGAGGTTTTTCAAATTCTAATGAAAAGTGTAAAAAAAAACTGTAAAATACCAATTTACTCAAGAGAAAGTCATAGAAGCATAGTCGTTACCAGAGATTACGACGACATGTCGAAATTTATTTTGGGCTTAATCTTCAACTTCTGTGTTGTTGGTTTGAGCCACAATAGAAAAAGAACGTAAGTTGTGGAATGCAGGTGGGCCATTACTTTATTCACATTTGGATATCTTTCTTTCGAAAA
Source organism: Lepisma saccharinum (assembly GCF_977018435.1). NCBI lineage: Eukaryota > Metazoa > Arthropoda > Insecta > Zygentoma > Lepismatidae > Lepisma > Lepisma saccharinum. Next base: position 481,988 of record NW_028142974.1, on the reverse strand, counting down.
CAACCCCCTACACACACAAACACCACCCACACACACATATGTATATATATACATACATATATACAGGGTGTCCTAAACAAACAACGGTCGGGTGCTGGTAGGTATCATAAAAACCAGCAACATTTCCTCACAAGCTCTACGTTCCAGAGCTATATGAGCTGAAAATCTACCTTTTCTGTATGCAACCCAGGAAACGATCACTCTGACGTAACGTCCAGGGAGGCGTGGCAGGATTCCCTTGTTATTTGATATGGCATGAAAACAACACCTTCTGGGTCTTTCCCGAGCAAAATACAAATTAATAATGATACTTCCGATACTTCAAGAAGTATTTACAAACTTAGAACTTTTGCGGTAATGTTTTAGAGGAAACGGTACTGGTTTTTATGATACTTTCCAGTAACCATCAGTTGTTGAAGTTGTTTCAGGACACAATGTGTAGCTCCATATATACGCATTACGCCAAATAACACAATGTTGTCCGACTTTCAACTACAGAATTATTTCTGAGCCAAAAACTGACTTTATCAATTGAGAATTTTGGTACCTTATCGTCCATATATGACCATTAGCTGGGACTTAAAGATCCTCACTAATTTCATTTCATTTCATTTCATTCATTTTACTATTGAAGTTTTCATATTTCCGACATATTTTCCAAAATTACATGAAATACGTACAGAAATGTTATGTCTTTGGTGATGTCTATCCAATTCGATTTCTGTTAAGTAAAACATACTGTATCCAGCGTTTGAAGTGGAAATTGTCATGGCGGACGATGTTTTTGATCGAGCTTGGAATATGTGGTGGCTGCTAGTATAATTTTACAGGATGACAATGAAACTGAAAAAAGGATGTAGACATTTAGGAGAACAATATTAGACCGACTAAAACTTTGACCCGGGCCACTTTCCAGCAGCTTCATGGAGATTATCCGATCTTCCATTTTGTACTTCATTTGACACATGAAAGCAGGTAACTTGGTAATTTCCAAATTTTCCAGAGGAAAAGGACGAGAAATTTTCTAACAATATGGGTAGGAAATCTGCCTGAGGAGTAATGGTAAATTACTAAAAAAAGGAATAATTGAGTTAAAATGGCCATGTCTTATCCAAGATTCGAATATGAGACCCATAGCTTTGTAGCGCGCTATGTAACCACTTTGCAACACAGTCAGGCTAGTACTTAGATTATGAAAAAAGAACTTACTCCAAATAGGAGAGTCACGTTCCAACCCCCCTTGGAATAATTCCTCGCTTCCATTGAGATATGCCGCTAGAGCTGAAAAAAGATAAGTAAGGATTTTTAATATGGTTCTTATTTAAACATCTGCAAAGTAACTTTGTTCTCTCGTTTTTGAATGAATTATTGTGTCTAATGCGTATATAGTATCTTATAATGCACTGTTTGTTTGTTAGGTGGCAGAAAAACTGAGAATATACGCGCATGGACGTGTGTATTACTTTTTGTTTAATAGAAGGCGACAAATACATGTCTACTTACCTGTTTTGTCTACAAAAAATGAAAAAAAAAGTGTTATTTCGCTATTCTTCTGGCTTTGCATTAGACTATATAATACGATAAATAAATAATAAAATAGCTCGTAGATGTAATTTCTACCTCATATAATACGCTTGAATGTGTTTCTTCAATCCAAAATTTATTTTTCTGATTGGAATGAAATCACTACCACGAGAATATAAAATTCCAAAAGATTGTATTTCCTTTTGGTTTCCTTACTTCAAATCCCTTCCGTTTCATTTCCCTTTGAGGAAGTACTTAATGATTTGTAAATATGGAAGATCAATGAAGGAGTCGACACCTGTAGATAGTTTTACACGAATGCTTAAAAACGCATTAAAATAATTTAAAATTCTTGTTATTATTTGTTTAACGCCTCTATGAAATTTAATTCTAATCCAATACATACGTAGTAGTTTTTTTCGGAAAACGTTAAATACATTTTTAGCAACCTCATAATTTTGTTAAATTCCGTTCATTATAAGGGATTGTTTTGATGAGTTTAAATTAGTACCACATTAAGAAGAACAGAATTAAATAAAATAGCTTGTGGCGTATTCAGCTTTTCATATCAAAGGGCCAACTTTTTCCTAATGGAAAGAATATACAGGGTGTATCAGAAGTCCCTTACCAGCCATTGTAAAATCCGCAGTGATGTTTTTCATGGAATTTTATATGGGATATATAAAATAGCCCAAGGGGGAAACCTTTTGGAGTATGTCACTGTGACGGCCGCCATCTTGCTTCCGCCATCTTAAATTCAACTTTTTCATTTAAATTGATAGGTGAGTGATGTGATACATGACCATAGGCTAGAATTACGTCAGGATGTCAAATCTGAAATCAGATTTCATGTTAGTTTAATTGGTGAAAAGTTATTGGCAACTGAAAGTGATGCTTACCTGTTATGTTTCAGGTGCTGAATCATGCCGTTATAAACTGAGAAACGCATCCAGATCGTCAAACTGTGGGGTGGAAGAATTGCCCGTGCAGTGGCTGCCGATTTCAACCTGCGTCATCCAGAACGTCACCCTGTGTCACATGTTGCAGTGGCACAGTTATTTACCAAATTCGAGGAGACGGGCACGGTCTTGGACAGACCGTGTAGTGGACGACCGCGGACATCACGGATGAAGTAACAGCTACGGCACTGCTGGCCTCCTTCTTGACCTCACCGCAGCGAAGCACACGTCGTATAGCAATGCAATGTGCTGAGTCACAGTTCAGTATACAGGGTGCTACAGAGGCACCGGTGGCATCCGTATAAGGTGCAAATGCAGCAACACCTCTCCGAGGACGATCCAGATCGCCGCTTGCAGTTTTGCGAGTGTGCTGTCGCGCAAATGCGGCTAAATCAAAACGTCGCATGACAACCCACCATGGACAGATCCCTCCAAAATGACCGGTGCAGGTAAAGTTATGGTGTGGGCAGGCATATGGGGAACACGGATAATCCTTTTTTCATTCAAGGAAATTTAAATGCGGAACGATACCTGGGGATGCTGCAGGAACAGATCCTGCCAGCACTGATGTCGGAAGATGGTACATTTCCCAGGTTTTTCAACAAGATGGTACGGCTCCCCATTAATACGTCCAGATGCGTCTGTACCTGGACGAACAATTTCCTGGGGCATGGATTGGTCGACGTAGGCCAGTTGAATGACCTGCCCGATCACCAGATCTAACTCTAATGGACTTGTACCTTTGGGGACACGTTAAGGCTATGGCGTATGGTGTGAAAATTCGTGATTTTCGTCATCTGGAAAAACGTATCATGACTGCCTTCGAGCAAATTTCACCAGATACCTTGCTCGGTGTTCACAGACATTGGGAGAAGCGTCTGCACACGTGCATTGCCCAGCACGGACAACATGTGGAGCATATTCTGTAACAGGTAAACATCACTTTCAGTTGCCAATAACATTTCAGCAAATGCAGTTACATGAAATCTGTAACGCCCTTTTTCACGGACACACGGCCTCAGCACAACGTTGCAGTTGCGGTAAACTCAGAATCGTACTTGACTGCAGCGTACCGGGTTCAACGTTGTGACGGTGAACATTATTCAGTTTTACCCATGATGTTAGCTTTCTCTAGACGGAGATATGATGTTCTTATACACCCAGGGTTCGGGGATATTTATATATAATTAAACTTAGCGTCGACTTAACCAGTTTATTACACTGGGGTGAAATTAGATATCCGCACAAAACAAAGTCACAATATCTCCTGATACGATTGCACTGCACTTTGTCGTTCCTGAAGTTCCAGGTTCGAATCTCCTCTGCAGACATCTTTGAGAGGGAAGACATTGACCAATCAATTTTTTCTCCAGTGGAGAATAAGGGACCTTATTTTTCTTTTAGGGCATTGGGTCGCCTCTGTGCTAACATGGGGACAATAGCGCATTAATTAAACGACTCAAGAAACATTTAAATCTGTTTTCCCATTAAAGAGTAATATTACCAAATAACTGATATTTATTATAAGCTTATAATGGATAAAGCTTAGTTAAAGGTTATTTACTTTAATTTAATAAAGCTAAGCTAAATACAGTAATTAAACACTGCTTATTTTTCCCTTAATGAAAAAGTAACTATCGATGAACATCATCCTTCGTATAATCTACCCGGTAGGCCAAGAAATATTGCTATCGCTCTTTTAATCTACCAGAGTAGTCCAAAAGATGACGTCATTTTTGAATCGAGTGTTGTGAAATGTAATCTACTAGTAGGCCAAAGAATATGGATACCCTTCGTATAATCTACTAGTAGGCCGTCTTCCATCAGTTATTACTAAACCGTAGCTTAGAACAATGCGTATTTTCTACCTGGTAGGCCGAGAAATATTGCTATCGTTCGTATAATCTACCAGAGTAGGCCACACTGTAAAAAGCCCTCTTCTAATCTTGAGCACCCGTGTGCTAGCAATGCTGGACTATTTGCGGGAGCAGACCTCGACCAAGAGTCTTCGAAGAGTCAACACAGAACTAACGGACCGGCGCCAGCGCCTCTAGTGGATACTCGTGAACTACAAGAGCGCTGCTTAACATTGAGTGCCATCTATACAGGTTAACAAAGAACTATTAGAACAATAACGCTCCCTAGTGAGATATGGTAGAACTTCGTTCTCTACCAAGCATAGCAGTGAAATCCTATGCAGAAGAGATAACAAAACAGATAAGATTACACAATGCTATTCAACAATGAAAGAACAAATGAACTTTGTAACGAACTAGCGGGATCGTTGCAAATCTGATTTCAGATTTGACATCCTGACGAAATTCTAGCCTATGGTTTTGTATCACATGACCCACCTATCATTTAAAAAAAAAAAAATCAAGATGGCGGAATCAAGATGGCGGCCTTTCCAGTGACATACTCCAAAAGGTGTTCCCCTAGGGCTATTTTGTATCAGCCATATCAAATTCCATGTAAATACATAACTGCGGACTTCCGATACACCTTTGCATTGAAATTGTACCTGAGGACATTCAAATTTTATGATAGATCTTTACAAAATAATAGTTTAGAAAGCAACGCTATAATTTTTCCAAGTTTGAGCATTTCTGGAAGAAGGATTCATACTCGATACCTCTAATTGAATAAAGAACTTGAAATAACCAACCTTTTCAGAATAAAAAAAAAATAATTAATTAATTTGTAATACAAAATTATTAAAATGGTTTAAATTTATAAACAAGGCATAACAATTTAAAGTATTTTGTAAATCATGTGTTTAAAGTGAATGATAATAAATTATTGGAATTCAATTCATTTTCTAATTAACTTATTTTGACATCGTCGTGGCCTTGTGCTAATGTATGTTAATTCAGCAGGTAGTAGATCATAATCAAATACCTTATCTATAATGTTCATACTGTATAGGATAATCAAGAATTCTTGTTAAGGTGATTCCATATTCCACTAAAAGTCACATGTTTATTAAGTACATAAGTATATAACTTGACATCAGCCTCTTCCTGATCAGTTTGCTTCCACATTCGCGTAGCCGTATTTCCCCATTTGCATCAAGGATTCTTCAAGAAGTGACTTATATCAATTAAACTCTTATAGGAAAAAGTGGGAAAATTCACAATAAAATCAAATGTATCAAATATAAATAACATCAAAATATCAAAACTATGACCGAAAGTTTACTTACCGCACTTAGGTAGCGGATCTAGAGGGAGAATAGAAAATTGAATTTAATTTGAGAATATACACCGTGTTTCAAAACGTCGGAAAACCATAATATTGAGTGCTTATCAATATCAATACACTTCGAGATATTCACATTGAGTTTCTGTATTCCGAAACTATACACATTGGCATGCTTTTCCTTGGCAGAATGTTTAGAAATATTTACGCTATTCGTCCTCAACAATCAACTTTCCAGTTGCATTATATTTCCCAGATTTTCAGTGTTACAATGAATGCAGTGAACAGAATCATTCTTTCTCAGAGGGATGGTAGGGGTATATTCCATAGTCGGACCATAAATTTTCAGGATTATTTTTTAAAATGATACACCTCTACCACCCCTTTGAGAAAAAAAAAATATGCTCATTTCTAGTCCATCATTTAAGATATATGCGCGCGCGTGTATATGTGTGTGCATAAACAACAATTAAGAAATATTAGAATTAATCGTCGTAGGATGACGGGTTTAGTATAGTTATTTCATTTTCTTCATTCCCTCAGTCATTTATATTAATAATTGGTTCTTTCTGTAACACCTAGCATGCATGTTAATTTTATACCAATAATACCTGAAGTATCTATCTGTGTGAAAGTATATGTAGAAATATGAACACATGAAAACCCGTAAAAAGGTACTTGCTTTGTACGTACAAAATGATTCAACTTTTACTCTCAAATAATAAATATGGACAAATTTGAGCTAGTTAGTCTCTTTGAAGACAAACAAAAAAAAGTTCCTCATACTGTATTATTTTTTGAGTACTCGGACTGTATCAAGAAGCTTATGTTGTGAACTAAACTAGACAAGAGACAAGAATAGGTGAATCATGTGTGATTTCACTTCATTGTTCTTTGAACTCACCAAGTTTTAAGCTTCATAGTTTGGAATATATCTCTAACTAACTAACTAACTCTCTAACCTTCTAAAACCCGAAGGTTCATGGCTGCAGCAACACAGGCCTTCCATCTGACCTTATCTTGAGCAAGATCTATATACTCTTTTCCATCCCTACCGATTTCCTTTAGGTCCATCTCAATGTTGTTCCTCCATCTTCATCTCGGCCTTCCTACAGGTCTCTTACCATCAGGTTACCCAACAAGAATCATGTAAACTCCTCCTTCCTCTCCCATTCGTGCCACATGGCCTGCCCACCTAAGTCTTCTTCATTTAATCATTCCAATAATATCTGGACATGAATACAAATTATGTACTTCTAAATTATGTAACCTTCTCCACTCACCTAACTCCTCATCACTTTAAGGTCCAAATATTTTCCTAAGGATCTTATTTTCAAATACTCTCAATTTATGTTCCTCTTTCAATGTAAGGGACCACGTTTCACACCCAAATAATACTACAGTCAAAATTACTGTTTTGTATATTTTAACTTTTAGTTTCTTAGATATTAAACGAAAAACCAAAAATTTATAAAGAGAGAAGTAACTTTTTATTTCCTTTTTAATATAATTTTCATTTGTTAATATTACTCCTAAGTATTTGAATTTGAAAACTGGTTCAAACGAGTTGTTATCAATAATTAGATTTTGATTATTACCTAACACTTGGTTTCGGTCTGTAAGCATATATTTAGTTTTCTCTTTGTTAACTTCCAAACCTATCATTTTAGCAGTTTTGAAAAATATTTTAGCATTATTCTTAATTGTATTTATATCATCCCCTAATAAGTCTACATCATCTGCATATGCTAACAACTGAGTCACACCATTTAATTTTAGTCCTTCGTTAGTTTCTTTTACCTTCGTAACAGCATATTCTGAGGCCAAATTAAAGAGCAATGGAGATAATACATCTCCTTGTTTTAACCCATCATGAATTTCAAATATGGCAGACATATTAATACACACACGAATTTTACTTTCTTTTTCACTGGTGCATACTTTTATCATACTAACAAGATTCTTAGGTATTCCAAACTCGACTAATATATTATATAATTTATCTCTTTTGACCAAATCATATGCTTTTTTGAAATCAATGCATAGCTGATGGACATTTTGATTATATTCCCACTTTTTTTCAAGTGTCTGTCTGATGTGAAAAATTTGATCTGTAGTTGATCTGTTACGTTGAAATCCACATTGATAATCACCTATAATGTCATTAGCATATGGGGTTAGTCTTGTTAAAAGAATGTTAGATAATATTTTATATGTTGTTGAGAGTAGACAAATTCCACGGTAATTATTGCAGTTCATTTTATCACCTTTTTTAATCATAGGAACAATTATGGACTATTGCAACTGTTGCGGGATTTGTTCTTTATTTCATGTTAAACAAATTTATTTATGAATTTGACATATTAACGAATTTAATTAACTCAGCTGGTATTAAATCAATGCCAGGTGCTTTGTTATTCCTATACTTTTAATAGCATCTTAATAACTTCAGTCAATTTAGGTTCTGGAACTAAAGGTTCTGCTGTGTGTACTTCATTCACTTCTGATTTATCTCCTACATGGACATTTAAAAGGTCATTAAAGTAGTTCTTCCATCTATTTAGAATATCGCTTGGGTCAGCTAGAAAATCACCGTCTTTAACATTTACCAAGTTTACTTTAGGTTGCCACCCCTTTCTAAATTCATTTACATCTTTACATAAATCTCTGATATTTTTGTTTTTGCCGTTTGTTTCAATTTCGTTAATTTTGCTTTTCAAGTAGTCTCCTTTTTTTTACTTCTAAACGTGAGGTTAACTTCTCGCTTTATTCTATTATAATTGCTTAGATTTGTATCATCAGAGTTATTTAACAACCTACGTCTAGCCTGATTTCTTATTTCTATTAGATTATGACATTCATTATCAAACCATGGGTTACTTTTTCTTGGTTTATGATATCCTATATTTTCTTTAGCTGCTGATTCTATTCCATTACGTATGTGCTCCCAATTCTTATTTACGTCTGTTTCATATATATTTTCATTATCATTTAAATCCTGCAAAACAGCAAACCTATTTGGCAGTTTAGTTTGGTAATCTTTCTTAATTCCTTCATCAGCAAATTTTCCTGTATTAAATTTTATAGCTTTTAGATTTTGTTGCTTATGATTTATCTCTGCGAGTCTTTTTCTTAATTTAGCAATTACTAAATAATGGCCACTGGCACAGTCAGCACCTCTATGTGTACGAACGTCAATTATACTAGTATGCCTTCTCTTGTCAATGAGAATATGATTTTTCTGATTATGAGTTTTACCATCTGGAGAAGACCAGGTATATTTATGGATATCTTTATGTCTAAAAGTGGTACTTTTCACAATTAAATTCTTTGAGGTTGCAAAAGTAATCAATCTTATACCATTATCATTACTTCATTCATGAAGACTTTCTTTACCAATCGTGGGTTTAAATGTCTCTTCTTTGCCAATCTGTGCATTACAGTCACCTAACAGAATTTTCATATCTTACTGAGAAAATTTATCAAAACCTGTTCTAACTCTGCATAAAAAATCATCTTTAGTATTATCATGTTTATCTTCCGTTGGGGCATGTATGTTCATTAAGATAATGTTACACCTCCTACCCTGTAAAACTGCATATGATATCCTATCATTAATAAATTCTACTGTTTTAAGAGCCGAGATAATTCTATTATTTATGAAAAAGACTGTTCAAAAATTATGATTTTCAGTACCACCATAGAAAAAAGTATAATTTTTAGTTTTACAATTCCCTTCTCCTGGCCACCTAACTTCCTGGACAGCTACTACATCTAATTTATATTAAACTATCTGATTAACTATACACTGAAATGCCCCAGGTCGGTAAAGGCTCAGAACATTTCAGGTGCCTAATTTAATATCCTTATTCCTAATGTAGATCTTATCCTTAGTCCAGGGACCTCCCAAAGTAGTTCCCACCCGGAGATCCGAATGGGGGACTATTTTACCTCCGGAATATTTTACCTTGGGAACATCCATGGCCTCATATTGCTGTTTCTTGACATGTCTTTTTACAGTGCAGAGTTGTCATCTCTAATCCTAACTCCCAACATGAATGGAGGACCGCACCTGTCGTTGGTCAGCGGATCCTTCGGATCTAACTGGGAGGATCCCATTGTAGTCCACCAACAATACCCCACTTCTGCTGATTATGGGACGCTCATAGAGCCATGACAGGACAGCTCTGTAAATCTACATACCACACGTTATGTTTGTACAACCTTAGTGACAATGAAGTTCGACCAGTCACAAATATAGGAGTGCGTTGTGAAAGAAGGAGAACACATGCATATGCTGAACATATTTTATTCAGCAGGCTACATGGAACAAAGGAAAACATAAATTTCCGCTGCAACGCAGCAATGTATGGTGTCCACACAAAATAAAACATTTTCGTCCATCTACACGTGACATTGAAGTTCGACCACTTTTAGAGGGGATCCTGTTTACCATGGTGTGACGCCGCCCGTCGGCGAATAACTGTGGCAATTCGTAGGGGCATGCTGCGGACGAGTCGTTCAAGGTATTCCACATCGATGCGCTGCCATTCCTCATGCAGGCAGGCCATAAGAGCAGCCACTGTCCTGGGTCCCCTCTGTTGCACACGTCGCTTAAGAACACGCCACACATTCTCAATGGGCGAGAGGTCGGGACTCGATGGTGGCCATGGCAGAGTTCGCACGTGATGGCGAGTCAACCATTCTCTTGTCAGCCACGCTGTATGAGGCCTGGTATTGTCGTGTTGAAAGATGAGACGCCGCCTGTGGAACAGGTGCCTTCGCACTGTGGGAAGATGCCGCTCCAGTATGCATGTATAGGCGTGTGCATTCACAATGCCCTCACAGACGTGTAGTGGGCCAACCCCAGATGCCGTCATGCATCGCCATACCATCACTGACGCAGGTTTCTGTACCCGATGTGCATAACATTTTGCTTCATTCTGTTCGTCCTTCCGACAAATGACTGTTTTCCGTATTTTCCCGTACACAACATTGAAAATGGATTCGTCCGTCCACAAAACCCTGTTCCACTGCCGAAATGTCCATCCCCGGTACATTCGTGCCCACCGTAGTCGATTGCCTTTGTTCAACATTGAAAGGAAGGGTTTACGTTTCGCCTTGTACACTCGGTAACCGCATCGCTGTAGGTAACGGCGAATGGTTCTGGTTGACACTTCAATGTGAAAGCGTTCTCGAGTCCACAGTCGTAATTCGGCCACAGAAACATGATTGTTGGTCTGGATATAGCGCCTAAATATCTGTAGGTCACGCACGCTCAGCAGGCGTTTTCGACCGGGGGCCTTACCTGGCTCTGTAGTACCCGTATTTTGGTGGTCTTTGATGATGCAGTGGACGGTTGACTTGGGTAAGTTCAGTTGGCGCCCTATTTCCCGTTCACTGAGTCCATCCCGTTGCAACTCCACCTCTCGTCTCCTCACGGTGTTGTCAATAGGTTTGCCCCTGGCCATGGTGATGATGCACTGCGGTTCCTCGGTGCACAGCACGCGCTTACATACGGCGGACTCCCTTATCGTGTCCGTGACGTCATGCTTCCGTCGAATGCGCCACTATCTGGAATTTCCGTATGGGTCTGGTGCCAGGTCGAAGTTCAATGTCACGCGTTTTGTTCCCCGTTTTCGTTCTTTACGTGACCTTGGGTGCAACATGCTGGGATCACGATTCTTGATGCTCACACCTCCTCTTACACACATGCGTCACTTCTGCGGGTCACCCATTCCACCGCCTATGTCTCTGTGCATTTAATCACGTATTCCTTTCTTTTCGAACTTCATTGTCACCAAGGTTGTAGAAGCTAAACAAAGAGAGATGCAATGTCTCCGTAATCGTAGATATTAGAGTGGTTCTAACCAAACAATGGAATATATTTCAGCATTAAAAATTGATTAATGTTAACTATCTATTATTTCAATATCCAAGACAGACAGATAGGTGTATGTAATTTATGCGACATAAATTATATCACAAGTATGTTCCTTAATCCTCATTTTCGAAAAATAGTAGATCTTTGAATTTGTTAATTTCCGAAATGTAGACAAGTCTCTTTTGATCTATTTTTGTCTCTCACGGCTTAATTTATTGCTCTGAATTTATTTATTTCATTGCGTCTTATTTATCATGGCGAAGTTAAGGCTTTGTAGCCTTTTCTACGACTTAACCATGTTTACAGCGAAATTTAACATATGAAAATTAGAAAACAACATTAAACCAATATATAAAAAGTTAAATATTGAAAATAAAGAAACAAGTCACAAAGAGAAATTACAAAAAAAAGAAGGAAAAGAGAAAAATGCACACGGGAATAGAAGTCTAACCTATACTCACAAGCATACAACAACACACACACACACACTTGCATATTCCTAACAGTAGAACAGTAGTTAGGGATTTGAAATATTAATGTGAATAAGGGTCTTCAGTGATTTTATCCACTTAACTGTATTCAATTTTTCACTAAAGTGTATAAGCTTGCACTAAGGTGCTAACTATTTGTGCCCAATAAGAAATGTTTTAATTGAATCTTAAAGACATATGTAGCTGTCTACCAAATTTAGTCTTCGTAATTCTGAGACACCGATCATTGACACAGAGGAAGGGATAGTCACAGAAATGACTAACTTATAGTCACCAATCTCAGCGTATTACTTACTACCCTATAAACAAATATACACTATATAGAACCACACAAGTCATATCTAGATAGAATTAGACAATATCTGTTACTCATATGATTTGTGTCAATTGATGTTTAGGTGTCTAGTTGATGAAATATCGAACTCCAGCCTGTTTCTGGATTCACCAAAATAGAAAAATAAACGCAAAAATTATTATTGTTTGTTGTCACCAGTTGTATACATTGATATTAAAATGAAAGCATACCAGAAACAATGTTAACAAAAGATTTAGTTACAATGCAGACTCTGCAATATGCGATATTGTAATACATAAAAGTTCAGTCTATCTAGTTCGGTGTATTTTTGACACCAGATGTAGTGCGTGTACACATCCCAAGTGAGATTGGAACAAGGAAATTGTGTTCAACCAAATAGACGCTGTACGCAAGAAATACAGTGTTCGAGTTCAGACGATACGACAAATACCTGTCTGCTACTTTATATGTTCATTTGATTGGTTAAACCGTACCACGTGACAATACACTACACTATGCACCGTTCCATAACGTAGTGCAAACGGTTTCGACGACAAATTAATGCCTCCAACTTAATAACTCCTCTTAATGTTATCGGATTGCAATGAAACTTCACACACATATAATATGATATATTAATGCACACATTTTTTTTCATTTTGCAGATAACTAAATAAACAACATGAATTGCAGAGAAGAACAAAGAGCTGTAATTCAGTTCTTGCAAATAGAGAGTTGTTACAGGCCATTGTCAAAATGCGATGGTCAGTAATGCCCCAAACTCCTTGCAGTCTTGATTTAGCTCCATATGACCTCCACTTCTTTGCCCCTCTCAAAAACAACCTTCGTGGACAGAAGCATTTCCAGGACTTGTAAGACATTAAATTCGCTGTGAATGCGTGGGTCAAAAAACAACATCCGACCAGGAGTGCCCAGAGGATGGGATTATGGATTATGGGGCAGGTTGCGCCATAAATATATTTTGGGAGTGATTTTTCCTCTTCAAATAATATAAAATTCTACACTAATAGCCTATATTTTACGAAAATATAGTATGCAAAACTTTACACCTTAAATGCAATCATATTTAATCCATTAGATGAAAAAATAAAGTGTTTAAGTGTATTATCGAATAGAGGGGTTGGGAGAAATATCCACCTCCAAAATATAGGCCTTATTTTACACTTGGGTTCTGGGGGCGATTCTGAATTAAACTTTGGGGGGGACAGTATCCAACTCTAGGTCTTAGATTATGGCGGGTATTTTAGTTAGAGGGAGATTGAGTATTAAATTGAGGGGGTATCCAATTCTTGTGTATTACTATTGCCTTAGACTGTTGCGGAAATTCTTGTGTGAAGACTGAGAATTCATTTCTTTGGAGGAGGCAATATGCACTCTTCAATATCAACAGTAAGTCTAAAATTGGCATGGAAATTTTTGTGGAAGGATTGAGTATTAAATTTACACATGGAGATAGGAAGCTCTTGATATAGTGTTAAATTTTAGATTGTCAAGAAATCTCTGTAGTGGAGAGAGAATTCGAACATTAAATACAGATCAGTGATATGATATCCACATGTTTTCGACTCGGAACGTGCCAAAGAGAAGTTGGAGAAGACTAAATATCTCGGGATCCTAAAAAGTATTGACACCCCATTAAATTAATATTCTTGAAAGCCTGCAAAAAATGGATATAACAGTTTTCTCGCTCGCTTCGCACGCAATGCTGTGCTGCGTGAATGCGTGTTTGGCGCATTACTGAAGTGAATGAGAAGTTTTATACTATAACTGCATTACAAGACATAAGCGATACTCTTGGTGTTAATTAATAACATGACGTCTTAAGATATAATGCTTTGGTTAGCATACTGCTTAATTTAAAGCAGGTGCATAATTTGGAACAAAAATATATCTAATCGGCATTTCTAACCTCATGGCACAGGAAAATTTTACTTTAACAAGTTACATTTGCACTGAGGATAAAATCCACTTAATTATTGTTATGAGTTACTAAAATATATTTATCCCAAGAAAACGTGGGCGGCCGGGGGGGGGGGGTATGAGTTCCTTGATAGAAAACCCGTATTATGTTATTGCCCTGAGCTTAAGAATTTCTAGGTAGATTTCTGTGATGTCTCGCGAAACAGAATCGGTCATGCGGCTGGAGCATGTTATTTGGTTTGCCAAGGTTGAATTTTCTATCTTTATCTTAAGTTGTGGAACAACTTGTCTTAAATACTCAAATTGTGAGTTTTATAAACCCACTCACAAACACTATTTATATGCATATTTACATAATTTACTTTACTACATTTAACCAATCAATGAGCTAATTAAGTTTTTTCGAAAATCGAACAATAAAAAGAAATGGACAGTTTAACATGGTATTTCATTCAGATAAACACAATTTATTATGTATTCAAGAAAAATATTTTGTGGGAATTATGATGAACGATTTTAGAGGCGGTGTTGAGTGATGGGCACCTCTATTTATGGAGGAAGGGCAGATCAACTGTATTCAGTGAAGCTGAGAGAAAAGTTACTTTCGGTAGACACGCTGTCGTAATTAACTACTCTGTGGGGATTACGATGTGGTTTGAGGGCACAAATGATATAATTTTTGGGGTGGGGGGAGGCACATGATATTATTTGGGGAGGACGCAGGACATCATTTTGAGGAGGGGCCTTGGAGGGAATGATGGGCACCCCTGCATTTCAAATCGGATTTCGGCATTGTTTTGAACGTTGGCAGAAATGTATCGAAAGCAAAGGACAGTATTTTGAATACCCTTAGTAGGTACCCAATATGTGTATCTATTTTCACACAAACTTTCCAATTGTTGCCCCTTCAATTTTTACCTTTCACAGCAGAGGAGGCATTAATTTCGGGATGACCTTTGACATACGTGACACCAAATCAACAAATATACTGTACTGCACTTTGTAACCAACTAGACACGTAAATGCAAAGAGAGTCAAGAAGTGCAGAGAATCATACAGGCCTATTGTAACACAAGGACAAACAAGGGGGCTGTACAAATAAAGTTAATTGTAGATGGCATAGCGTATTAATTTACAATCTAATGAAGATACAATGAATGATCTTACTTACCACATTTTTTTGTGCATTGCCTGTAGGTTTTAGTGTCTGAAAGAAGAAAATAAATATTTTTTTTATACTTTCTGCCTGTGATACAGCAGGTATGACGTCGAGTATCCAAGTGGGAGATCTAGTTTCAATTCACCCGTTTGTCACCCTACATGTTCCTGTACACAGAACATGTCCATTAACCCCTGTGGGACCATCATGAATTTGCGAAACAGGACCATTCCACTTGAGGTACACTCCGACATTGTTTCTATATACAGCATATTTGCAGAAGATACAATTAAACCCACAAGTGTAACAACATACGCTGTATAAAACACACCGTATTACTAGATTCCTTAAAAAAAGTGCTACGACGTCAGGAGCCCCGGGTTCAAATCTCGGCCTGTGCACGGATGTTTGTGAGTAACCATTCATCAATTTAATTATGTCATCACTCATCCCCATCTTCGCAAATTAGCTCAAAGTGTCACAAATAGCGAAGTAAAATAAAGCAAATCAATCAATAAATACAAACTTCGTTGACGGTCATAGACGTGGGCACGGACGTCCTCAATTTTTTTCCAATGAGGGAAAAGCAAGGTATTTTTCTCATGGGGTATAATACCCCGAAAATAGTGTTGCTCCTTCAAAAAACAGCACTTGAATTTGAAATTAAGGCATTAATATATACTTTTAGGTTGACATTCGCTTTTTAAGGGTAAGGAGCCCCTTGTCCCGTCCCCCCTTACCAGACATCCATGCCCTATATTATTATACTTTCACCTAGATATTTAGTGTCTTATCAGCGTTAATAAACGATATTACACTCTTAAAGAAATTGAAATATTTTCAAGGGGATGAAAGTTCAAACGAACTACGGGGCAAGGGAGTGCGTGAACACAGGGGGCAGAGGGACATTGTCCACAAATCTTGGAAGAAAATCAATTCTGGGGGGTTCAAGGGTCAAACATTGAAGTAATAGAAATAGAGACTAGCAGGACAAAAGGACATTCATGGTGGTATTATGTTACCCCGTCAGTAGTAGGATAAGCCTGCTTCTGCGAAATTAAGTGGTTCTCAGTGTTGCCAACCCACCCCAAGAAAATTTCACCATATGATATTTTACAGGCGAAGCTAACCTACAAATAGGAGTTGGCAACACTGACTAGTTGCTTCACAAACCTTTCGTTTTTTAAACATTTTGCCATATGATATTTCAGAGGCGAGGCTAACCTACAAATAGGAGTTGACGGCGTAGCCTTCTAACATGATAAGTATGCAGTAAGATGAAGAAGAATTAATGACGCTAACTGGTGGTGCAGTGTTAATGCTTCCTCTTCTTCATCTCCTCCTCTCTATCTTCTTCTTATTCTCCTCTTCCCCCCTCTTCTTCTTCATCTCTGTATTTTCTAGCAAAATGATCTATTGCATGCTAACCAAACCTCTTGGGAGGCAGGGCTCTTGTAACGCCACAGGTCCTCCACATGTATGTATCTATGTATGTAATGCGATTTGTGGGGAAAGAGGGAGCCAAAATTTTGAACTTACGGCTTAATTAATCTGCATGCACGCTTAATTTTTTACTTTCTAATTTCTAGTTCGACATGAGATACTCACAATTTTACCTTTTGAAGTACAGTTAACATTTCCGATTAATTTTACTGTCTAAAAGTGTGATCTATCGTTAACTAAACTAACCTCACTCACCCACCCACATATAGCCTTACAGGTGACTCCAAGGCACAAAGTAGTGCATAGCGTGACAGGTCGATCTATCGTGAACTAAACTAACCTCAGCCACTCTCTCTCACACACACACACACACACACACACACACTATGACTTACAGAGTAAGACAGTTATATCACTTGTAAGGGCCAACACACAAGATCTATTGCAAACTAAATTAACCAACGACATAAGCCATGGACACACACACCAAGCATTCCAGACAGGGTATAAGCAACTCGCCTCTTGCAATTGTATAACGGGGGAAAATTAACCTACAGCTAGCAACACTGTTGAAGCTGCTTTCGACGAGTAGTGTTACCAAACTTACACTTTGCAAATATTTGTTTCTATAGGCTAAAGCTAATGCTCTACAGCTAGAAGCTTGAAACATATACCCTACCAGAGTATGCTAACTTACCTCATGTAAAAATAGACTATTACCTAGTACGGGTTAAGCTGTGACATACAACTAGCGATCGACACGACCACATGACACACAAACAGACAGGGAGAGTGAGACAGCTTATACGCAGTTTTTCCTACACATGTACTGGGTTTAAATGGTAACTTGCAACAACTATTTCACTCACCTCCTAACATATAATAAAATAACCACAGGTTTTTGATACTTGCTGCCAGAACATGGTGGTTTTAGACTGTAAATTCAGCCCGATTATTCTATCTGTGAAGAAAGAAAAATGATGATGCCTGCATTTGGAATATATAATTCTTCTTACGGTATTTTGCGTGCCCCCAGTAACCTTGCGTTCAATTCACGGAAGCTATGACGTGTATTTCCTGTTTCGCGAACATACGAGAACCTTTCACAATGTTGCATCAGATAATATATTGCAAGAGCGAGTTGCTTGTGTATATAAATCTAGTTTTGGAAATGGACATGAATATAATGTCAAAAATTATTGCATAACTTAAAACATTGACATTTATTGCACTAGCAAATGTAAATATGGAATGCAAAAAGCTCAGTCCCTGGCCCCTCAGCTGTTAGGTTAAACAGCATAAAAAATTTCGTCACTGACAGCAAGCATTGTCATATGGACAAACAGATCTAGTAATGATTTATAACCTGAGCTGTCTTGCAAGTCTCTCGAGTGAAGGAATATGATGCCACTATAAACTGTAAACAAAATATGCAGTCTCTGGCATGAGATGAACGAGGCTTATGAACCTCGACCTATACAGTTGTACAATGGATGTTCTTTTTATTAAAGCATAGCGGTGTGTTTTGAATATCAGCGAGCGTGCATGCAAAAAGGGAGGGGAGACCGTAACGGATAATTCTCATTTCGATTTCAATACTTTTGCTAGTCATGCTATGTAGAAGGACACTGGACGATGGCTAAAAGCGAGGGAAGGAGAGAAATGTTACCTTTTACTTTTTGCCTGTGTGTGATGAAATTGTATCGTGATGTGAGGCTGAAAATAATTTCGAAAGCAGTCTCGAGCATCTTCAGCCAACAAGGGAAATACACATGAAGGGCGCAACGGTATTGTCCATGGATGTTAAAATTTTTGGGTTTTTCTGAATAAACATACATATCAGTTTTGCAGTCTCCAGATGGGACCAGAGCTTTTGTTTTATTTGGACAAGGGGGTTCAGATCAATGCATGGACTAAAACTTTTGTTCACATCAAAATAAAGAAAATAATTTTACTCTACTGCTCACTTGCATTGAAGGCGCCGTGTCTTCCAATAGCACACCTCGCGGGGCGTACCTGCATTTTTGCAAAATATAGTTAATCTCTGATGTGAAGCGAATGGAGAGTTTGTTCTTGCTGCTGTGATTAAATACTAAACCAAATCTTATTACATAACTTTGAATTATATTTGTTAAATCGATCTATATTATATCTTTTCTATAGGTGGTCCATGTTATGTGCTGGAGAATTTCTTTTTAAAAAATGTCTTGTTTCTGGAACCTGTGTTCTGTAGATTTGCTTTTGTTGCCAACAGAAACAGAAAAATGGCACCATGTTATTGTATACTGATATGGGTGTACTGTAATCATAACAATTTTCTAGTTAAAAATCTATGTCGAAAAGCAATGTTGGGGGGCTTGTCTGTGTTGGGTCTTATTAACAACTTCACATGTAACCGCACAACTCATCGGCTACAAAGCAACAATGTTAGGAAGTGTGTGCGTGGCTCCGAGAATACAATTTAAAATCACTAATGTGACATGAACCCCCTTAACTTTGTGTATTTGAATATGCGAAAATTAGGTACTTTGAATAATCGAGGAGAACAATCAGAAAAACAGCTTGCAACGGTATGGCGTGTTCAAACTTCAGAGATTTTTGTTAATCTGCAAATGACCAGGGCGTACGGAGATCACTACGAAAATTGTAAAAAAGAAGAGGACGCGAGGCTATTTTGGTTAATGACAACGATGAGTATGAATAATGGTTATTTTGATGAAATTGAGAAAGTGGGGCACGTCTGCTTCGAAGTGCATTACACCAACAACTTCAATTGTCTCCCCCCCCCACACACACGAGTCGGTTAACACAGGTGTACTTTTGTCGGTCTACAACTGTGAGGGCTTAAGTTACTATGTTTACCTATAGCTGTACATATAGAAAAAAAAGAACCCGAGCAAAAAAATGTAACAAGACATATCCTGATCTAGGTCGGATGACGTAGGTTGCAATCCCACCCCCGATGGCGTATAGACTTAAATGTTTGCATGACATGAAATACTGTTAATGGAAAATGTGTCGTTTCTAATGTTCAATATAGAAATCAGATAATAAGAAAAAGAATAAAAGAAATGTTGCAGGCAGATACCCAAACACATATATGATCAGACAGGAAATCAACGATGCGTTCATATCTAACATGTGATTATTCAAAATTCAAATAGTGCAGTGGGAAACAACCAACTAACTAACTCTGTAGGCTTCTTTAACCCGATGAGGGCAAATACAAGCCCATCCTGATCTGTGTCTACTCACTATTTTTCCATCCTAACCGATTTTGCTTTCAGGTCCATTCGACCCATCATGGTATACGAGCTCCCAGTGCCCATCCTCCTGATGGTGGAGGAAGCGAATCTATTTATCCTTGCCAAGTTGGACGATGTGTGGGAGTCTAATTTATTTATACATGTGGTTGCTTGGATGCTTACAGAGGATGACAAGATACCCAAGGATGCCATAGCTCGTGCGATTGAGGCACATATTTTGATGAGTGTAAAACATTAAGTAAGTAAGTCACAAGAGACTGAGGCATGGGTCGAATCTCTCGGTATAGGTATGGATGCAGACAGGCACAAAGTTCTGTGTGTAGACACAATTGATAATGAGTTTCTGTTCGAAGTTCGGATCACGAAAGAAGAGGTCGCATTGCCTGATATATTCCACACTTTTTATTTAACTCACAGTACAGACAGTGACGTTCGCCAAAACCGACACAGTGAGAGGGGTCTTCATATTGTAAAGCCAGTTCATCTGCTTACTATTAACAAAATAAATGCCGAACCTTGCAGGACACACGGGAAGCCTTGAACTGCTCTTGTTGAAACTAAGTGACACTGCTGTGAAGTAAGTCGCTCGGTGGCTTTTAGTATTCAGTCACCAAGCCCGTGGTAGCCATTCTAGGTAGTTGAGTCGATATTTCACTGGAAATAATGTGTTTTCCATTGTTGAGAGGAAAGCGAGCTTCCAGTCTGTATGAATAAGCTACTTCGTCCACTCCCGTTGGACCACCCAGCGAAAAATAAAAAAAAAACTTCCTTGAAGAGTAAAAAAAAAAACCATACTGTTTCTTGTCGCATTGATACCAAGCGTACGTACATGAAGAATATGCATGAATTGATTTATTTATTTCTTCTTCCCTCTTTCTGGAGGCATATGCGAGTCTTATTCAAGAACCGGAATGATTGTGCCTTTCGAATCGATTTTAAGGAGGGAGTACCATGACAAATATATACTGAAGTTTTAAGATGAGCCCCGCAGAGTTTTGTATGTCCTCTCCTAAGTTAGTGTCTCGTACTTGTGTTTTCGGTTTCCAATGTGGACAGGTTAGATACGAGTGTAGTAAATAATAATCCCTTCGGCCTAATTCTTAATATATATATAATATTGTTGTTATTTATCCTGCTGAAAATGATGTTATGATGATAGCCGTCGCCATTTCAGAGTGGCAAATGTTTAACATTAATTGTTGAATTTTATTTTAGGCTAGGCATATTCAACAAATTAATTTGATTAAAATGCAACAATGTTTTACATTTCAACGTTTTCGTAGTCGTCTAAACGTTTTGAGAAAAACCTTTTTTTGGTTAGAGATGATATAAGGAGAAGAGAGAGAGAGTGATTGAATAATTCCGAGGAAAACATCTTAATAGGGGACAGTGTAACCACTGTGTTATTGATGGGAACAACATTACCACTATGCTATCTGGATGAAGGACATTTTCTCATTATCAATTGTGTCTACACACAGAACTTTGTGCCTGTCTGCATCCATACCTATACCGAGAGATTCGACCCATGCCTCAGTCTCTTGTGACTTACTTACTTAATGTTTTACACTCATCAAAATATGTGCCTCAATCGCACGAGCTATGGCATCCTTGGGTATCTTGTCATCCTCTGTAAGCATCCAAGCAACCACATGTATAAATAAATTAGACTCCCACACATCGTCCAACTTGGCAAGGATAAATAGATTCGCTTCCACCACCATCAGGAGGATGGGCACTGGGAGCTCGTATACCATGAGGGGTCGAATGGACCTGAAAGCAAAATCGGTTAGGATGGAAAAATAGTGAGTAGACACAGATCAGGATGGGCTTGTATTTGCCCTCATCGGGTTAAAGAAGCCTACAGAGTTAGTTAGTTGGTTGTTTCCCACTGCACTATTTAAATTTTGAATAATCACATGTTAGATATGAACGCATCGTTGATTTCCTGTCTGATCATATATGTGTTTGGGTATCTGCCTGCAACATTTCTTTTATTCTTTTTCTTATTATCTGATTTCTATATTGAACATTAGAAACGACACATTTTCCATTAACAGTATTTCATGTCATGCAAACATTTAAGTCTATACGCCATCGGGGGTGGGATTGCAACCTACGTCATCCGACCTAGATCAGGATATGTCTTGTTACATTTTTTTGCTCGGGTTCTTTTTTTTCTATATGTACAGCTATAGGTAAACATAGTAACTTAAGCCCTCACAGTTGTAGACCGACAAAAGTACACCTGTGTTAACCGACTCGTGTGTGTGGGGGGGGGAGACAATTGAAGTTGTTGGTGTAATGCACTTCGAAGCAGACGTGCCCCACTTTCTCAATTTCATCAAAATAACCATTATTCATACTCATCGTTGTCATTAACCAAAATAGCCTCGCGTCCTCTTCTTTTTTACAATTTTCGTAGTGATCTCCGTACGCCCTGGTCATTTGCAGATTAACAAAAATCTCTGAAGTTTGAACACGCCATACCGTTGCAAGCTGTTTTTCTGATTGTTCTCCTCGATTATTCAAAGTACCTAATTTTCGCATATTCAAATACACAAAGTTAAGGGGGTTCATGTCACATTAGTGATTTTAAATTGTATTCTCGGAGCCACGCACACACTTCCTAACATTGTTGCTTTGTAGCCGATGAGTTGTGCGGTTACATGTGAAGTTGTTAATAAGACCCAACACAGACAAGCCCCCCAACATTGCTTTTCGACATAGATTTTTAACTAGAAAATTGTTATGATTACAGTACACCCATATCAGTATACAATAACATGGTGCCATTTTTCTGTTTCTGTTGGCAACAAAAGCAAATCTACAGAACACAGGTTCCAGAAACAAGACATTTTTTAAAAAGAAATTCTCCAGCACATAACATGGACCACCTATAGAAAAGATATAATATAGATCGATTTAACAAATATAATTCAAAGTTATGTAATAAGATTTGGTTTAGTATTTAATCACAGCAGCAAGAACAAACTCTCCATTCGCTTCACATCAGAGATTAACTATATTTTGCAAAAATGCAGGTACGCCCCGCGAGGTGAGCTATTGGAAGACACGGCGCCTTCAATGCAAGTGAGCAGTAGAGTAAAATTCTTTTCTTTATTTTGATGTGAACAAAAGTTTTAGTCCATGCATTGATCTGAACCCCCTTGTCCAAATAAAACAAAAGCTCTGGTCCCATCTGGAGACTGCAAAACTGATATGTATGTTTATTCAGAAAAACCCAAAAATTTTAACATCCATGGACAATACCGTTGCGCCCTTCATGTGTATTTCCCTTGTTGGCTGAAGATGCTCGAGACTGCTTTCGAAATTATTTTCAGCCTCACATCACGATACAATTTCATCACACACAGGCAAAAAGTAAAAGGTAACATTTCTCTCCTTCCCTCGCTTTTAGCCATCGTCCAGTGTCCTTCTACATAGCATGACTAGCAAAAGTATTGAAATCGAAATGAGAATTATCCGTTACGGTCTCCCCTCCCTTTTTGCATGCACGCTCGCTGATATTCAAAACACACCGCTATGCTTTAATAAAAAGAACATCCATTGTACAACTGTATAGGTCGAGGTTCATAAGCCTCGTTCATCTCATGCCAGAGACTGCATATTTTGTTTACAGTTTATAGTGGCATCATATTCCTTCACTCGAGAGACTTGCAAGACAGCTCAGGTTATAACTCATTACTAGATCTGTTTTTGTCCATATGACAATGTTTGCTGTCACTGACGAAATTTTTTATGCTGTTTAACCTAACAGCTGAGGGGCCAGGGACTGAGCTTTTTGCATTCCACATTTACATTTGCTAGTGAAATAAATGTCAATGTTTTAAGTTATGCAATAATTATTGACATTATATTCATGTCCATTTCCAAAACTAGATTTATATACACAAGCAACTCGCTCTTGCAATATATTATCTGATGCAACATTGTGAAAGGTTCTCGTATGTTCGCGAAACAGGAAATACACGTCATAGCTACCGTGAATTGAACGCAAGGTTACTGGGGGCACGCAAAATACCGTAAGAAGAATTATATATTCCAAATGCAGGCATCATCATTTTTCTTTCTTCACAGATAGAATAATCGGGCTGAATTTACAGTCTAAAACCACCATGTTCTGGCAGCAAGTATCAAAAACCTGTGGTTATTTTATTATATGTTAGGAGGTGAGTGAAATAGTTGTTGCAAGTTACCATTTAAACCCAGTACATGTGTAGGAAAAACTGCGTATAAGCTGTCTCACTCTCCCTGTCTGTTTGTGTGTCATGTGGTCGTGTCGATCGCTAGTTGTATGTCACAGCTTAACCCGTACTAGGTAATAGTCTATTTTTACATGAGGTAAGTTAGCATACTCTGGTAGGGTATATGTTTCAAGCTTCTAGCTGTAGAGCATTAGCTTTAGCCTATAGAAACAAATATTTGCAAAGTGTAAGTTTGGTAACACTACTCGTCGAAAGCAGCTTCAACAGTGTTCCTAGCTGTAGGTTAATTTTCCCCCGTTATACAATTGCAAGAGGCGAGTTGCTCATACCCTGTCTGGAAGGCTTGGTGTGTGTGTCCATGGCTTATGTCGTTGGTTAATTTAGTTTGCAATAGATCTTGTGTGTTGGCCCTTACAAGTGATATAACTGCCTTACTCTGTAAGGCATAGTGTGTGTGTGTGTGTGTGTGTGTGTGTGTGTGAGTGGCTGAGGTTAGTTTAGTTCACGATAGATCGACCTGTCACGCTATGCACTACTTTGTGCCTTGGAGTCACCTGTAAGGCTATATGTGGGTGGGTGAGTGAGGTTAGTTTAGTTAACGATAGGTCACACTTTTAGACAGTAAAATTAATCAGAAATGTTAACTGTACTTCAAAAGGTAAAATTGTGAGTATCTCATGTCGAACTAGAAATAAAAAAGTAAAAAATTAAGCATGCATGCAGATTAATTAAGCCGTAGGTTCAAAATTTTGGCCCCCTCTTCCACCACAAATCGCATTACATACATAGATACATGCATGTGGAGGACCCGTGGCTTTACAAGAGCCCCTGCCTCCCAAAAGGTTTGGTTAGCATGCAACCAGTAAGCTAGAAAACGACAGAGGGGAGAGCATTAACACTGCACCACCAGTTAGCGTCATTCATTCTTCTTCATCTTACTGCATACTTATCATCTTAGAAGGCTACGCCGTCAACTCCTATTTGTAGGTTAGCCTCGCCTGTGAAATATCATATGGCAAAATGTTTAAAAAACGAAAGGTTTGTGAAGCAACTAGTCAGTGTTGCCAACTCCTATTTGTAGGTTAGCTTCGCCTGTAAAATATCATATGGTGAAATTTTCTTGGGGTGAGTTGGCAACACTGCGGCTCACTTAATGGCGCAGAAGCAGGCTGATCCTACTACTCCCGTCTTTCTAGAATTATTTCTTTCTGACGGTCAAGAGCACCTTAAGGGCCTACAGGGTGGAAATTGATCCCTCGATTTCAAATTTTATCTGGGCCTGGGAACTTAACGATATAAATGGAAAAAAAATGAAGAAGAGAATGACATGGCACCCCATTAATATTTTATCACCCTATTAAATCAAAATTGTTTACAGTTTGAAGAAATTTGGATCTAAAAATTTTCTGCTCGCTTTGCTCGCAATTTCATTGTTATCTGTAATGCATTGTAAATTACCAGAGAGAGAAGTAGGAAAAGGAGCGCGCACATTTCAGAAACAATTTATATAATTTTTCCTGTTGGTTTGTTATGGGAGGATGACTTGATTATGTAATGTATTTAAATAAATATACAGATATATACAGGGTGTATCAGAAGTCCCTTACCATTCCTTGTAAAATCCGCACTGATGTATTTTCGTGGAATTTGATATGAGCGATACAAAATATGGCCTAAGGGTACACCTTTTGGAGTATATTACGGGGACGGACAAAAACCTGCAAGACGTACCATTTTGCGACATCAGAGATGGCAGTATCTGTTCCTGTAGCATCCCCAGGTATCATTTCACATTTAAATTTCCTTGAATGAAAAAAGGACCGATTATCCGTATTCCCCATATGCCTGCTCGCACCATAATTTTGCCGGCACCGGTCATTTGAGAGGGATCTGTATGTGTGGGGTTGTCAGGCAACCAATAGCGCATGTTTTGCCTATTCACCTCCCCATTTACGTAAAGGTTCGCTTCATTGGAATGGAGTATCTGCCTAGCGACGTTTGGATTTAGCCGTAATTACGCGATAGGCCACTCGCAAAACTGCACACGGATCGTCCTCGGAGAGGTGTTGCTGCATTTGCTCCTTATAGGGATGGCACTTGTGCCTCTGTAGCACCATGTACACTGAACTGTGACTCATAGCACATTGCATAGCTACACGACGTGTGCTTCGCTGCGGTGAGGTCGAGAAGGAGGCCAACACTGCGCAGCTGTTACCTCATCCGTGACTGTCCGTGGTCGTCCACTACGTGGTCTGTTCAAGGCCGTGCCTGTCTCCTCGAATTTGGTTAATAACTGTGCCACTGCAACATGTAACTGATGGATGACGTAGGTTGAAATCGGCAGCCACTGCACGGGCACTTCTCCCACCCTACAGTTTGACGATCTGGATGCGTTCGTCAGTTTATAACGGCATGGTTCATCACCTGCAACAAACAGGTAAACATCACTTTCAGTTGCCAATAATTTTTCACCAAATGAAGTGATATGGAATCTGATTTCAGATTTGACATCCTGACGAAATTCTAGCCTATGGTCATGTATCACATGACCCACCTATCATTTTAAATAAAAAAGTTGAATTCAAGATGGCGGAAGCAAGATGGCGGCCGTACTTTGACATTCTCTAAAAGG
This sequence comes from Lepisma saccharinum, assembly GCF_977018435.1. NCBI lineage: Eukaryota > Metazoa > Arthropoda > Insecta > Zygentoma > Lepismatidae > Lepisma > Lepisma saccharinum. The sequence continues at coordinate 454,967 of NW_028142974.1, read as the reverse complement.
TGCCCCCCCCAGGCCTATTTTGTATCGCCTCTATCAAATTCCATGAAAATACATCACTGCGAATTTTACAAGAGGTGGTAAGGGACTTCTGATACATTCTGTATATATATATACAAGGGGTGGACAAAAATATGGAAACACCCAACAAGAGACACATTTCCGTAACTAATATGGTGTAGGAGAACTTTTGGCGTGCAGAACTGCCTGCAGTCTTCTCGGAATGGACATATAGAGATCCTGTATGGTTTTCTTGGGAATGTTGTACCATTCTTCCTGCAAAACATTGGCAAGTTCCGTTAAGGATGATGGAGGTGGATATCGTTCACTCAGATTTCTCTCCAACACAGATCACAAAGGTTTAATATTATTGAGTTCTGGCGATTATGGTGGCCATGGTAGATGTGACATTTCATCCTCGTGCTCAGAAAACCAGTCCTGGACGATGTGAGTTGTGTAAACATGAGCTTTGTCGTCTTGGTAAGTGGTATCATCATTGTGGAATAAAGTTTGAACCATGGGATGGACCTGGTCGCTCAAAATGGTCACATAGTCATTGGCAGTGACGTGACCTTGCAGGGTAACGATGGGCCCCACAGAATACCACAATATGGCTGTCCATACCCTGATCGAACTCCCGCCATGTTTCACTCTTGGCAGCAAACAATCGGAATCGTAAGCTTGAGCCGGCGTTCTTCATACATAAACTCGGCCACAAGTCGGAAAGAGTGTGAAGCAGGACTCATCTGACTAAATTACATTCTTCCACTTCCCCATAGTCCAGGTTTTATGACTTTGACACCACTCTCTCCTCTTAGAGGCATTTTGATCACTGATGAGTGGCTTGGGAATTGCAGCTCGTCTAGTAATAACCTGCTTGTGGAGTTTCCTTCGTTCAGCTTTTATGCTGACAGGGTTTGTGAGCATGACAGTCAGTTCAGCAGTCACTTTTGAAGCTCTAGTCTTCTTAATTTTCCTCACAATCCTACGCAATGTTCTGGAGTCTCCATCACTCAACACACATTTCCGTCAATGCTGGTGTTTATCGGATGCGGTTTTTCCAGTCGACCTGAATTCGGCCATAATCTTGAATATCGTGCCTTGCGAAACACCAAACACTTAGTCTACCTGGCTGAGGAAGCACCCACCGTACGAACTTCGACAATTTTCCCACGTTCGAATTCTGTTAGCTCTGACATGATCCACTGCCAACTGCACAGAACACTGTCTTCACACCAAATGAAGATTGCAACGTAGTGGCAAGGTTGGACAGGTAGTGGTATTGGGCAAATACGGTAGCGCCACCTACAAACATTGAAATAATGAACATGTGAATTCAGATGTGCATTTCACGAGATGTTTTCATGTTTTTGTTCCTATATATATATATATATATATATATATATAAATAAATCCCGGTATCATTACGGCAACCACTATACTCTGCAGGAGTGTGGCAACCACTGGAAATCTTTGAGTATACTCGTTTTTTAACGTGTATATTTATATATCATATCGTACTGAGAAGCCTGTTTAACTTTATTTGTAAAATTTTTATAAATCTCTAGTAAATTCACTCCGATATCATTGTGAAGGCCATTCGCACCACTATCATTGTAACACCCAATGTATATATTTGTTATTTTGCTATCATTGTGGAACCATTGCAGCAACACTGCTACCAACTGTTGAATATCATACTTTTTGTCCCCGGCTTTGGTTATCAGTTGACATCACGTCTGTTCGTAATGAAAGACAAAGCAGCTTGACAAATATATTGTAATGATGGCCACGAAGAAGGAGAAAAAGAAGAAGAAGAAATTAGCTGAAAGATGCTCGTATGATTTAATGTGGTGTACTGTGGTGTCAATGAAACCTTTTGAGCTTGCCTTTTGAGCATAGCTGGAGTGAGTTGAAGGATGATTTGCGAAATTATTTCCCTCGCACTCGAGCATTGGAATTTTACATAGCATTAAATCGGAACAGTTCCGCATTGTGTATTTCAGGCTTGTATAAATACTGAACTTGTGTTGCAATTTGCAGGAATAAGTACCAATCGTCATGAAATGGCATATCTTATGGTGTATGGTACCTCAACGAAATCAATATCAAACATATTCAATACTTAAAAGGTAATTGTGTGGTATGTAGAGACTGTAATGTTCCTACAAATTACTTATGTTTGCAACCCACGAAACTGAAAAAGTGCCATATATTTGCAGAAATAAATATTCCGAGTGAAAAATACGGTGAAGTGCACCACGAAAGTGAAAAAGTGCAATATAATTGGAAAAATAAATATTCCGAGTGAAAAATAAAGTGAAGTGCACCATTTACATTTATTATAGAATTGAGAAGGTATGTAGTAATTTGCACAAGATAAGCATGTTAATTGCAAACAATTATGCGCAGCAATTATAATTCTACTGTACAGTTTTCGTTATCATGGTTGATTCATTCTTGTGGTTTTCATGAACGGTATTTGTACTCGGTGTTATTGAAGATCTCTTGTTCATGAAGTTTTATTAAATTATGTGCTAGTTATTTCAGAAGAAAAGGAAAATTTGTAAACATCCAAACTAACTTTTTTTTAAAAAATACATATGGAGGATACTCACTGCTAAAAATCTGTAGTTTCCAATCTGTAATTATATTTATCTTGAGACTTTATCTTCCTTAAAATCCTAAATAAACTTAGTGAATTTTTTCATCCACAGTTGCATTATTTTCTCTTGTAATTAGTTCTTCTTCATGCAAAAAGTATGACAATTATACACTAAAAAAGTGGGAATCAAGTGGGAAAATGTAACATTAGTAGATATAAAACGGGCATTTAAAAACAAACCGGTTATAACCGGTTATACAAGTGTCATGTGCCATCGGGCACTTAACAAGTGCAATCAGGTGACCCTGTGTCGGGATGTGTCATGTGCCCATCTTGCATCTTGGAACATGCATGTTAGAACATGTTATTTCCCCAGTAGGGAACAGTGCATCTTGGGCTAAACTGGTTATAACTGGTTATACAAGTGTAACTTGTCATCGGGCACTTAAGAAGTGCAACTTAAGGCTATGCCTATATACACCTACCCCACACCCACACACACACACATCCACACCCACCCACACCCACACCCACCCACACCCACACCCACACACACCCACACCCACACACACACCCACACTCACCCACACACACGCACACACACACACCCACACATATTTACTTCCGGTTTAAGTTCAATTGGACACCAGGCCCAACTTGCATATCTAGTACTAAGACAATGCATTGTGCAGAGATATTCTAGAATTGCTCTGTGACTCTCTCATTTCTTACATCATAAACATATGATTTTTCTCCTATGAGAATAACACTACATATTGTGTCATCAGGTAATGCCTCCAAATATCTGCATTGTTTACGAGTATCTTGTAGAGAAAATAAGATTTGTAGGTATTTTTATTGAGAAGTACTTTCTTCTGTGTGTACATCCTATTTCTCTGCTGAGCGTACATGCAATCAATATCGCAGCGCCATGCCCCGGGGCTCGCAGGAACTAATTAGAGTTGCGAGCAGAACTTCCCTTTTCTCCAGCCACGTGGAGTTGAGTATTGATCCAAGAGCCATAGGTATAGGCACTTCAATCCGAGGGCCATCTATGAGCAAATGTCTGAACTCGGTGAACACTTGGGAACAAGTTAATATGTCAATATTTTTAACTCTCTTTGCCAGTAATAGGGAATGGTAGGGCCATCTATGGGCAAATGTCTGAACTCGGTGAACACTTGGGAACAAGTCAATAAGTTAATATTTTTAACTCTTTCTGTTAGTAATAGGGAATGGTAGGGCCATCTATGAGCAAATGTCGGAACTCGGTGAACACTTGGGAACAAGCCAACTTTTTTCAATACTACATCATTTTCAACTCTTTCTGTCAGTAATAGGGAATGGTAGTAAGCATTAGACAAAGTACTTTGGAGCCGAATATGCCTTTCTTAAGACGTCGTATATTACTAAAATATCTCTAATTCACATATTTCTCATACCGCCGTATCTTGTTCTATTAGGCCTCTTCAAGAAAATTGCCAATTAGTGAAAATTAATTGAGCACAACAGCAAAAGAGGATCCTAATAGGGCAAGCATACAATGATATGGGGATATGCGAATTGTTGGTTTCTTCGATTCAGATAAATGGATCGAATTGAAACTGGGATATTTTGCATTTTTTTATACAAAATCTGATATTTGCTACATCCAGCTTGTTTGTTGTAATCTATTCATATTTAGAGTCAAGCCTATATCTGTCCAAGTTGTTATACATAGCATTAGGTCAGTGCCTTCTGGGACATGCATGTCTGTGCAGGTATTTGTGCTAGGTCCCCGCCCGAGCAGTTCTATTCCCGCCAAAGTGGTTCCTAAATACAAAATCTCAAGAACTAATTGACATAGAGCTATGGAGTTTTTTTTGTCTGCCTGGTACTCAAGTGCTCTATCATTGTAGATTATAGTCGAGAGCCCCAACTCAATTTTCTTCTCTGATTCTTGTTGTTCTATAGCTGGTCTAGGAGGTTTTTTAAGTGCTAAAGGTGTGTGAATATAAAGCTCTGTTCTTAAATATTGTATATTAATAATTTATTACCTGAAATTATACAATTTGAAAAAGAAACCTATAAAAATAAACATATACCCCAGTATAAACTCTATTTCATGATATTTGTTGTTTTTTCTATAATTTTTATTAACATAAAATTATAACAATTTTAGTTAAGTGTGAGTTATTCCAACAAATTTTTCTAATTGTATATAAATAAACAATAGGTAAAAAAAAATGAGTAACAAAATAATTAGATCAAACCAAAAACAAGAAATCTTGTATAGAAATGAATATACTACAACAGACATAGATGATGATCTCTCAGATATTCCAAATTTTCTGGCTAAACTGAAGCAAAAAATTATAGATGCAATTCAAAGCATGCTTTTGAAATGTTCCCTCAAAATATACTTCACTCTATCCTCACTGTATATAAATCCTCGTGGTGAACAAGAACAATATTCTCATTGTACCCGTGTGTCAATTTTACACCGTGATGATATCACTTGTTTGAATGATATTTATGATAAAATGTGTGAAACACTTAAACTAAAACAACAAGAATTTGAAGGCAGAGGTTCAGGATGGCGATTGTGTAATACTGATCATAAACTTGAAATTAAATTAGCTCGATATACTCCCCTTGGTGGTGGGTCTAGTTATATTGAGCTGCCCAAAAAGATTAGAAACAAACATGCTGTGTTAAATATTCAAAATGAAGATGATATGTGTTTTCTTTGGTGTATTATAGCACATTTTTATCCAGCACCAAATAATAAACATCGTGTCTCTCACTATATGAAATATTTTGATGAGTTTGAACAAATAATGTTTGGTATCCAATATCCAGTAGGTATTTCAGCTATCCAGCAATTTGAAAAACAATATGAACAGCACCACAATCAACCATTAGCTGTGTTTGTTTATGGCTATGATGAAAAATTCCACATTAATGTACTTAGACACCATCCACCAGCTAATGATGCACATATTATTAGATTGCTGTATGTTTCTGAGGGAAATCAAAAGCATTATTGTTTGATACAGGATCTCCCAAAATTAGTGAGAAACCAAATAACATTACATCATAATAGAATTACCATATGTGATTGTTGCCTATCAATATTTCATGGCACAAGTATGAAAACAAGAGAAGAACAATTAAAAGAACATATTGAAAAATGTTACCTCTACCCCTGTGTGACTTATAAGTTTCCACTCAAAACTATAAAATTCAAAAATTTTAAATCACTAGTGCAGCATCCATTTGTGATCTATGCTGATTTTGAGACAATACAGAAACCAATGGCAGTATGCCTCCCAGATTCAAATTCATCATACACAACACATATTGCTAAACATGTCGCTTGTGGTTTTGCTCTGAAATTGGTAAACACATATCACACAAACAGTCCACCCCCTTATATTTATCGAGGTGAAAATGCAGCCCAAAAATTTATCCAAACTCTTCGAGAGTGGGTGGAAACACTTGCTCCGATTTTACATAACACAGAACAGATGAATGATCTTACACCAGAGCAACAAGACCAACATAATAATGCAACACAGTGTGCATACTGTAACAATAAGTTTGATTCACATTGCCCAAAAATTCAACATCACAATCACTATAGTGGGGATTTCATTGCCAGTATTTGCAGTCCATGTAACTTGAAAATACAGAGATACAAATTTATTCCAGTATTTATTCACAATTTGCAAAATTTTGATGCACACATGTTTATCTCAGAATTGGGATATGATGCAGAGGATATTAATATTATACCACGCAGTAAAGACAAATATATCACCATAGAGAAAACTATTAGATTAAAAAATGGAAAAATTGTTTCTCTCAGGTTTCTTGATTCATACCAATTTCTATCTAGTAGCTTGGCAACTCTGGTGAAACAATTAACCGATAGTGAATTTGTTCACACGAAGAAATATTTTGGTGATGATAACATGAAATTGCTGAGAAGAAAGGGTGTCTACCCTTATCAATACATGGATAATTTTGATAAATTTAATGAGACACAGTTACCACCACGAGAACAATTTTATAATCATCTTGAAGATGAGGAGTGTAGTGAGGAAGATTATCAATATGCCCAGAAAATTTGGAATACACTAGATTGTAGAACAATGGGAGATTATCATGACAAATATTTGATTCTGGATACCCTCCTATTATCTGATGTGTTCGAGGCTTTTAGAAGTAGGTGTTTCCACATATATCAACTAGATCCTGTATATTATTACACAACACCTGGTCTATCCTGGCAGGCTATGTTTAAGTATACAGGAGTTGAAATTGGTCTTGTTGACAATATTGAGCAGTTCATGTTTATTGAGTCTGGTAAACGTGGTGGTATAGTACAGTGTCCTTTGAGGTATGCAAAAGCCAACAATAAATATCTAGCTGATTACAATCCTGGCAAATCTTCTACATACATACTATACATTGACATGAACAATTTATATGGTTATGTCATGACCCAATCACTCCCAATTGGGAACTATCAATGGATGACCAATGCAGAACTTGAAAACCAGGATTTTCTAAATTGGGGTGAAGATCATCCAGTGGGTTGTCTATTAGAAGTTGATTTAGAATATCCATCTGATCTTCATGATGAACACCATGGATTTGCTATGGCTCCAGTTTCTCAGAAGATTCCGGGTACAGGGGAAACAAAATTGGTGTTATCTTTTGAAAACAAATATAATTATGTGCTTCATTATCGACTGTTACAATATTATGTCAAGCATGGTTTGAAACTCACCAAAATCCACAAGGGATTGAAATTTGAGCAACAAAAATGGTTAGCCCCTTATATTCAAGAAAATACAAATCGTCGCATACAGACAAATTCCAAGGTTGAGAAAAAATTTGTATAAATTAATAAACAACTCTATTTATGGGAAATGTCTAGAGGATAAAAGAAATAGGGGGAGATGCTCTTTGGTGTCTGATCCTAAAAAAATCCAGAAGCTTATTAATGACCCCACATACAAGAGCTTTAACAGCATCACTGATGATCTAACTCTTATTGAGAGGAACCCTGTCAGTGTAATATGTGATGCACCAATAGCTGTGGGTGTTGCAGTTCTAGAATTAGCTAAATTGGAGATGTATAAGTTCCATTATGATGTTATGAGGCCCAAAAATAATATTCAGATAGCCTACATGGATACTGATGCTTTTGTATATGTAATAAAAATAGATGATTTATACAGTGATCTGTTTTCTATGAGAGAACATTTTGATTTTAGTAACTATCCAAAAGATCATCCACTGTACAGTGTTGAAAATCAGATGATCCCAGGAAAAATGAAAGATGAGGTGGAAGGGTCCATAATATCAGAATTTGCTGGCCTCAGGCCAAAAATGTACTGCCTAAAGATAGATGGCAAAAATGAAATAAAAAAGGCCAAGGGTGTGAGTCTAAGCTGTACTGCTAAACTCACAATAGAAGATTTCAAACAGTGCCTATTGAAAAATGAAACCTTATTAATGTCAGCTCATCATCTTACTAGTAGATTGGATGGTGTCCATACCACTATAAAAAACAAAATAGCACTCAATGGCAATGATAATAAATTGCAAATATTAGATTGCAATGTTCATACAAGAGAGTATGGACACTATAATACAAGCAAATCTTGCAACAAATGTTCATCATAGATAGATGTAACTTAAAAATTGTTATATCTCCATCCCTAATTGAGCTAGGAGGATGGTTGATAACTTGTTAAACATATAGAAATTAAAATTGTTCTATTATTCTTTCATTCTTCACATCATATATGTATGACTTCTCTACAATTAAAATTGCACTGCATGTAGTGTTCTCTGGTAGTGCATCATGAAATTCACATACTATTTTAATATTAGTTCTATCATTTATAACTACTAATTTTCTTTTTGAAGCATTTATTAGAAACATTGGCCTATGAGCTATGAATTCATCTGGATCATAATACATATTCATATTTCCTTCAGTAACTCTCTTAAAAGCAGAGTATCCTTCATACAATTTTAAATAATCTCGATTTGCTATGTTCAAATTGTAATTTTCACGGGGGAACACTTCATTTCTACCATTCTTTAAATATATGTTTTTAATTTTACAGTCATCAAACTGGCTGCTGTCTTTTTCTTGATTGTCATCTCTTGCTGTTTGGAACAGTACAGCTACGAACTCTGGCATGTCATATCTTAAAGATTGAAACTGTGTTGTAATATCATATTCAAAAAACTTGCCTTCTACAGCTTTAGATATGCACTGGTAAGTATAAAAAACTAAAGGAATTTTTGGATTCTTCAAGATGTTGGATTTATACTTGAGAGAATAATTTGCTTCATATTCAACAATTGGCATTCTTAGTTCCATGGACTGTATAACACATTTTACAGCCTCTGGCAAGCTAGCATCATTTGCTGTACCATCTGCATTTAAAGTTTTGTACCTCATGATGGCATTGTTATCATTGGGTGCTCTACGAAATATGATGCTAAGACCTCCTTTCCACATGATCTCTTTGTAATCACTAAAGAATCCAAATAGCAATCTCATAGGGAACAACACTGTGTGAGATTTTGTTAGAATTTTTGTACCTGCTTCGAATCCAGCAGCTTTGTAGTAAGCACTTTCTGCTTTAGATAGTTTCAAAGTTCCTATTGTAGTGGATGTAATACCAGGGTAATCAATTCTGTCTATGACTGTGCCATGCTTTTTGACTTCAACTTGTGAGAACAAGAAGGGTACAAAGTTATTTATAAGTTTCACATTAGCAGTAGGAGGAAATTCTTCACCAGTGCTCTTCTTAACAATATCAAATTTTATATACAAATCTGATCTGTGTGGATGAATAAACCCATCCCCTGCTGTGATTTCAAACTCGATCTCTTTGTTGGGTTCATTGAGGTTTGCAAAGGTCCTCCTGTTTGGAGGGAAGGACTGTAATTCATAACTTTCAATATTTTCCATTTTGGGTATTTATTTATATATTTATTTATTAAATATTTATTTCAATTACTGCAGTGGTATTGGCACCAGCAAAATCAACTATCTCATTCTTCTCATTTGTGATTGTTATCTCTATGTAATTAACTTTGTCATGTGAAACTGGAAAATAGATTGGTGGGATGGGGGAATAGAAAATTGGCTCCATGAATTCAGAATTTGGTTTGAATGTAGCTATGATACCTGTTTCCTTGTGTCTACCAACTGAATTTTCTTCAGCTTTGATAATCATCCCTTTAGCAATGTTGCAGTGAATGTTCAATGTCTCTATAGCCAAGAATTTTGGTATGAATTTACCTATGTGTCTAATACCTGGTTCTAGATTGGTGTTGTTGGGAAATCCTAAAATCTCACCCATGCTAGACAGGTCTACCGTTTCTTGAGCAGACACAATCTCCACTCTGTGTGTTACAGAATTCTGAGATAGGAGTACACTGTTGCCAAGTTCTGATTGTAAAGTAGATAAATTATACTGTCCAGGGGGAATAACAATTTTCTCATTGCCCACAACTATAGAATTATTATAATTTGTTACATTTGGAATAAGATACATGCTGTAGAAAGCTCTGAGAGCTATGGATTTTGGATATATGATATCATCATGGAGATGTAGTTTCAAGATCGATGTCTCACTAGAAAGATGAAAAATTCCCATGCTTAATGTACCACACAGCTTTTTGAAAATCTTCTAATTTGATGTTATGTATTTTATTCAAAATTCTGAGCATGGTAACACAAACATGACCACATATAATTTGATTGAAATTTTGTATACGCTCATCATTGTAATAAATGTTTACATGTTTTAAATAATTAATTAATTCTGTAGGGGGCACCCCACCAAAGGAGTCAAATATGTAAGCATTGTTATTCTGTTTATAATAGCATATCCAGTGTGTACCAATATTTTTGGACATATCCAAGTTAACAACACCACATTCTCGAGCCCCCCAAGAGGGGGGAGAACTGTTTTTAGGGAGAGCGTCACTCATGAAAACACCTCTGAAATACTTAATTTTAAATATTTTAACTAAAGATTCAATATCTTGGTTGGTGAGTGCTTCTTCTTTTTTTTTAATTTTCTGAGAGCTTGGTATTTCATACCACTGAGTACCCTAGACTTTACACCACTACCCCCTCGTATGGGGCTCTCCATAGCTAGATTATGTCTTTTCTGTTCTTCTAGTTCTGCTTTATTCTTTTTTGAATCTATTACAGTTTTGGCAATAGCAGCGCTCCCGCCAGCCAAGCTCCCGATAGCCCCTAGAGCAGCTAAGATGGCAGGGATGCTAAATATGAACCCACCACTATGTGATTTTTTTCTTTTATTTTGCAACCTTTTTAATTGTGATGTGCTAAGTAATAATTTCATTCCATTCCCTTTAGCTATACATTGTCTCTTCTTCTCTTGTTGTTTTTTAGTTAAAATTGGATTAATTTTTAAATTTTTAAGATTATGATATGGAATCTGGTAGACAATACCTTTAGGTTTCATGTTGTTTATTATTATTATTATTTAAGGGTATTTATATATATTTATATTACAAACCCCACCCTAACTTTTGTTTTGTATTCATAGCAATTGTTGTACCCAATGCAGTTATTTTTTCACCCAACGAAGCATCTCTGCTGGTTAATCTTCCAAATGCTGCTTCTTCTAATTTTTGATCAGCCACATGTCGAGTATCAAGATCTGCATGTCTATTGTAAGCAATGTCATGTTCCTTGCAGGCTGCATCGAGAGGATTAACTCCCTTGTCTCCCCTCTTCAATCGCTTGTCAAGTTTGGTACCTGGACCACAGTACTGATAGCCAGGAACATGTACCTCAAATGGCAGTTTATTAATAATATCATTAACTAAGCCTTTACCCTCTGCCATGTTCCAGAATTTAGGTGGTAGAGTATTGATAATTTTAATCAAGTATCCTATGCCTTTAGGATCATTTGCAATAAAAGTAGCTAGCTTGTTACTAATCATATCTACAATACCCATCTTCTCATTGTAAAAATTGTTGTTTCCAGCATTCTCTTCCCCTGCTATCACCAACAGCCTGTCTATAAGTTTTCTTACATCATTAATCCACACAAACTCTTTAGCTAAAGTGTTATATTGCTTGATACCACTTCCAGTCTTGAGTTGGTTCCAGATGGGCTTGATAAGGTTCTTGTACTTGTCTCCACTACTTGATTTAACTCTGTTCTGACTAGCATCGTTGTTTTGATACAAGGCATCAGATAGTATAAGAATATCTGAATAACTTTGATAGTCTTCTTCAGTAAAATGTTTTGGTTGCTTCTTGGTTAAGAGCTCCCATAGACCAGGGGTACCAGGGTACCTTGACCAACTGTTTTCATCACCCAAATTGACTTTTATGTTGTCCCCCTCGAATGTCACTCTAGACTTCCCTATTTTCCAAACTGCTCCTTCATTAGGTTTCATAGTAGGGTACAGTCCAAAGACCTCATCTTTCTCAAACTTGCCTGTACTCAAATAATCCCTTGCCAAGGGTCCCAACTCAATTTTCTTCTCTGATTCTTGTTGTATAGCTGGTCTAGGAGGTTCTTTAAGTGCTAAAGGTGTGTGAATGCTAGATAAGGGGGTAGGAGGGAAGTCTGCATAGTTTTTAGCAGTGAGAGGCACCAAATCATTGATGAGATCTTTATTTTGCTCTGTGATGCTTTTAATTTCCTTACCAAGACCACTGATAGCATCTATAATAGGCTGATCTTGATGCTTGCGCTGCTCATAAAAGCCTCTGTTCTCATCCTTCCACCCCTTGAAGCGTTTAGCAAGATACTCATGTAATTTTAAATTATCTTCAATTTTATGTTTTGACATATTTATATTTTTGATTGATGGTTATTTATAATGTTTCGACGTTCAAAAAGTCGTTGATTTTATTTCTAAATTTCCCATTGCTAGGTTTTCTTGTCATGTCGATCGTAGCAAATCCAAAATCATCGGTGTTCCAGCATGAAGAGCATAATTTTGAAAATTGATTATAATTTAAATCCCCCCCAACATAGTCATCGTAAACATGTTTCAGATTAGTATGATCTTGGCGAAATAAACAAATTAAATTTGTATTATCTCTTAATAACTGCTTGGGAATCTTGGAGTAAGTTTGAGCTAAGTAAAAGCAATCTATTTCCCTATGTCTACCCTGTGTAAAGAAATTTCTTATCTCATTCTGATTTTCTAGAATCACATCATCAAAAACAACAACAGAATTCTTCAAACAGTGATCGAGAGGTTTTACTTTTGAATCAAATGTAGATATGTTAAGTCCCTCATACACCTTCATGAGTTGCTGGTATTTTGGTTGTTCTAAACTTCTTGAAAATACATACAAGTGTCTATTTTTCCAGTGTAACCAGTTAGGGGCCAGCAAAAAATTATCTACAAGCAAGGTAGTCTTCCCACAACCTGAAGGCCCTACTATGAGGCATCTTATGTGATCAGGCAGCAACTCACCATTTCTCTTAGTAGTTTTTGCTATATCTGGCAATCGCTGTACAACATTCCATGTTGGTATCAAAGAATAACTTTGTCTGCATCTATCCAACTTTTCTCTGCTAATCCAAGCCATTTAACATAAAGTTTATTATTCTTTTTAAGTAATACTTTTTCAATTAGATATGTGTCTGGATATTTTGTTTTACTGAGCTCCTCTTCATAAAATCTCCCTTTTAGTATTTTATTGTTACTATCTTTTATCATATAGGTATTTCTATTCCCTGGCAAAACTTGAACTATAGTGAATAACTCTGTAGACCAATTCTTAGTAAATTTCTTCTCGAATAAATGTTTAAATTTACTAATTCTTACTTGTTCTCCTATTCTGAATTTTGGTTTCTTAATTGTATGTTTATATTTATTACAGTAAACAGTAGAAATCAATCTTGCCTCATCAGCTTTAGTTACCTCAGCTGGTTTCATGTGAATAGTACTGTGTACTGAGTTATTATAATTATGAACTAAGCTAGGTAAAATATCTATCCACTTGTAATTACCCTGTAGAGTAAATTGCCTCCACATTAGATGTTTTAATGTTCTATTGAACCTTTCCACTATACTTGCTTTGAGATCACTATATGTAGAATAATGTTTAATATTATACTGTTCCATTAACTTGCTAAATGTAGAATTATAAAATTCTTTTCCTCTATCTGTCTGTAGATATTTTGGTGTCCTGCCTTTGCTAAGTATCAATTTAAAAGCTTCAACAACACAAGCACCTGTTTTGGATTTTAGGGGAATTGCCCATGCATACTTACTAAATGTATCAATAACTGTAAGCATGTACTTGTAATTATGATTTATCTTATGTAAATTTTTCAAAGTTCCAGTTGACATTTCTATCAGATCTGCTTGAAACAGATCATCTATACCCTTTGTCACCACACTCAATCGCTTGTAGTTGCGACGAGCTGGCTTATGTAATTCATAAACTATATCTTGTCTTGACATCTAATGGTATAAGAGAATATGACATAAAATGGATTATCCTCTGGGTATAATTGTTTCACTTCAAATAATAATTGATCACCTGCTTCTACATTAAAAACAGATAATTGTTCATCCTCATGTACTTTATATCTTTTTGCAGATTCATCCCAGTATGCAACAGGTATCTGAAGTGCTCTATGAACACCATCTTTTCTTTGTATGGTGAACTGTGGTACTTCAAAATGCTTACCACTCTTCAAGTAACCAAATTTGAGAAATTTAATATTACCATCGAGGAAAAATTCATGAGACTGATTGTATGGGTACAATTTGTAAACATTGCCTGCATTGACATATGTCCAGCGACCTCTAGTATTTGGAATACTCTGTAGTCTAACAATATCAACAGTAAAAAATTTTTTTAATTCTTGTTCCTCCAACCTGCTTAATATTTGTTCCAGGTGTTCCTCTATGGTTTGTACTACTTCACTGTAGCTAGGTTTGATTCTCACATCAACATACAATCGTTTGAACTCTTCCTTGAGGTTGTGGAGTTGTGTGGTGAAATTAGATAATGCTGATTCTTGAGTAGATTCCAGAGTAGCAAGCTGTAGCTTGATGTTTGATATAATCTCTTGTAAACTCTCTACAAGTTTCAATTTGGTACTCTGGCTTGCAAGATCGTGCACTTGATTTTTGATTTCCGCAAATAATGCATGAAGTTCATTGATTATCTGGTTGGTAGGTAAAGTATTAATAGTATTTTGAATTACACCAATCTCTTCCTGTATGTTTTTGATGTCCTCTGACTTGAGAATTCTATTCACTGCTCTTTTTACAGATCTTAACTCTTGGGAAGTGGGCAAATTAGCTACAGTGTTTTGAAGTGTGGTCAAGGCTTCTTTCACAATATTTAACTCGCTGGCATCTGCAACACTGCTCAAGGCATCCTGAAGGTGCTTTAAGTCATCTTGGGTTGGTGTAGATTGCTGTAATATTTGCAATTTGTTCTGAATGTTATCTATGAGATGGTGAAAATGCGATAATTCAGTTTCGGTATTCAGATTTTCCAATTTCGTGATTTGTTCTTGAATAATGTTTAAAGTTTCGGTTATACTTGGCAACTTGAATTCTAGAGTTTCTTGTACATTTGTTAATTCATTTCTCATAGTAGTCAAAGTATCCTCAATGTGAGCTATGGTACCCTGTATCTTACCAAAATCTTCATAAGTTTCTAACTGTAGCTTGATATTGGCAACGCTGCGTGCGATAGCATTTAATTCTGAAGATGAAGGAAGATTATCGATAAAATTTTCTAATGTTTGTAGTTTAGCTTGAACTTCTGCTATAGCTGTATGCAACTGATCTGTTTGGAGTTCAGTTTTAATATTTTCCAGTGAAGGGGTCTCAAAAGATTGAAACTGCTCTTGTAATTCTGCAATACTGGCATTGAGCTGTTCATATTCCCCCTGAGTTTTGATATTTTGAATAATAGAAAGCAGTTCTGTGCGAAGAGTATTCGCTTGATTGTTTAATTCTTGTTTTAATTGCTCTGTAGCAGTTGTTTGTATTTGTCTAAATTTCTCAAGTTCAATTTTCAATTTGCCTACACTCTCCCCCAAGCTTTGAAGGTTGTCTATGGATGCTAAATTTGTATATTTTTCAAGTAGGGATTTGAGTTCACTATCAATTTTCACTATGGGGTTAATCAATTGAGTTTGGAGATTAGTAATCTCTGTTTGTATATTTAAACTTAGTGAATTCTGTAAGATTAACAAGTCAGCTTTAAGCTTTTTTAATCTTTCATCTAGTCTGGCAATGTCACTTGAATTATCTGGTATTTCTTGTCTTCTTCTGTTTCCAAATATATCCATTATGTATATTAATTTTCGAATATGTGTTATTTAATTTTATTTTTTGTTCACGGTATTTTTATATATTCATGAGAGAATAAATTAATTTAATTTCCATGAAGAAGGGGATTAGCTTATCATACTCGCCAATAATTTCTGCATAGAGATAATCATCTTTCTCTACATCGTATGTGCTGTCGGGGTTCATATTATTGTGTTTAATTCTATACAGATTTCTACCTATATGTATATTTACCCCCGTAGGGGGCCCCCCTTCCCCCGTGCTAGAAGAAACAGATATTTGAATTTTACCTGTGACAGGAATTCTGTAAGATGCAAGATTATTATTGAACACAAGCAATTGTTTCCCTGTATCCTCATCAACCTGATACCAGATACTATTCAGATGGATGATAATTATTCCTTTTAATTGGCGATGAATTTCTTTAATTACATCCATGTTTACAGCTGTTTTCTCTACAGGTTGAATATGTTTCTTAAATCCAAACAGGTTCATTGGCATTATTTTTCATTGGGTTATTTATTATCATGAAATAAGTATCAGAACTTTATGCCCAAGATGCAAAAATGGGTGTGGGTGAACTTGGACCAAGATGCAAGAAAAATCATGCGACACACCCTTGACACAGAGTCGCGTGATTGCACTTGATGTTAAGTGCCGGATAGGGGCAAGTTACACTGTATAACCGGAAGTGGACCGGAAGTGGACCGGAAGTGGACCGGAAGTGGACCGGAAGTGGACCGGAAGTGGACCGGAAGTGAGTGTAAGTGGCCTCTTGCAGAGGGGTAGGCATAGCCTTAAGTTGCACTTCTTAAGTGCCCGATGACAAGTTACACTTGTATAACCAGTTATAACCAGTTTAGCCCAAGATGCACTGTTCCCTACTGGGGAAATAACATGTTCTAACATGCATGTTCCAAGATGCAAGATGGGCACATGACACATCCCGACACAGGGTCACCTGATTGCACTTGTTAAGTGCCCGATGGCACATGACACTTGTATAACCGGTTATAACCGGTTTGTTTTTAAATGCCCGTTTTATATCTACTAACATTATATTTCATGTCATGTATGTAGCTGAACGTTTAAGGGAAACGTGCCCTTTCAAGGATGTTTTAATTTTGAAATCATGGTAAAATTCTGTCCCATAGGAGACGCCTGGAAATCATCGAATTTCGCATATGTTACATTTGTACTTACTTATTATGCATTGCTAAACGTCGTCTGCATGTTTTTTTTTGCTGTTTTCACTTCAAAAACTTCGATTTCTGACAGTATTCTTCGATGCGTTTTCACTTACGTTACGCAGAACATAGCGACCAAATTTTGACGACCGTTGTCTGTGATGGACCACAAACCATTGGCGCTAGCTCCACACACCATTGGCACTAGCCCCACACAGCATTGGCAATAGCCCCACATACCATTGGCATTAGCCCACAAATCATCTACAGGTAGCCCCACGCACCATTCGCAGGAATGAGGTATGCCTATGAGGTTAGGTTAGGCCTGTTAGGTTAGGTTCTATTAGCATAAATACAAAACAAAAAAATTCCTGTAACCCCCCCCCCCCCAAAAAAAAAAAATTGGCACTAGCCCCACACACCATTGGCGTTAGCCCCACACACTATTGACATTAGCCCCACAGACGATCCACGGGTAGCCCCACGCACCATTCACGGGATCGAGGTATGCCTACGAGGTTAGGTTAGGCCTGTTAGGTTAGGTTAGGTTCCATTAGCATAAATACAAAACAAATTTACAGATTTTCGTGTTAATCAGAAAAAAAACACACAGACTATGTTCAGCAATGCATAATAAGTAAGTACAAATGTAACATACATGAAATTCGATGATTTCCAGGCATCTCCTATGGAGCAGAATTTTACCGAAATCATTTGTGAAAAACTGGAAGATTTTTTTTTTAAATGGAATTAGATGGAATGAAGGTGTTTTGATATTTTATACCGTTGACCTGTTTTGTTGTGTGTTTATTTTAGAAGGGCACATGTCACAACACCCTTTTATTTTAAAATATTCCTTTGGTAAACAATTTCAAAGTTTTACATTCTGTAAATACTAGAAGAATGCTCAACACTACTCAGCTGGCTTATGTAAATAGTATGTGTGAACACAAATGCCCAAAAAGATGAGATACGTCCTTTTTACCAGTAACTGCACACTGGACCAGCATTGGAATTAACTTTTATCTGTATTAGCACTTTCAAGCAAGGCTTTGAACTCAATTTAGCCAACACTGGACTTATACCACTTTCCCTTCTCTTCTCTCCCCCAACATGATAAATTTTTTACCAATTCTCTTAGCAGGAAGACTAATTTTTGTAGAATTTTGGCAATCATTGTTACACAAAATTTGAACCTTCATCAAAGTAGTGAGCACTGTTTGGATTTCGAAAAATGGGTAAAATTATCGCAAAGTTAAAACACTTTTCAAAGACATTTCTGTACAGTTTTTAATGGTCATTGATATTTCTTCTTGTGAAAGAAACACATTCCCAGTTAATTACGATGTGTTTCTAACGCCAGAAACCATCTACGGATAGCCCCACACACCATTCACAGAGACGAGGTATGCCTACGAGGTTAGGTTAGGCCTGTTGGGTTAGGTTCCATCAGTATAAAAATACATTACGATGTGTTTCTAACGCCACAAACCATCCACGAATAGCCCCACGCACCATTCACGGAGACGAGGCATGCCTACGAGGTTAGGTTAGGTTCCATTAGCATTAAAATACATGATTTTCCTCTTAAATTAAGTTATTTTGCTTCTGAAAGTTTGCGTTCGAAAAGAATACACTTCCATAAACATAGGAGAGTCCACAGAAATGTGTTAAGGTAAGTAGTTTCTTGTGTAAAACGTAAGAAAACTGTTTTAACTCTGCGATAATTTTACCGAAAAATGTTATTGGTAAAATTCTTGATGACGGCGAACACTATTTCTACAGAAGAAATTACTTAGCAAGTTTCTGTACCATTTGTGATGTTTCTTGATGTTATTCCTGTAGAGTGTATTGTGTTTAACATGAAAATCGGTATATTTGCTTTCTATTTATGCTAATGAAACCTAACAGGCCTAACCTAACCTCGTAAGCATACCTCGTCTCCGTGAATGGTGCATGGGGCTACCCGTGGGTGGTTTGTGGGGCTACAAAATCGATTCTTGTTTCGCGATTAAACGTGATTCCCATGTTAAAGAATGTTTCGCAATGCATAATAGGCGAATTCCGATGGAAAAAAATAGAAAACTAACGTGGGAAACGTGCTTGCCGTCATCAACAGTTTTAATATGTTATTTATGTTTAAAAAAAAAACAACTTATAAATTACCGTATGCAAGTATGCACGCTTCCCATGGAAAATGTATTTTCCGTTGACAAGTGACTAAGTATCGTACACAAGTGGTAAATAATGTAGAAGTAAATTAAAACCTCAGTAGAATCCATTTACGGAATTTATATTGATGCTAAAGAGAATCAAACATGTCCTGCCTAACCTAACCAGGTGGTGAAGCTAGAATTTGAACTATTTTCACCAGATTTTAAAGTATGCACGTGCATGATCTACACTGAGGTCTGGCATGCTATATACATGTGTGTATTCTTCAGTTGTCAGTGTCCATTTATTTTCATGTTGGCAATATTTTTTTTCTGCATGCCATGGAGTTGGAAAAATACTGCAGGGTGTTCTGATAAATACTGGTGCTGCTAATATGTCACAAGGCATTAGTATAAAGGGGCATTACATTCTTAAATGTTTTCATTGTTAGGTTAGGCCGGTCAGGTTTAGGGCTATTGGCATTAAAATTACTTCGTTAAATATTCCCAACACCATTGATGCAATTTCTGGTTTCAGTAATTTTTGCTACTGTCGCTACTTGGTGACTTGTTAGCAGTAAGTTCTACAACATTGCTAATGAATATAATGAAATAAGGTAAAATACAATGTACTGTTATGATTCAGGTAATTAATTTTGCTGGTGAAAATAGCCACATATGATTTTCTCAGCACTTGGCGAAAATATTCGAGGCCTTTGTTTATAACATTATAACATTATATATATGCTTCTTTAGTAATTTTTACACATAAAATGTTTCTGAAATTGAAACGTGTGTTTATTTTTAACTTCAGGCAAGCAACCTAACCACACTAAATGAGCATTGTAAGTGTTAGATAGGGATGCATTCTGACTTGAGCGCTACGGAAAAATCTTGAAACACTAAGGGTGCCGTGAAACCATGCTCTACAGCTTGTTAGTCTATGCCTAACGATTTATTATGTGTATATTTTTTTATCAATATAATGTTCCACACTTTTGCGAGTATTGGTAAATGCATAATTATTAGATTTATCATCATAATCAAACAATTTAAGCAAAAATGTTGCCCCACCTGTAAAGTTAAAGTGTTATTTGATGCTACGTGCATGTTGTGCTGTACTTTACAAATGCTTTCTTTTGTTTCATAAAGTGGCACACATTTCCACTGCTGAACTATATAAAATGTGCGACATTATGTGAACAGGAGTGTACCAAAAACATATGCTTTGAATTTGAGATTTAAGTCCACTTTTATGTTCAGTTAAACTAATTGGGACTTGACCAACAGTTTAAATTGGGAGTGGGATCTGAACCATTTAAGACTCAAACGGATATCAAGCCCTTGATTACAAAGTGACGGTGTTACCAGTATGCCACTGACGAAACCCTTACATATGCTTTGATCAATGAAAATGTTCAGTGAATGAAACAAAAGAAACCTAACCTTACCTTTTCATTTGTACATCCAGTACTGTTTTGCATTTAAAATATAATTTTCTATAGTTTGACGAGTGTTGACTTTTTCCCCTCTGCGACCTTTCAATTACTAATTTAGTCAGCAATACAGGGTTATTAGAACAATGGTTGCAAATTTGACTTCATGCTGCGACACCTTTAAAGGTCAGAGTATGCCTGCCAAGCAGATTCTTGTTGGTGACACATGCATCAATTTCCATACAGGTTGGCATGTTTAAAACTACTTGTTCTAAACATTTAAAACACAAAACTTTGTTTTCTTTTAAAATACTTTAAACATTTCAAGCACACTGCTGTAAGCATGTTTTTTCAACTTTGTCTTGTTTAAAACATATTTTGAAACTTGATATTTGAAATTTTGTTGTTTTACTTATCCTTAATCTCTGTTATTTAATTTACTGTGCACAGACATTGGCCAAATATGTATCCATTTCACAAAGAAACATGCCATTATGACTACCTGTAGGTTACATTTAAACACGTGAATAGTGTTGTTCCGCACTCATTGTTTATTGTTGTTAATGTGATTTGTTTGCATCCACAATAAAATGTGATATTTGGGAAAACAGTAAAACAACTACAGAGATTGATTTGCTTTATTTTAATTGCTTTCATGCCACTTCTGGCTAATTTGAGAAGATGAGGGTGAGTGACGATATGATGAAGGGACACTCACAAACATCCATGCCTAAGCTGGGATTCTAACCCGGGACCCCTGGTGTCGTAGCACGATGTGCTAATCACTTCAACACACGTGTCGGCCACTAGAGTTAGAGTGGGGACTGACAACCGTGGATTAACCAAACCTTGAGCCTACATGTAAGATTTAAAAGTAATGTAAATAGATATTTTAAGAAGTTCTTCAAATGTTTTCCGTGTAACTAGAAATGCAGTCCTTCCTTGCATGATAAACATATTACTTATCAGAAATGTATTCTTGGCACTCTGTTTAAAACACATAGCTATTTTTTCTTTTACCAAAGTTTAAAACACATTTGTGGGACTGATACATGGATGAACAGTTTTGTTCTGCACTCAATGTACATTCCCCTTCTTGTAAAATGACACAAACTTTGTAGGGTTGTACAGTTAATGAATGTGTCACTTTATCTGAACTGGAATGTACATTATTGTTAGTTTTTTTTTTTTTTGCATTCACAATAAAATGTGTGGTATTTCCGGCAACAGAGTGGCTAGTACAGGGATAGAGTGGATCCTGGTAACTGTGGATTAGTTGAACATTCCCAACAGCCAACATGGAAGACTTAAAAGTATAACGTAAGTATTTTAAGAAGGTACTCGGGTGTTTACATTATAACTAGAAACACAGTCTTTCCTTGGATGATTAACCCTAAACAGCTAAAGTGGAAAATCAGTAACAGTAACGCTAAAGCTAAGGCATTCTCATCTTGACGACCTTATTCTTTGGCTTTATTGGCTACCAACATAATTTATTTCCGATAGTAACAAACAAAAAAGTTTTGACATGATTTAACGTTCATAGTTGCATTAAAAACAGCAATTTGTTTGGTATTTTCCACATATTGCTTTGGAACAAAGACTGCAATACATTTTTGTTGTACCCTCTTTTCCTTTGATGGTTATCACAGGTTATTTGGAAGATTGATACATTGATGCTGTGGTGTGAGTTGTCTAAAGCAACAAAACACATATTTTTAGTTTTGTTCTGAAAAACAATTTTTTTTTTTTTACCTTGTTGAAACAAAAAATAGATATGGCAAATTTGGTTACATTAAAGCCAATGCTTCGTCACAATGACTACCCACATAAAATAATATCAAATAATTTGTCAACTAGACAGAAATTGAACCCAGACAGTATCACTCCCTCTTTCAGAGTTTAAGGTCAGTTGAAAGTATCGAGGGTGCCAAGTATATCATGTGGTAAGAAAAGGTGGAAGGGGGGGATACCTTTTTGTATTTACTAGTCTTCATTTTGATAAAGCTTTATCTTTTTGGGTTAACAGATAATTATCTGAATATGTTTTCTTGGCATTATGTTTTAAACATTATTTTCTTCATGGTCAAACGGCCTCCCCGATGGCACAGTGGTAGCGTCATTGCCTTGTAATCAAGGGGTACCGGGTTCGATACCCATTGGAAGCACATAGTGGTTCAGATCCCACTTTAAACTGTAGGTCCAGTCCCGATTAGCCTTACTGTGCATAAAGTGGACTTAAAGCACCAAATCAACCAACCAACCAATCTTCGTGGTTTAAAATAATTTAAGAAAACAAGGAAAGTTGTTTCTTCATTAAAAAATGCGAACCCTGCTTTTATAGCTGCAATTATCTGGTATTCTTGACTTAAAAATGACAATTTTTGTTAACTTTTCCACTTGGAGTTTTTAAGTCTAGTCTATGTATAGTACAGCTAATTGGGACTGGACCTACAGTTCAAAGTGGGATCCAAACCACTTGTGCCTCCGCCAGGTATCAAACAACTTTAGCACTTATTGAAAACATTGAGTTACATAAAAATATGTCACTCTGTCCTACCTGTAATTATTAAATTGCTGATGGGCAATTGTTACTTCTTGTGTATTTCACAAATAGTGATTATATCGCTAATATTTGAAAAAATCTTAACAGCTGTGCCTTGATTTAAAAACTACTTTATCCTGCTAAGACAAATTTCATAAGAATGATGTAAATTATAAATGTACATTGTTTCAGAAAATTTCAGCCACAGCACATGCTGAAAACATAATATTTTGTTAATGAAAGTAGAAGCTATTCATAACTTGCAGTCACTCAACACTTCTTTGTCAGCCACCATGGATGAGAGATATTTCAGCATTGGGGATTCCTTATGGTTGTCTGTTAACCTGTATCAGAACAAGAACATTTTTGCAAGTATTCTTGTGAAAGTGATTCATTAACTATATACATAATAAACAACTATATGTACAGACTAAATTCCCTGCAATGTGTAAAACTTAGTAAACTCTACAAAGTGTGTTGTTCTACCACCTTGAGCTACCTTGAAAACAACGATACCATGTGAGTGAAAAAGTGTTGTGAACATTTTCATTTTACACAAATAATTTGTATTGAAGTTTATATTTTGACTCACAATAAAGTTTATGTATCACAACACAAACCTATCTATACTTAAGTTTACACTACGACACCACAACGTGAAAAAAACAAAACAAAAAAAAATGTTGGCCAAACCTTGGAAACAGCCAAAATTACCAGTGCTTTATGTTCGTATATTTGGTAAACCATTTTTAGTATGGTTGGTCGAATGTCGAGCCAACTACTTTTCGCTAGTTGGGATACCACAATATTTTGTGAATTTCTTATGATGAACACAAGAAGAAAACAACTTCAAAAGTTCCAGAACCTTTATTCCCAGAAACAAGTCGGATTAGAAGCAACCCCCTTTTTTAGCACAGCTAGCACAATTTCAGTGTAACATAAAATTGCATTTTATCCTTAAACAAACACTGCATCCGAAGCATACAATTTGCAATGTTTAACGTTTTTTTGTAAGTATAATATTTTCTCTTAGATATATTAACGATTTTCAATAGGCCGTAATAATTTTCAGTTACATTATTGTTGTTGAAACATTGCTTACAGAGAAAATAAGGAACTGTTGTGTGTTCATAAATTATCAATTCTTGACTTGAGAAATGTTGCGAGAATGCATATCCAGTGTTTGTTTCAGAACATTCTTAATTTTGTTACGAGTGGAAAACATCAATCATTATGCAAAATTAACAGAAAATATTTAAATTGGAACAGGTGACATTACAAGTGTCGACAACATACATAATGGCTTACACAGTAGAAATTTTAATCATAGTTTCTGCAAGAAAATCACATTCTTCAATACAATATGTACTATGAAAATGATATAATGCATATTTGCACAGATATTTTCTATAATTTGTCCCTTACTTGCTACAGTTCTAATTAGAACTGATCAACAAAATTTTTATTTCAATGATATTCCAGGATATCATGTTTACAACATTCCGCACAAAGAATTATATAAAGGATAACTTACACCACATAACTGAATTCCAGTTTTGCCATGTACTTTTTTTACACAAGTTTTTACCATACCACATGCCTTTTTCAGGGGTAAGACAAGAATGGTCAAATAATAAAACTTGGGAACGTAAGTACATTTAAAAGATTAAAGTTGATGGTGAAGAACAGCAGTGACAGGGCACTCTGCTAAGGCAATCTGCCATCTAATAACTTCAATGTTGACCTTTTAAACCAACGTGCCTTCCCATATTTTAAACTTTGGCTAATATCAATGAAGTCTTACATCTTTAGATAAGTGATAATTGAGTAATTTGTTAATCGAAGTGAGAGAGGCAAGTGAGAGAGGCTGTGTGCACTGTACATGATTATTTTGCTGGTATTGTAGTTTACTTTATAAGTGTTTGAAGTTTCTTGGATAACTTTTTAGTGTAACAGTTCAAAATTCAAAGATTCAAAATCATCATCAGTTTGAGTTTTCAAACAACCTAAACTCTGTGGTTGAAAATTTGTGAAATGATCCCCTGCGACATTATTTATGCATGAATCTGCTGTGTTACACACATCACCCAAATCATATTGCTGCACTGTCATCATGTTATTACTCAAATGAAGTCCTTTCACGTAGTCTGGATCTTTTACACTATCATGAACAGTTGAACAAGATGAAGATTCAAAATTATCATTAGTTTGAGTTTTCAAACAACCTAAACTCTGTGGTTGAAAATTTGTGAAATGATCCCCTGCGACATTATTTATGCATGAATCTGCTGTGTTACACACATCGCCCAAATCATATTGCTGCACTGTCATCATGTTATCACTCAAATTAAGTCCTTTCACACACATGAGGAAATTGCTTTGCATGGAATGGGAATCTGTGAATGGATCATGAAGCAAATATTGCTTGCATTCCTCACCACAGTACACTGTCGAGGAAGGTGAAGGTGGAACAACTTCTTCAATTTTCACTTTTGGATCACTGTGTAATAATAGTCCATAACCTCCAGCATCTTCTAAAACTTGGCATATTGTCTCTGAACATGTTACGTTACTATTTACACTCCATGACATGGGTTCGGAAACCGTATGAGGTTTATTTTCACAGGACCTTGTTTCACTGTTGCTCACATCCAGCATTTGGTAAACTAAAAATAAATACATGAGAAAAAAATAGTAAATACTATCTTAAATATCTTTAAGTGAACTACAGTGAATGACCATTACAGTTATCATAAAACTGTATTCATGAAATTTAAGCAGATTTATTAATAGGCACTATTTTGGGTGCATTCCGAAAGTCTTAACGAAACAAACGCATCCAATGAAAATAACTGGCCTTGTGAATCTGTTGAAACCTGTTATTTTACAGACTTATGGGACACTAGGCAAAAGCGCAGGTGCAGCGTTTTGTTTAGAAAAAGTTTCCACATGGCGTCTAGCGGAAGGAATATCCTTATTGCAAAAATAAACTCTACTGTGGGCACTGTTACTCACTTTACTCACATTCTAAGAACTGTTATAGACATACTCATTTTGTGCATGTTGCTTCATATCGCTATCTGTTAAAATTATAATACATTTTCCGAACTAGTGCAATTTGAATCCAACAGCACGTACGTTGTCTGGAAGCAGCAACTATTCTCACCGAACAAACGAGCCTCCTGATCCATGCGTTTGGTGAATCTCATTCTTGCATGAAACACACGGAATGAGACTTTTGGAACAGCATAATGAAACTCACGGAAACACTTATGTGACAGCCAGTTACCATAACTCATTTAATGTGTTAAACTCGTGTGACTTTCGGAACAGACCCTTTGTTATTTTGTTTATGAATAAAAACATATAATTCATATCTCATGTTTTGTACATGTTTATATTCACTGTTTGTTTTTCAAAGGCAATCAGATTGCAATCACTTTGTCATATACATTAATTAACGATGTGAATGAACTATTCACATTTTGCTATGAATTGAGGAAAGAAATCTAAATTTCAGTTTGTGATGTACAAATTGCCATAAATAATAATAATTTTAAGTCCAGTGCATTTCAGGCAGGGCTGAAGCACAATAGCTTCCCTTAAATGAATAATTGGTGTGACATACATAATAGCTGATTTGGGGGGAGTTCATCTGTGCTTAAAATATCTGATGGTAAAATCTTGTAATTTTTTTAACTCCAGAGAAATTGTACACATGCTTGAATACTTCTATTGCCATTATTATATGTATGTTTGAGAGCAAATGCATATAACCTACATCTCACAATGTTTGCAAGATGATGGTCGGGTGGAGCATTAACAACCAAGCAAAATGCATTACAAAAAGTATTGCTAATGCAAGAGAGAAACATTGCTCAGTGGTTCTCACAATTTAGAATATTAATATTGTCGAACATTAGAAATTCCTCAGAATTAATGAAATGGTACAAATAATTTAACTGATATTGTGTCAATTTATGATATAAAGTTTTGGAGTCAGAAATAGTTTTGTTGCAATATCCAGAACTGTGGACGTACAGTATTTCGAAACCACATAATTCACTTTATTTTTTATTCAAATGTGTATCTTAATAAATATATTTTGACACTACTACGTAAGTACAGTGTTGGCAATAACTATTGAATTTGCATTATATTACGTACTGAGACATTGTACCATTATGAAGACCTAAAGACTCAATCCCATCCCTCCCTCCCTCCCAGTTGGCTTGTACAAGTGTAGTTAAAGTAGCAATCGAATAATACATAACAATTTGTTTGAGGTAGTACATATCATCTTATCTGGATTTTTTTTAAAGAGGACATTATAATATTTTTTTCATAGCAACATTCGAATATTATCCACAAAATGTTGTTTTCGGCTCCTCACTCTCCTTTCCTCAAGGTTCTCATTTGAAAATAATAGTAATGGCAGCAGTAATGAAACTTCTGAGAGTGCCATGAAGATTTGTACTGGTGTTCTTTTTTTCAAAACACACAAATTACACATGAACTCACAATGAATTACAATTTCTAGGAACAACCATCTGATTTGTCTGCATTGATTACTTCATGAAATACCAAATGCAAGTATACAGAAAGAGAGCTGTTTTTTTTAAAAAAAAAATGTTCATGTTTTGAACTACATCATAACGTTTTTTGTATGTACACACATTCAAGCGCCTGTTCACTAGGCAAGAATGCAATTCAACATCAACAGCATATTTTCGTGAGTAGTTTGGGTTTCATATATACAAGAAAATGAATTAGTCTGATCACTTAAATTTTAGTCTGCCATACAGAAGTAATTTTGGACTGAACCTACAGTTTAACACAGAATCCAAATCTCAGGACCATTTCGCACATAGGAGCAGCTTAGTTTAAGTTTCAGCCTGACAGGCAATGTGCTAACAATTATAGCAATGTGATCCTCAAAAGTGCATATCATATAGTAGCATGTAATCAAAATATTATGCAAATCCAAAATTTTCAGACTTGGTAAAAATTAACTTCTTTAGCCTTCTTGGACCTGGATAGCAAAGTAATACAGAGTCCTTATTGTGATTTCACAAATGTCAGTTATTTAGCAAATAATCGTGAACTCTATATTTATGGGATGGCATTTTTTTTTTTCGATTCTGGCCCCCAAAGTTAAGATTAAAGTAAGATTCTGCCCCTTTAAAATTAGGCCCCAAGTTACGTCCATGTAAACAATCGTATAAACAAAGCCTACAGAAACAAAGAAACTTACAATTTTGCAAAACGCAGCTACTTTCCTCTTCTGACAGTCCTTTTGTGCTTTCATATTTTGGTTTCCATCCAGTTAGGGTGTCTCTTCCACCACCTCTACTCTTCCGAACCATTTGTAAGATCTTTTTCGCTCTCGACGCCTGGAAATAATAATAAAGTTTTTAATGGTATGTTGTTAAAGGTGTGCATGCTTCTACTGTAACACGCTATTCAATAATTTATTAGGGATCCCTGGTTCGAATTCTGGCCTGGGCATGAGTGTTCTCTGTGAATGTCCCTTCATAAATGTCATCACTCCGTCACTCATTCTCATCGTCGCGATTAGTCAAAAGTTTTGAAATGGTACAAAAACTCATTTACATTGATTGGAAATATATTGTAACGGCATGGGAGAGAATCATATCGCAAATATAACATGTTACAAGATAATAAAAAATTGAATTAAAAACATTTATGACAAATTTAATGTAAATCATTGCCACTTCTATTTTTACAGTGCTTCGCCATCCTAATACTATGTATCTCAAACTCTGGTCTTAGAGATTACTTCGTACACAGATCATGAAATAAATTAATTTCATGAGCATTCAGGCTACTAATGGACGGCTCTTCTATTTCTTATTTTTTATGCAGAAATAAAGCTTTCCAGCCGCTGACAAAATAGGACAAGAAAAAGCAGCCCTAAAACAATCTGCGCATGAAATCATTGATTTGATTTAATTTTAAACGTGGAACATACAAAAGTCCGATCTCACTGCAGTAGATTTAAATTAAAATCTCCACAATCTTACGCTAATAATTTCGGCCTCCCCCTCCTCCCCACACACATACACACAAAGTAACACCGATTTTAGCTTGATAACCTCATATTTTGTCTGAATTGAGAATATTCTAGTTACTTACGTACGTGCAATAGTATGCTATTTAAATAAAGTTACTGAAACTTCAACTTACCATAGTTTTATTTGAGTTTGTACTTCTTCGTTTTCCTTTTGCAGCTAGCGCATGTCGGAACGCTGCAAGCAAGACAAAGCATTCACATTAAATATCACTCCTGCTTCTTCGCGTTGGTGGACCGTGTACTCGGTAGTCTGAAAGAAATGTATACGAACGCTCACGTGGTTTATCCAATGCTACCAACTTCGTTTTCGGTTGCCACTTTAATGAAACTATGAACAAAGTGTATAAAATCAACATATACAGCGACCGACTGTCGCGCTCCAAGCGGAGGAACCGTGAACTAAAAAAATATACAATCCAGACATTCTGCTACCAATGTGGCAACATGGTCGAATTTTCGATGACAGTTTATTGTACTATTACTTCAAAATTTCACAATTTTGACATTCTACTATCATTGTGGCATCAATGACGTATTTCCAACGACAGTTCATTACACTCTCTCGAGTATCAGGAAAACGATAAGCAGGGTTGCCTTCATGGCAACCGTATACGGTCGTCCTAAACACCCGGTCGTCACTTTAAATGGAATTTTCAAATTGATGGTAGTCACATTGGTTGTCGGATAAATATATATATATATATATATATATATATATATATATATATATATATATATATATATATATATTTACGCTGACATCCTTCCCGGACGTATGAACAGACTGTTGAAGTACACCACCCCGCCTGATAGATATGAATCTTGGCTGGAGGTTACGAGATTAATGGAAGTGCATGAGAGAGAGATTGTGCTGTTACTGTGATTTCTTTTTGTGAGTTTCGTTATGATGTGCAACTTTGGTTCCTTTTAAATTGCATAATCAAGATAAATTGATTCAGAATTCATATGTTAAAATGTAAGTTCTGTGTTTTTGTGTCTATTTACTGCAAATCTTAATGTTTTCCCGTATCATGGGAGGTATCACGCGTATACCAATATATAGTCTCGTGTTGCTCATTCTCAATTTGTATTGAGATAAATATATTCTTATGACTATTAATAATATCATATGGTTAACTCTGGCACGACCGTGTCAACGCGCGCATCGATGCAATAAAGCTAAAAAAGTGACACAGAAGGAGGTTTTTCTTTCCCGACTGAACTTTCAGCAAGGCTATTGCACCCCCTAATCAGAGGGTATGCAAGCGCCTATGTTGACTGCACGAGCTCTCATGTAGTTAACTTGGTAGACGCAATACAGATGCAAATATAAGCGTACTCTTGAAGCAAATTGACATCTTTCTGTCCGAAAACTTTATCAGACTTACATTGGAGAGCTGTTTTCCTCTCTTTTGCAATGTATGAAACTTGAAATAGCCCAGATATACCGGATGTGCTTCAAGTTCACTACAGGGAGACTCGAACCCGAGACGTACAAACTCCGGACCGACACTCTAAGCACATTGATGCAGGTACGATCTTACACTGGGCCATTTCCAAAAGTTAGTTTCATACATTGCAATACACAGGAAAAAACATTAGCACTTACAAACCAACACAAATTATGCTCCAACGCGCAACTTCCAATTAAGCGCTAAATGGAAATCCCTCTACTGGGCCACTTCCGCATCCTTCTGCAAAAGGGAGGGGAAAACAGCTCTCTGCTGTTGCACAGGGGAAGTTTCCAGATATACTCTGTCCCGTTAATCTCTGGAGCGAGCAAACGAAAGATGCTTGGAGGGGGAAGTGGGACTGCAGTTCCCAGGCTTTGCAGCAGCTTGTACTGCTTCCCTCAGTCCTCCCGCTATCTGGTCCTTATGAGCGGAATCCTTGCGATAGAGTACAGATTGAGGCAGATTTCCTTCAACAATTTGCATACATTTGCAACACCGTTTCCATAGCAACAGACAAATGTGTACTTTATGTGTCAGCTGATTCCCTGACCACCTCTTTACTTTGAAATAGCATTTGAGAGCCAGGTGGGAGCCTGCTATTGGATTGACAGGTTTCATGACATAAAATAAGTTTATGCATTTCCTTACTCAATGATTACGGCACATTCATCATAAAATATCATATTTGAAAAACTGAACAAATATAAAACACAACCGGATGATAATTGAATAAAGATTAGTTCATGTAATGATATCGCTGGAACGTAGCATATATTTTGGACCTCTCCTCGTGTAAGAATTACTCACAATATCTCATCAACTCCTTCCTCTTACTTAATCTTAAGATGATGTAAATTTTTATATCATGTAAACTCTTAACATTTAAATCTATTAATAGTTTACTCCGATCTCGTACAGCATTCATCATGAAGAAATATTGATAAACATTTCAGGGTCGTGACGAAGGTATAAAGTGTCAAGACGTTTCTTTAGCGACTCTATTCTTGTATGAAATTGTTCTTGTTTACTTCAAGAAGTTTATATTAGAAACAAAATGCTACAAACGGTGATTATTATTTTCTGAAGACACCTCTATTGACATGGATACTTGGGTCTATTTCTGGTGAATTACCAGTGTCTTCCCAGTTAGTTCAATTCCGCATCACACTAATTTAAATTATAAAATTAGTCTATGGAGGAAACTGATCAATAGTAACTTGTACGTCTTAAAAGAACGCTTAACTTTTGAAAAGGCGTTACAACTTACCAAGGATTTGGTCCTCCTGGGCTATTAAACAAAATGAGAAAATAATGTTTTTAGATACTCTTGGCATTATTTATGTTTATGTTTGCACTAAAATGAATTCCTGATTATTATCCAATTTACGCTAGAAGTTTATCGTTCTAATGGTGTTCTGCGCATGGATCTTCTTTGTGAATGTCGCCTCCTTAATTTCATCACATCACTCATCTCCATCTTCGCGATTAGCCAAATATAGCAGAAAAGCGAAGAAAAATTAACCAAGTAAAAATACATGTACATGTATGTGTATGTAGACACACACACACACACACACAGATATATACGTATTATAGAAGACTTAGATGGCCAGGCCATGTGAGACAATTGGGAACGGAAATAAGAAATTACAGGATTGTCGTTGGTAAACCTGATGGTAAGAGACCTGTAGGAAGGCCAAGACGAATATGGAGGTATAACGTTGAGATAGACCTGAAGAAAATCTGTAACGGTAAGGATGGAAGAGATTGGATTTATCTTCGGGGTTAAGAATGCTATGTGTGTGTGTATGTGTGTATTGAGTACAACCTCAACAATATATATACACGTATGAAGGAAAAGATTCAACCACAAAAATATGTATGCACCTGGTCAAGTGTACAACATTTGCTTCTTCAAATCGTTATAATTACTTTTGATGAGTAATAGAAAACCACCCCTGGTAGGTCCATGGATATTTGGAACTTTTGGTGGACCTCCTCCGCATCCTCTACGCTAATTATCATCCCGAATCACACTAATTTTAATATCTGAAATGATTGGTTCCATGAAACTAATTAATACCTCACTACATACTAAAACGAACATGTATATGTTGAAAATATGTAACTTCCGTGATTTTCCATCATCTTTCACTATAAAGGAAATGGAATTCTCTCGTCAGATAGTTTTTTTTAAAA
Organism: Lepisma saccharinum; assembly: GCF_977018435.1. Taxonomy (NCBI): domain Eukaryota; kingdom Metazoa; phylum Arthropoda; class Insecta; order Zygentoma; family Lepismatidae; genus Lepisma; species Lepisma saccharinum. The sequence goes on along the minus strand of NW_028142974.1, from coordinate 421,950 downwards.
TTATTTGAGTTTATTTTTACACACAATAAAATCCTTATATAGAGTAGTGCAAGTGCCATTCAACTTTACTCTATGCGAAATTCGAAATCGCAATAAATTGCAACATTAACTGTACTTGCAATTTTCCGGTAATAGTGTTTCCTCCCTACAAGTCAACAATAGTAGTTCATATGGATGTCAGCAGGATTTTTCCAGGGAGGGACAAGCAAGGCACATTTCCCCAAATAATAGTGTTGTCCCCTCAAAAATGAGAGCTTCAATTTGAAGTTACCATGTATCTGCAATAATTATACTCTGTCCCAACTAACTGTGGAGCAGGGAAACGAAAGCAAGTAGTGACGCGAGACGACTCCACGTGAAAGAAACGGAATTGCGTGGATTGGGAGAAAGCGAGCGTAGTTATCAAGCTTCCCAGCAGCGTGTACTGTTTTGTTCTGGCCACTCAATTTCCCTCACTTCTCTAAAGTTATGCACGGCCTTGCTCCACAGTTAGCTGGGACAGGTTATATGTAAGTCTACACTCAAAAATTAACTCTTCTTCACACACCTCGCGTAAATCGTCTAACTCAGAACAGAGAAAATTTCCAGAAATGAAGGTAATCAGAAACTGAGGATCAGTGTGTAAGATGTACCCTGTATTTCAGAAAAATTTTTAAACGAAAAAAGTGCGTCTTATACGCCGGCAAATACGGTATATGTGTGAAAAACATAAATTTTGGTTGACTTTTCATTTTCCAGGACGACCGTGCTCCTCACCCCCCCCCCTTTGTCCCCTCGCCCTTCCCGACGTCCATGGTAGTACACTCACCTCAATTCGTACTCAAGCAATTTGTTTCTTTATACTCCATATTTGCAGACGATACAATTTAATTTACAAGTCTATCAATATACGCTGTATATAACAGACCTATTACTAACTCCTTTGAACCTGTACAATAATCACCCAGGAGTGGGTGTTCACTCTAAGGCGTCAGACTTTGTTCGAGTCTCCTGGGTGGGGGGAGTGTAACACCTCTTGTCCTGAGATCTCTGTATGGGGCCTGTTGCCAGCCACGATTGTGGAGAAACTGGAAAACTACGAATGAGTAGCGCAACACAACCATGGAAACCTACAAAATGGATAAGAGGGTCCGTCGTGCTAACCACACGTCACCCCGAAACTGGTTAGATGATCACCCACCTCTCCTGAGGAATGTAGGAGTGAAGCTGGCACTCGGTATGTAGGCTTTATCCCTTTAGAGCTGTTCCGTTCCAAGACAGGTATTTTTTTATTATTAGTAGTAGTACAAAAATATCTCCAAAATCCACAGACGCAAAGTATAGAAAAGTTTGAAAATGCCCGAAAACCTAGAAAAAATTCTGAACATGGAAATGGTACACTTTGATGGAAAACAAGATAAACCAAAGTTTAGAAATAGAAGGGGAAAAATGCAGTAACACCTATTTCAAATTAATTAATTTAAAAACCAAGGTTGAATATTAGATAATCACCGGATTGTTTCTGAAAATATATTGAATAAGTTTATTCAACCAAGGTACGTACCTATTAAGTTATGCGGTGTTTAAAGAAATTGGCCCAATGTTGGCAAGGGTGAGGGTCATTCCAGTAACATATTTCGAAGCATCATGTATTGGTGAATTGTGTATGTGTTTGTGTGTGTGTGTGTGAGAGAGAGAGAGAGAGGGAGAGAGTACGCAGATATATTCTTGTTAGGACCGGCGTATCTTTAAACACCTTCTTAATGGGACCAAAAAAAATGTTGGGACTTTTTGCCTGTCCCAACAAGGAAAAGGCGATTTCGAGACTCCTGAAACCCCTTGCGACCTGTACGCGAAGTATTTCGAAGGTACTAAAAAGTTTATATTTCTTGGATTAGTGTTTATATGGCTGTGTTACACTCTACCACCTGCTGGTGAAAGTTGGTACATTCAAGGCTGTGTAAAACTGTGGTGTTTAATCGCATCTCTTGGTACCGTGTAGTGTGGGTGTGTAAAATCTTGGATCTATTTCATATGTATTGGTACCGATCATCCCAGGGGGTTGAGGGGCAAGGATAGGTTCGTTCGGCGGCCGACGGGATTTTCCGCTCGCCTGGCCGTCCTGTTGCTCCCGAGCTGTCAATGTTACCAACTTAAAACTTTGGAACCAAATCTGTTCTTCTATTAAACTTTATTCCTATACTCAAACAATACTCTACAAGATAATTTCTTCCTTCAAATGTGATTTTTTTATGTACCCATAACAAATTATCAGTTGGTTTTAATATAACACTAGTAAATGCACTATAAATGCATTTCTAAAGCATATTTTCTTCCATTGCCAAGAAACAAGTAGCAGATTTTTCAGACTTTATTGGTAACATGTCGTTACTTGTTTTGGTCATGCTGAAGAAAAATGAATTGATAACGAAAAAATAATAATATATTTTTTAAAGATATAAGAATGGAAATTTCTGTTCAAAAGTGACAACCGACGGAGGAATAGGGTAGGGGGGTTATATCGAAGTGACAAGTGACACAGGTACCTTGGTCTATATGAAAGTCTTCTCACATCCGCAAACAACAGACCAAGACGACATGATACATAACATTCATGGAACTTTCAGACCGAAGTGGAATGCGACAACTGACACGTATCGCTTTGAGACAATTGCAACACTAATGAATTCAACATTTCGAAACAAAGCAATGTGACAAGTTGCACGTCTCGCTTATTGCTTCCGTGTTGCACAGAATGGGCAGTTTTCTAAATGTCGTGAATTATGTCGCATCGGTCTGGTGTTCGGGCTTTCGCATTTTAATGCTTTCTGATAGATTAAAGTGGCCCGTGTGTTTTGTCACTTGTCACTTCGATGTGAACCTTAATTGTCACTTGCCGCCGTTGTGTGATACTTGTTCCCTGTAGCTTCGGTTTGAAGTCTCTCCGTAAGAAACCATTCAACGCGTGGGCACGACCCCAGACGGGAGAAACACGGCAACGCTCATTGCGAGAAACACGTAAGCGACACTGTTGTTTGTCGTGTGGCATTGGTTCAAAAACTACGGCAGAGGTCCCGGGTTCGAATCTTGGCCTGGGCATAGATGTTTGTGAGTGTTTATTCATCAATTTCATCATGTCATCAGTCATCCCCATCTTCGCAAATTAGCCAAAAGTGGCATAAAAAGCGAAGTAAAATATAGCAAAATAGCATTGGTTCGAATGTTTCATTTATATTTTATCGAATATTTCATATATATAAACGCTCATACTAAGAATAACAGTGTGTACAAACTAAGGGGTTGATACCGAAGTAACAAGCAACACGCACCGCTTAATAATATATGCAAGCATTCAGTGCAGCTGCGCTACCAGAAGACGCCACCAGACCAGAACGACGCTATGCGACGCTACATGTGCACCTTGTCATTTCACTTCGAAACGTCACATATACTTTTGAGTGTTTGTTTCCAAGTTATAATCTTCGCTTCTCGCTTTGGTCTGGAAGCTCCCTAAACTCGTACAGGATTCGAACAGAGAATCCCCAGTCGTAGAGCACGGAGACAAGTGTTCATACGTCTAAAAGCTAAGTGCTTGATCTGAGTTCTTAACTTCAATGTAGTTCTTTTTCTAACGACCGTGTTTGTGAACACTGTTCTTTTATGCGATCCAGCTCTGTGGCCACTGCGCCGTGCATGTTTTTTTTTTTGCTACGTTGTCACACTTTTTGGGGTCTTCACTTCCCGCCCTCTCTGCTTAAAGTGCGACTTGAAAAGTGGAGAAGCTCCCCACCTGACAACGTCGCCGGCGGAACACAAGCACGCTCCTCTCTTGCAGAAAACGATCACCGCGACTTGCCAAGCTGCCTGTTATCTGTTATCACGTTCATCTATCTCTCCATTGCGTATCAGCTTCACAAAGTAGGAAACCCATCATTTCGTATGTTGAAGTTGCTTTTAAGTTACATTCTGTGTCTTACTCCTGTTGTCGTGTTGTTTATGTGTGTGTATTCAAGAGAAAATGTAAATAGATATCACACAAATTCTTACGCAGGGATATTCGAATTATTATATGCGTATCATCCTTAATGCACATTCTTACTTACATAAAACAACAGAGAGGACAATGAAATAAGGGTATCATTGCTAATGTTCCCCAACAAACAACTTTGGGGAAAGGGGAAAACCTCGAGTAGAATACATTGATTTTATTCCTTTATGATAAATAATGCCTGGAAACTACACATGTACTTTCCATCTACGATCATAAAGAAAATATTATTTCCATTAATTTTAAAATGACAAGGTAAAATATAAACTATATAAATACTCTTCCCGTTTCTAAACGTGAATAATATATAGATGTTTATTTGATTGAAATTAAAATAAATTATGTAATAAAGTAAAGGGCCAACATAAAATTCAGTTTTAGTAAAAGGAAGCGTGTTCATTTCCTTAGTGTGGCTTTATTGAGACAATATTTACGAAGTTACACAAGCAAATGTACTTAGAGGGACAGCGAAGCCCTAGGCAGAGGTTATGAAACTGAAATGTGTGTGGGCGAGTGCTACAAAAGGTAAAGTTCTTTCTTGTGCATTTTACGGTGCTACCTTTCAAGCAAAAGATATGGCTCCACACATTATCGATCACGGCCGTATTGTGGGTGATATTATCAACAGCACGCTCTGTTGAAGGGATAGTAAAAAATGAAAGCTATGTAGTTAAACTTCCCCTTGAAACGGTATATGCGGGCGAGCCATATATTGGTTCGGTACCCACTTTAAACTGTGAGTGCAATCCCGATTAGCCAAACTGTGCATAAAGTGGAATTAAAACATCAAATCAATCGATCAATCAATCAATGCGTATATGTTCTCATTCAGTAAATTCGACTCTATTGCAGCTGCCGGCCCTCATGGCGGAGTGGTTCGCACATCGCGCTACGTCACCAGGGGTACCATGTTGGAATCCCGGCCTGAGCATGGATGTTTCTGAGTGCCCATTCATCAATTTCATCATATTATCACTCATCCCCATTTTCGCAAATTAGCCAAAAGTGACACAAAAAGCGAAGTAAAATAAAGCAAATCAATCGATCAATCTATTGCAGCTGACCTTCGTGGCGGAAAGGTTAGCACAGCGCATTACGACGCTACTTGAGTGTTCCTTTGTGGGCGCTCTTCATCAATTTCATCGCATCATTACTCATCCCATCGTTTCGTCTAGACAAAAGGGGAAGAAAAGCGACGCTAAATAATAATATTCAAATCAAATCAAGTGCATTGTATTCCTTTTCTTTTACCTTCCGGTCTGCATGAAGGAGTAGCTACGAAGCCAGAAGCCCTAATTTAGTATTCTGAGTAAGGCATAGATATACCATTGTGTTCGTTCTTTCATTTATTTCTGCATTCCACAGTTAATGCTCATTAACGATTAACCGAAGAAAAGCAATTCAGATTAACGTTAAAGGCTATACGTTGCATTTTTTCTGTCGCTTCATTAATGTTTACCATTTCACTATCCTAGGGGATAATTTTAGTTAAGCAACGTAAGGAATATTTACATTCGAGGCAATCCAAGGCATGGGGAAGGGATTACTAAATTCAAAATACCGTCTTTCGAAGCGTCACATATATTTTATGCAGTTGTATTTGTACGTTGAGCATTTTATTGTTAGTTGATTTAGTTTATTTAACGTCGCATTTCTACCATTTCTGGCTAATTGCGAGGATGCGAATGAATGTTAGAAATGGATGAAGGGACAAACATATAACGCAAACCCCACAGAGGATTATACTGATTGTGCATCCAAGCGATAGAACCTCCTTCTTCTGCACAATGCAGTCGAGGTTGTACTACGTGGAAGAGAGTTTGACATTTGGACGTATTGAACATTTTATTCTATTACAATTGTCAGATATACAATGTTACAAAGTAACACACTGTATCTAGGAAACTGTAATATATCAAGAGACAGCCACTCGGGATCACAGGATCATAAAGATATGCTGACAGCACTAAACTTTACTCTCCAAAGCAACTAGCATGTGTTATTTATTTTTACAATTGGAATTCTAATCAGTGGCGACAATTAGGGGGGCGAGGGGGGCTGTTGTCCCCTTATTTTTGCCACTTTTGCCCTCACACAATGCTAAATCTTATGCACCAAAGTAAACTGTCCTTGCCCCCCCCCCGCGTTTTGGAACCCAATCGCCGCCACTGATTCTAATGACAATTCTACGTTGTTAGATTAGGAGTGGAGATTTAGGGCTCTTAGAAACCAATTTTTGCTTCGTGTGCACGTTGGATTGCAACACGTTCTCCCCTCTCTCTTGTCACTGCTGTGTGCCGTATTCGTTGACATTCTGATATTGTCCTCAGATTTCTTAGTACTTTTCTTTCAATCCTCGATTTTTATTGCATACAACAATCTGTACAATATTCACGATGACAACTTACCTACTGCTGCATTTGCAAACTGGAAGTAACAAAATGCAACTAATTTTTACTGCTGTAATCCAATTTTGTATCGGTATAATTGTTACTTTCCCTTGCTCGTCCCTACTCTTCGCGGCCTCTTGTCCGGACTTCGAGGCGCCAAGCATTTCTCTCATGCTTGTTTCCCTCTGAAGTTCAAACGCTATGGAAGAATAAAGCTTTGAATTCAAAGCATTTAGAAGGAAAACGTTTAAGTAAATTTTGTATTTTATTCTAACGATGTTAATATAAATAAATAAACTACATAAACATGTATAAATTATTGAATTATTTTAGATCAACAAGTTACTTTTCCTGGATATTCAGGCAAAGAGCTAAAGAGTTGTTGCAAGTCACTTTGTAAACAGACAGACTAATCGGGACTGGACGGAATCCGTACCAATATGGGCCTCCACCGGACATCGAATTGGGACTTCTTCATTAATATATATATTTTTTTTGCTTAATACGTATTAATCAGATGAGTTAAATTTTCTTCAACTTTTATTGTAAATCCTTACGTTGAAATAGGCTGGCTACTCATGCTAGACCTACATTATAACACTATATATGTCTCCATCGAACACAGAACCCCTTGATTACAAGGCAAATTTCACAGAATTTAGGACCAGTATGTTCCAAGGGCGGCCCCTCCTGAGACTTTTGGAAAGAGTTCATGTAATTCTAATTTTGTAATTGTAGCGACATTTAATGACTAATATATTTTTTCTGTGATTTACAGGACGTAAGTTACAGAAACTATTATTATTATTATTATTATTATTATTATTATTATTATTATTATTATTATTATTATTATTATTATTATTATTATTATTATTATTGGCAGTAGGGTTACATTTAAACTTAGTCTATTTTACACTGATTTTCTAACAATAAAAAACAGCTCCTTGTCCTACACGAATTAATATGTTAAGCATACAGTTATGCAAATCGTATATAATATATACATAATACAAATTGAAAATGTATTCTAAAATAACATAAGATGTAGTAGCAGCAGAAGTAGTAGTAGTAGTATCAATAATAATAATAATAATAATAATAATGTTTCATTGATATTGCCCTCCCTGAGAACAAGTCCTGCGGTCGTCCTTGGTACGTTCCTTTTTTAACATGGAATTAGCATTACCCTCAGACTAAATGAATGTTTTCAAAGATCTGCTGCAGTAGGTATATTGGATACGTTCTATGCCGTACTTGGTACGAGGCCTATTATTTTTTTATTAAATTAAGCACAGTGGTAAACATATTTTGACGATGTTTTTGTCGATTTTATGGTATTGCAACTATGTTATTTTTCACATCGTCCTTGGTACGAGTGTCATAATTTCTTTCGGGTTAAATTATGTAACATTACGCAACATTGCGATGGCCCGTAAAGGTAAATTATTGCATCAATGTTATGCAACAAGTTATTACGGAACATTGCGATGGTTCGTAAGGTAAAAGGTTTTTGCATTACAGATTAGTTAGTATCGTGAGAGTGGTTGAAGAGTATGGATGTGTTATTGCAGTGCTCTTCATATTTTTTTGTTGTTAAAAGTTAAGTTTTTAATTTATTTTAAAGCTACATATTATTTATTATTTTAAGTTTAAAAAGTGTATCAAGTGATTTTTTTTTCATAGTAATTTCGATCAGATTGAGTTTTGATGTATTTATTATTTTTTATACTTAGTACAAATATATATATTTATATATAATAAAAAAAATAGCTAATATAAAATAAAACGTCATGAATATTTTTGGGTTTAAGAAGCAACATTATAATTAGCCTGGAGAGAGAATTCCAGTAAAGATGGATGTATTTAGAGAAATTTATCATCAATTGAAAGGGTTACTTCTTGTTCACTTGAACAGTATTTGGTCTCATGTTGACGGGGATACTGGAAAGCACTTATTTGTATTTAATAATAACTTATCATCATATAAGTTACCTGTTAGTGGGAAAATTCAAATAAACATTTCACCACCCAATGCGGCAGTTTTGCACATAGGTCGAAATTTGTATAGAATTTAACATAGTACATTACTTCCTGATACGTCTTGTGATGTGGAAGCTGGTGAATTTTTGTATGCTGAGATAATCGGAGAGTATGTTAATTGATTCCTTTGTTTATCGAAATAAGAATAATCTATCCTCTTATTAATAAATAAAATACATAAAAAACATAGATATATTTGGTAATAGAAGGCGACAGGAGATTCCAGATAATTCCAACGAGATTGCTAGTTTAGATGGACGTCTAAAGAAACTTAACCCTTTACCTGGCAAAGTTCCCAATTGGGAACGTCAACTTATTTTCAATTTCAACTATACTGAAACAAAATTTTCCATAGTTTTCTTGTTTGATCTATTAATCTAGGGTGTATATTTACTATTAACAACATTTAATTAATATTTTCATTATTATTATTATTATCGTCTGGATAGTATACTATGAAATTTATCCAAAATGGTTAAAATTGCATTCATAATATTATATATCTCTTATTTACACCCAAATTAATTACTTTTTTCTTCTTTGTACATAATCGGGCAGAATATAATGCTAGTATTACCTGAAATGCATTAGAATGGGTTTTTCATTTATTTCTATTAGTCTGGACATACGTTTATTATCATGTTCCCAAATGGGAACATTGGCGTTTTGCATGAACAATGGTTACAGACAACAAATAACTCGCACAAAAAACTGAAGAGAAATTTTCCTTTCTCACAGTTGTTGGGCAAGATTGTTTTGTAACTTGGTAAAGAATGAAAAAAAAATCATGCTTATTGTTAGCTACAAGTACATTTGAAATGACTGTTTTTACATTGTTTGTATAACAAAGATCCCGGCGTGTTTTGTGCCATGTTCTGTTAGCTGCTTCTGTTGATTCATGCCGTCTCGTTGTTATAAAATTCAGTCTTTCAACAACATTTGTACGAACAACATGGCATCGAATCGTTTCCTAACATTGGAAGCAGCTTTTCAGTATTTGATTGAAATTTTAGATGACGATACTGAAGACATTGGAGATGTAGTGGATATTTGTCAGTTGCCTCCAGAAAATAACTGCAGATCTTACCGATGAGGAAAAAAATTGATGAGAACGTTTTGGAAGAAGTGGTTCCTTCAGATGTGTGTTGTGAATTGGTTGTCACAACTAACGTGGAACAATCTACTCCGGAGACACTTCAGCCAATAACATCAAGAAAGGCTAAAGGAGCATCAAGTAAACAGGTAGGACATACTTCGTGAAAGAAGTCTACTGTTGTAGAAAACAATTCGCTCCATTGCGATGATTCATTTCAGTGCTTATCCGACAAACACCCAGAATTACTGCCACTGGAACCTATTGAGTTGTTTCATAAAATTTTACCAGAAGCATACCTCGAACATCTATCTTCAATTACGTGCCTATATGCGCCTCAAAAGGCCAAAATACCAAACACGACATAGCTCAGTTCTTTGGTTTGCTTCTAATCAGCGGCTACCACAATGTTCCAAGAGAAGATATGTACTTGTCAACAGCAGAAGACGTGCTTGTACCAATTGTCCCAACTGCGATGCCCAGGCAGAAGTTTCGGGATGTAAATAAATATTTCCACGTTAAGGACAATACTCAATTGAAACAAGGGGATAAACTTTGAAAAATATCACCATTCTATGTTGAGCTAAAAAAACATCTTCAGCAATATGGAATTTTTCATAAACAACTCAGCATCAACGAATCAATGGTTCCCTATTATGGGCATCCTTCTTGCAAGATGTTCATAAAGGGAAAACCGATTCGTTTCGGATTCAAAATCTGGACTCTTAGTTCAAGTGATGGATATCCTTATGTTATGAAAATCTACCGAGGAAAGGAAGAACATGAATGTAACTCTTCACTTGGAACTAGAGTGGTGGCAGCCTTATTGAATGTTGTCGCTAATCCTCTGCAAGTTGAGGTTTTTGTTGATAATTTCTCGGCAATCAAAGAAGAGGATTGATGTCCCTGAACCTCACTTAGTACGAAAGTACAATAAAGGAATGGAGGCCGTCGATGTCTTCGACCGTATGCTGTCCAGCTACAGGCCTCAGCTGCGAGGTAAAAAATGGTGGTGGAATTTATTTTCGAATGCTTTGAATGTGGCAGTTGTTGCAGCCTGGAAAATTCACCAAGAACTTTATGGGAAGAATTCAAAGAATCACTAGCAATTTCGAAGAGAAGTAGCTACCGTCCTCATTCGCAAAAATCCACGAACATCTTCGAGGCCAGGACCACGATTTGAAATCCCAGGTATATGGGGAAAACAGATGGTCATTTTCTGATTGAAGCAGGACAAGGAAGGTGTGCATTTTGCCAAAAAAGTGCTCGCTTACAACGTCGCGAGTGTGCAAGAAATATGCATTTACACTGCTTCCCAGCTTTTCATAGCATATCACCAGTTTAGGACATTTTGTGTGTGTCTGTATTTTTTTTTCAAATGCGTAAACTACATATATTTAAAATTTGTTATTGCTACATTTTCAATAAAACAAATCCTTTTCTCATTGAGTAAAATTGCACAATGATGTTTTCTCACTTTTATACAATTATGTTATCCTATTATTATTTGTATTAGTATTTTGTATTTTGAAGGTTGTAATGTTGTCTCACTCTCTGTAAGCTTATATGTAATATTTCTGTACATTTACTATGCTAATATATAAACGGAAAAGATGCTGGTCCAGTTGAATTATAATTAGAAAAACTCTGTAATAATACTTCACATGAAACGCGAATGTTTCCAATTGGGAACACTCCAGTTTACATGTAGAGAAAATAAAAAAATAACAATTTTTTGAATAATTCACTTTAATGTACACCAAAGAGACAAAAGAATACTGATAAACTCATTAATCCAAAGACAATTCGGCGTGTAAAAGGTTAAATCAGATTTATTAATATTACAAAATTCTTTGAATATAAGCTAATATGCGGAAATTACCAATCTACAGTCTGAATTATTAATCCCATAATAAAAATTGAAGGGGAACTCAAGTCTTTACTTCAAAAATATACTAATTTACCGTCTCTCGATAATGTTGAAAATTTAAAAGAGAATTTAGCTAAATTAAAAAAAATGATCTTGAGAAATTCCGTCAAATTCAAACAATTACCTCGGAACATCTAAAACAAGTACTAAATAACCAAGCGAATACTATTCGTACCGAACTACTTTCCATAATTGAAACTATCAAGACTCAAGAGCAATATGAACTGCTTAATGCAAGTATTCTTGAATTTCGGGAGCAATTTTTATCTTTTGAAATTTCATCACTGGAATATATTAAATCCGAAATGCAAACAGACCAATTACATGCAGCCATAACAGAAGTTCAATACAAACTACAAATATTAGAAGACTTTATTAATAATTTACCTTCATCTTCCGAATTAAGTGCCATCGCTCGCAGTGTTGCAAGCATCAAATTGCAATTAGAAACTTACGAAGATTTTTGAGAGATACAGGGTACCAAAGCTCATATTGAAGATACTTTGACAACCATGAGAAACGAATTGACGAATGTACAGAAAACTCTGGAATTTAAGTTGCCAAGCATAACCGAATCTTTAAATGTAATTCAATGACAGATCACAAAATTTTCACCACCTCATAGACGACATACAGAACAAATTGATAATACTGCAACAGTCTACCCCTACAGCAACTTAAAAATGCCTTAACCAGTGTAGCATCTGCTACAGAATTAGATGTAGTTAAGCAAGCTTTAACAGCACTTCAAAACACAGTATCCAATTTACGTACTTCACAGGAGATGAGATCTGTAAAAAGAGCAGTAAATATAATGTTGAAGTCGGAGGACATTAAGAATATTCAAGCGGAAATTGCCATAATTCAAGATACTATTGCTACTTTGCCTACCAATCAGATTGTGAATGAATTACATGCATTGTTTGTAGAAATCAGAAATCAGGTATTTGATCTTACAAACCAGAGTACTAAATTGAAACTTGTACAAAGTGTACTGGAGATTACTTCCAACATTAGAGAAGAAATTGCTACCCTCGAAACAAGTTAGGAATCTGCTTTATGAGGTTCCACATCAGAATTTGAGGATCTCAAAGAACAATTTAAACAGTTGTATGTTGATGTGAAAATCAAACCCAGCTACCATGAAGTTGTACGCACCATAAACGAACATCAGGAAACGGTATTAAACAGATTAGACGATCTCGAATTACGTCAATTTTTCACTGTTGAGATAGTTGGGCTTGAGAGTGTACCAAATGTACGAGGGCACTGGACTTATGTTAATGTAGGAAATGTTTACAAAATGTGCTCTTACAGTCAGTCTCATGAATGTTTCCTTGATGGCGAAATTATTTTTTTTAAAATTTGGCTATGTGAAGAAGGGAAAGCATATATGCATGAGCTGTTGCCCTAAAATCCAAGACTGGTACTTGTGTTACCGAGGCTTTTAAGTCGATATTTAGTGAGGGAAGGACACCAAAACATTTACATACAGATAGAGGGAAACAATTTTACAATTCTACATTTTCTAAGTTAATGCAACAACATAATATTAAACATTATTCTGCATACAGTGATCTGAAAGCTAGTATAGTGGAACGATTCAACAGAATATTAAAAAATCGCATGTGGAGACAATTTACTCTACAAGGCAATTATAAATGGGTACAAATTTTACAAGAGCTAGTTCATGATTACCACAATACAGTACGAAGTACTATTCACATGAAACCTGCTGAGGTAACCAAATCTGATGAGCAACGATTTATTCTACTGTTTATTGTCAAAAATATACATACACTACAAAGAGGCCAAAGTATAAGTTAGGGGATCAGGTAAGGCTCAGTAAATATAAGCAATTATTCGAGAAGGGTTTTAATAAAAATTGGAGTACGGAGTTATTCTCAGTGGTTCAAGTTTTATTAGGGAATAGAAATGCATATATCATAAAAGATATTCATAACAAAATATTGAAAGGGAGATTCTATGAAGAGGAACTTAATAAAACAAAATATCGAGATACATATTTAATCGAGAAAATATTGAAGAAGAAAAATAATAAATTGTATGTGAAATGGCTAGGTCTGCCAGACAAAAGTTGGATAGAAGCAAACCAGGTGATTCTTTGACACCAACATGGAATGTGGTACAGCGTTTACCAGATGTAGTGGAAACTAATACAAAAATGGAGAGTTGTTACCTGATAACATAAGATGCCTTATTGCAGGCCCATCAGGTTGTGGAGAAGCCACTTTGCTGGTTGATAATTTCTTGCTTGCCCCCCAATTGGCTAGATTGGAAAAATAGACACTTGCATTTATTCTCAAAGAGTTTAGAACTACCGAAATACCAACAACTCATGAAGCTGTACGAGGGACTGGGCATAGCTACATCAGAATGAAATTAGATTTTTTTTACACAGGCTCGTCACAAAGAAATAGACTGCTTTTATTTAGCTCAAACTTATTCCAAAATTACCAAACAATTACTACGAGATAATACAAATTTAATCTGTTTGTTTCGTCAAGATCATACTAATTTGAAACATGTATACGATGATTATGTGAGTGGAGACTTAAATTATAACCAATTTTCAAAATTCTGTTCATCTTGTTGGAACAGCGACAATTTTGGATTTGTTACTATTGACATGACAATGGTAAGTTTAGAAATAAAATCAATGATTTTTTAAATGTTGACGATATAAAATAAACATTAATAAAAAAAATATGGCCAAACATAAAATAGAAGATAATTCGAAATTACGAGAGTACTTGTCCAAACGTTTCAAAGGTTGGAAATCAGAAAATCGAGGTTTTTACGAACAACACAAGCCTCAAGACCAACATCTTATCGATGCATTCAGTGGTCTTGGTAAAGAGATTAAGGGTGTAACAGAACAAAATAAAAACCTTATCAATAAATTGGAATTTATTACTGCTAAAAATTATGCAGATTTCCCTCCTACGCCATTATCTAGTATCCACACACTCCTGGTACTTAAGGAACCACCTGCTAAAGCATCTATACAAGAAGCTGAGAAAATCGAGTTGGGTCCCCTGGCAAGAGATTACCTGAGTACTGGAAAATTCGAAAAAGATGAAGTATTTGGATTGAATCCAACTATGGAGCATAATGAAGGCGTAGTATGGAAAATTGTCATATGTAAAGTAACATTCGAAGGGGACAACATAAAAATTAATTTGGGTGGGAGAAACAGCTAGTCCAGATATCCTGGTACCGTAGGGCTATGGGAGCTTATTACCAAAAAAAACAATTTTTTTTACAGAAGATGATTATCAAAGTTACTCTGAAGTTTTGCAACTCTCTGATGCTTTGTACCAAAATAACGATGCCAGTCAAAAGCGTGTGAAATCGAGCAGCGGGGATAAATACAAAAATCTCATTAAACCTATCTGGAATCAACTAAATACCGGTAGTGGTATAAAACAATACAATACTTTACCTAAGGAATTTATATGGGTAAACGATGTGAGAAAACTTATATATAGGTTGCTGGTTATAGCAGGGGAGGAAAATGCTGGGAACAATAATTTCCATAATAAAAAAAATTTGTATTGTAAACATGATTCGTGACAAATTAGCTAATTTTATTGCAAACGATCCTGAAGGTATAGGATACTTAATTAAAATTATCAATACTTTACCTCCTAAATTCTGGAATATATCAGAGGGTCGAGGTTTAGTAAATTATATTATTAATAAACTTCCGTTCGAGTTACACGTACCTGGTTACCATTATTGTGGTCCTGGTACAAAACTAGAGAAACGAATAGAAAGAGGGGATAGGGGTATTAATCCTCTGGATGTAGCTTGTAAAGAACATGATATTGTATACGACACACACAAAGATATGAATAATCGTCATGTGGCTGATCAAAAACTGGAAGAGGCAGCTTTTGGAAGATTAACAAGCAAAGATGCATCATTGGGTGAAAAAATAACAGCGTTGGGTACAACTATTGCTATGAATACAAAACAAAAATTAGAGTGGGGTTTGTAATATAAATACCCTGAAAAATAATAATAATAATAATAAAACAGCATGAAACCAAAAGGAGTTGTATACAAAATACCATATCATGATCTTAAAAAATTAAAACTTAATTTGATTTTAACTAAAAAACAACAAGAAAAGAAGAGGCAATGTAGAGCCAAAGGAAATGGAATGAAATTATTACTCAGTACGCCACAATTAAAACGATTGCAAAATACAAGAAAGAAAAAACCCAGTGGAAAATTTATATTCAGCATTCCAGCTATCCTTGCTTCATTGGGGGCAATTGGGAGCTTGGCTGGGGTTTAGTGCTGCTATTGCCAAAACTGTAATTGATTCGAAAAGAAATAAGGCAGAACTAGAAGAGCAAAAGCGTCATAATCTTGCCATGGAGAAAAAAATAGGCAAACATGTGAAGTCTAGAGTGCTCAGAAAATTAAAAAAAGAAGAAGCTCTTACCAACCAAGACATTGAATCTTTAATTAAAATATTTAAAATTAAACACTGCAGGGGGGTTTTCATGTCTGATTCTCTCCCTAAAGGTAGTTCTCACTCTCGAGAATGTAACGTGGTGAATTTGGACAAGTCCAAAAACGTTGGTACTCACTGGATATGCTATTATAAACAAAATGACAGTGCTTTCATTTTCGATTCTTTTGGAGGGGTACCCAATACAGAATTAATTCGTTACTTGAAACATGTTAAAATTTATTACAAATTATATGTGGCCATGTTTGCATTACGATGCTCAGAATTTTAAATAAAATACCAAACATGAAATTAAAAGATTTTCAAAAAGCTGTATCACATATTAAATATGGGAATTTTTCATCTCTCTAGCGAGACTTCGGTTTTGAAACTACATCTTCATGATGATATTTTCTATCCCAAATCCATAACTCTAAGAGCATTCTACAGTATGTATCTGATTCCGAATGTAACTACCTACAACAATACTATATTCGTAGTTAATGAAAAAATAATTATTCCTCCTGGACAGTATAACTTATCTACTTTACAATTTGATCTTCCAAACACTGTCTTGCATTCTCAAAATTCTTTAACACACAGAGTAGAGATTGTAACTACCAATGAAACAGTGGACTTATCTACCATGAGAGAACTTTTAGGATTTGAGAACAATAGCAAATTAGAACCAGCTGTCAGGCACATAGGTAAATTTATACCAAAATTCTTAGATATTCGGACATTGTGTATTCACTGTAACATTGCCAAAGGTATGATTATCAAAGCAGAAGAAAATTTGAGACAGGTATTATTGCTACATTTAAACCGAATTCGGAATTTATGGAACCTATCTTCTATTCCCCAATCCCACCAGTCTATTTCCCTGTTTTTATTGATAAAGTTAATTACATAAAAATAACAATTACGAATGAGAAAAATGAAATCATCGATTTTGCTGGTGCTAATAGCACTTCGATAATAGAAATTAATATTTAAAAAATATTAATAAATACCAAGATGGAAAATATTTAGAGTTATGAATTACAGTCCTTCACTCCAAACAGGAGGACATTTGCAAATTTGAATCAGCCCAATAAAGAGATACAGTATGACATCACGGCGGGGGATGGGTTCATTCATCCACATAGATCTGATATGTATATAAAATTTGATATTGTAAAACAAAGTAATGGTGAAGAATATCCCCTCCCCGGGGCTAATGTAAAACTTATAGATAATTTTGTTCCATTCTTATTTTCTCAAATGGAAGTCAGAAAGCATGGTACAGTGATTGACAGGATTGATTGTACTAGAATTACATCCACTACAGTGGGGACATTGAAACTGTCAAACTCAGAGAGTGCATATTATAGAGTTGGTAGGTTCGAAGCTGGAACAAAAATTCAAGCAAAAAGTCACACAGTACTGTTCCCCATGAGATTGCTTTTGGATTTTTCTCTGATTATAAAGAAATTATGTGGAAAGGTGATTTGAGTGTCATATTTCGCAGAGCACCCAATGATAATAATGCCATCATGAGATACAAAACTTTAAATGCAGATGGAACAGCTAATGAGACTAGTTTACCCGAAGCTGCGAAATGTGTGATCCAGTCTATGGAGTTACGAATGCTTATAGTTGAATATGAATCGAACTATGCTCTCAAATACAAAGCCAATATTTTGAAAAATCCCTAAATCTGATACAGTTTTATACATACCAATGCATTCAAATGTCAGTGGAGGGTAAATTGTTTGAATTTGACCTTACTAATCAGTTCCAATCTTTGCAATATGACATGCCAGAGTTTGTAGCTGTGCTGTTTCAAACAGGGAGAGATGCCAATCAGGAAAAAGATACCAGCCAGTTTGATAACACTGTCCAACAAAATTGAAGTTTTTGTCTGTTAAAAGATAAGTTGTGGGTGATTCTAATTGAATTTGATGTGCTGATTTCAAATCTAATTACAGAATTTTTCCATCACCCATGAAATTTGAGTAACAGGGTACATGCAAAATATCAGGTACATACAAATCTTATATAGCTTTATAGTGACACGATGCAATATTATTTACAATGGCATATCTAGAATGTCTTCGAACTTGATTTTCGGCTGTACTTTGCCTGAGAAACATCACTTTTTGTGTCCATCAATAATCTGCCAACATATTTGGAGTCCATTTTCCCTGGTAGCGCCTTTCCATTTCACCAATGTCCTGGTGGAAACGTTCTCCATGTTCCTCGCTCATTGTCCCAAGATTTTGCGGAAGAAATCGAGGTGGGAGTCTTGAAATGTGTATCTTCAGAGACATGTTACACTCCAGAGCATGATAGTTCTGACTCAAATTACTGACAAGTTCTCTGTAATTTTCTGACTTGTAGTTTAGGAGGAAATTTATGCTTACTTCCTTCAAAGATTGCCAAGCAGCCAATTCCAGCTCATTTAGGCTCTTTTCAAAACCATTATATTTCATTAGTTTCCTGATTTGAGGGCCAACAAATATTCCCTCTTTTAGTTTCGCCTCAGTAATTCGCGGAAACTTCTCTTTGAGGAACATAAATCCACTACCCTCACGGTCCATTCCTTTTACAAAATTCTTCATCAGACCAAGCTTTATGTGGAGAGGAAGCAGTAAGATTTTGTCTGGACTTACAAGTGGTGGATGAACAACATTCTCCTGTCCTGCGATGAGTGACTCTCTCTTCGGCCAGTTCTTTTAACAGAATGATTTTTTCTATCTCTGCTGTCCTATTTACACAGGAAACAGCAAAATTTGGTGTAACGTAGTTGCAATCCTAAGAGTATAGCAATAACTTTTAAATCTCCACATATCTGCCAAGAGTATTTACAGTACTGGATATTTGATAACAGTTTCATGTTTTCATAACTTTCCTGCATGTCCCAGGAATATGCTACGGGAATGCTTGGATATTTATTTCCATTGTACAGTACAACTCCTTTCAAACTTGTTTTCCAAGAGTCTAAAACAAACTCCATTCTTCACTTTTATGGACAATATCTAGTCACTCTAATAGACCATCGATGTTACAACAGAAAACAAGGTCCTTATCTTCAGCATACATAGCTACGAAGTATTTTTGGCGTTGCCTGAAAAAGTAACTCTAGTGTCACTCTCCAATAAATGCCATCCTTTTAATCGCGATGCAAGCAGTTCTGCTTTACCCTTACTTAACTCTAGATCTCAAACTAAATCGTTAAGATCCTCTTCACAATGGCCTAAAGTTACTAGTGTATTGTTGGACAAAAGACATAAAAATATTTTAAATATTGCCTACCAATCAGCTTATTATGGACTGCATGCTGCAATAATAATGCAGAATTATATTTTTATTGTTACAATAAAATGGTGGGTGATTGACAATTTCTGACTTCATTTTCGGAAACAGCAGGTGGCAAAACATAAAGAACCGTTGAAATTTTACTTTTAACAAAACCATTGTTGCACAGTGTAATTGTAAAGTTAAAAATGTGTATCTGAAGAATGGCAGAAATGAGGTATTTCCTCGTGAAAATTACAATTTAAACATTGCAGAACAAGATTATTTAAAATTATATGAAGCTCATAGTGTATTTATAAGGGTAACTGAAGGTAACACATATATGTATTATAATCCAGATGAGTTCATAGTTCACAGACCAATGTTTTTAATCAACGTATCAAAAAGAAAATTGTTAGTTATAAATGATCGAACTAATATTAAATTGGTTTGTGAATTTCATGAAACTCTACCTGAAAATACAATATGCAGTGCAATTTTAATTGTGGAGAAATCATATATTTATGATGTAAAAAATGAAAGAGTGATAGAAAAATTTTAATAGGAGAGAATAGTTTTTTTATTTACTTTGAAGTCTTAGACCCAATAAAATATATAAAAATTAGACTACGTATAGATTTTTTCTTATTTTCAAAATTTTGGTTTGATGTTAGGTTTATTTTTTTTCACGTGTGTTGAGTGCAATTATTATTAACTTCTAAACTAAGGTGCCCCCAAGGCAAAGTATGGATTCCTCATTCGAGGATACACCTCTTGTCATCGTGTGGATCCAAGGCTACTTTTTAATTTTATTCGTTGTAATCTCATGGTTTGAGCTTTGCATTCTATTATCCTTTCGAAGTATCCTCGACTGTGTTGGTCTCAATATAAGATGTTAACCATGTAGAGTGTTTGAACTTCAGACTTCTTCTCACATTTACTACCTGAACACCCTTCCCAATCAAAAACCGGAGATTCTTGTAGTGGACGACATATCTCTCTTTTCTCTGCAGAGTTAACAAAAGCTTGCTTTGATTAGATTCAGATGGACATTTAATTTCGGGAGCCGGAGGTAAATCGGAAAAAGTATCATGCAAATTATTTGGAAATTCAATCTCCACCTCAATAAACAGGCCAAATTCACGAACATCGAAACGATTAATATCAATTGAAATTGGATCTATCCACTCGAATCCTCCGTAGGGAAGTTTTTGTATCATTGCGAATCCGTAGAGAATGTAATTCGAACGTGGATTTGCATCGTATTGATTCTCAGACATGTGAATATTGTTTGCCTTTGCGTGTATGTGCGAGCATTGCACCATCCCCTCACGTATCCCTCTTTCTATAAAAAGTAACATGTCCACATCCGATATCAATTCCAACTTGATCCTGGTTTGGAGCAACATAGAAGACCACACCAAACCAGGAAGACTAGAAATATGCTCTATCTAATTTATAAATATTTATTGCTGTTTTTCTGAATACCTGAAAAACATCAGCAAGTATTGTTACGTCTAATATGAGATATGCATCGTGATAATCCCCGAGAGTATTGCATCTCAATTCCTTCCATATTAATTTCGCATGTTTGTATTCTTCATTCGTAATTTCGGTTTTTTTTTCAGTTTACTGAAGAATTCTTTTTGAGGTGGGAGAGTCTCATTGTCAAATTAACCGTAGATTCATCGGTTACATATTCGTAAGGATAAATGCCTTTACGTTTAATCAGTTCTGCGTGTATATTGGGGAAACTAGCTTTTGTAATTTCAAATTGTTCGACGGTAAGTTGACTTGCTAAAGCATCGAGACTTGCCGATAGGAATCTAAAAGAATCTAGAAACCTCATTTCTATGATTTCATTCTTTCCTGGAATTTTAACTTTCTTACTTATAGAAATATAACATTCTTCGTTTTGAGCAAGAATATCTATTTTTTGCGTATCGTATCCAAGATTCCTAATTAAAAAATAGAAGTCGTAATAGGATCCATTGTGAAAAAAATATTGGTAAGAATTTAGGCTTCTGGATTTTGAGGTTGCAGGTATTACAGATTCCACTAATGTAGTTTCCGGTGAAATTATTATGGTGAAATACTTTCCGATTCTCATCCGTGAAATGTTGATCACACACCGGACACGTTTTAATGTTATTGTAAGATTGAAGTTCACCACTGGATAATGGAAGCATTGGTTTCGATTGGCATAAGAGGCTGCCAATGTTCTCAACCTCCTCCACCATCTTTTTAAAAAAGAGTTCAATAATATTCGGTCCGCGATATATATATGGTTTATCTATTCTATCCTGCCAAACAACAATATATCCAAAACTATTTGGATCATGAAGCTGGTACGGTGTTGTGGAAGAAAATACGGGATCCGGATCGCAATAGGACAATGGTTAGAGAAAAGCCTCAGAGTCTGCGATGATAATGGCCGGATGTTCCAACAAGGCCTTGAACATTTTAAATTCTTCGAATTAATTTGCTTTGGGAATCAACATGCGAGCCGGTCTGTTGACTCCACAGTAGATTTTATGTTCAGCAAGTTATTGTTTGGCAATTTCTTGATTTTTGAAATGTTGGTAATTACGTCGGTCACGATCGTCGAATACGATTAAACACCTTGGACAAACTTCGATGTGTGCATGAAACTTGGTTGTTTGGCTTCTGAGCAAGCGGGAAAGTGAACGAATTAGCGTGTAATGATGAACATCATCGTCAGCAATAAGAAGCAGATTGATTTCCACGGCTTCGTCATCAACAATATTAGTTATCCTAACAGGATGCACAAAATGCTTAACTGAACTATATGAATAAACATTTATAGCTAATCGTTTTCCTTCTCCATTTCGTGCCCTGTTTTCAAACTTTGTTATGTCAGAAATAGTAACAGGGTATTCGATGTCTGTCATAGCATATTCAATCTCGTCTACATATTGTGAGTAATGACTAACCTGATATGGATGATCTTTCGATTGAACCGGGTGAAGTGCCGCTAAAACGCACCACATTAAACACTTATTGTCAGTGTTATGAATGTTAAGCACGGATCTCTTATGCTGAATTTCTACGGGAAGTGGAACGTAGCTCGAAGCAGAAAAATGTGTTAATTTGTTTATATAAGCGATTAACCTGTGAGGACTTCCGCATAGAGATCAACCTGATCCCTTAGCCTCGAATTCATCGTGTTTCCTAATCAATTCACTAGTAAGATTAGAATAAAAAACATTCCAATTGATAATTATCAATGTCTGCCAAATAAAGAACTTGGTTTTTCGTTTTGTGAAAAAAAAAATTCTTATGCCATTGGTTTTCTCATATTTACAGATTAGATCAACATATATTTTTATGGAGTTGTTTTCCAGTTTATTTTTCAAAATATGTATGATAGATGTTTTAATTTCACTCAAGAAACTTGAAATATCACAGCCTGATTTCGAAGTAAAAAAAAAATCCAGGAGTTGGTTGTTGAATGCTGATCTAATCGGCTTTTGGTCATTAGACATCTTAATTTGTTTGGAAGTAGAAGTTTCAGCTTCAGGATGATCAAATTTTCTTTTCAATGTTCCATGTCCGGTTGATGCCTTGCAAATTTTCAGGTGTTTACTTAAATTAACATAACCCCACAGCTCTACAGCACCTTGGCGGGCCTTGGCTTACCTACCGACTGCTGGTCTCCCTCCCACACTGTTCCGCTGTCACCTGTTATAGCGTGGAGGTCTCAGACCAGTGTTGGGGTGACGGGTGATCAGCCCGACGAACCCCCAGCCGTTGTTGTAGGTCTTCTCGACCGGGTTACGCTCACTCACTCGGAGCTTCCCAATTTCCTCACGATGGTGGGTTGCCACCGGCCCTATACGTAGGCCGAATATATTCCGACCAGAGCCGGATTCGAACCTACGCCGTCCCGCAGCGAACGATCTCAAGACGAGTGAACGCCTTAACCCGCTCGACTACGGAGGAGGACGTTTACTTAAATTAGTAATACTAATTATTTTTACACATTCAGTCAAGGTCTAGTAGTTAACAAACGATTTATTTTCGAACCTGTTTCGCTACATCTTGCCCTATGCTTGCTAATATTAGTTTTGGAGATTAACTTCCCACAAATAACACATTCGATTAAATTGGTACATGACATTTTTTTTAATATGCTTTAAGTAAATAACAATAAGACGTACAATCAACTCAAAATTCAATAAGATTCTATTTATTAAGAAAATAAGAAAAAACACTTTTAAACTTACGATAATTGATAGAATGTAACTTAAGAGACAATAGTTATAATTATAATATTTTGTTTCAGCTCTGGTATTTATATATAAATTTTCTCGAGGAAAAATACAAAACACACAATCAAGTCAAAATTCAATCTGTGTGAAAAACGACTTGAACCACCTTCAAAATAAAAATAATTGTATCTATTACGATAAAATTTTCAGCTATGTTATTTATACAGAATTTCCGGAGACAACAAGTAACATCTAATCACATCAAAACTCAATCTGAAAGAAATTTCTATGAAAAAATCACTTGATACACTTTTAAACTTAAAATAATAAATAGTATGTAGCTTTAAAATAAATTAAATACTTAACTTTTAACAATGCAACAACACATCCATACTCTTTAAACACTCTCACGATACTGACTGATCTGTAATGCGAAAACCCTTTAAGTAACCTAAGCGCGGATGAAAACATCTGAAACAGTAAGTCAATCAGAAGACACCCATTACGTCATAACCAACAACACGTTAGATACGGGTCTGCGTAATAACTTGTTGCGTAAACATTGCGCAATAATTTACCCTTACGAGCCATCGCAATGTTGCGTAATGTTACGTAATTTAACTCGAAAGAAATTATGACACTCGTACTAAGTACGAGGTGAAAAATCACAGAGTTGCAATAATATAAAATCGACAAAAACATCGTCAAAATAGGTTTACCACTGTGCTTAAATCAATAAAAATAATAGGCCTCGTACCAAGTATGAATTTGAAGTTACCTTATCACCACTACTTATAAAAACTTATGAAAACTGGAAAACCCACAGGTGTCTGTCAAGTAAACCAGAAGTAAACCAGAAGTAAACCGGAAGTAGACCGGAAGTAGACCGGAAGTAGACCGGAAGTAGACCGGAAGTAAATTTGTGTGGGTGTAAATGTAGGTGTGGGTGAGTGTGGGTGTTACGTAATTTAACTCGAAAGAAATTATTTCACTCGTACGAAATACGAGATGAAAAATCACAGAGTTGCAATACTATAAAATCGACAAAAACATCGTCAAAATAGGTTTACCACTGTGCTTAAATTAATAAAAATAATAGGCCTCCTACCAAGTACGGCATAGAACATATCCAATATACCTACTTGCTGCTTATACCCTCTCCCTTGTAACAAACTTCAACTAAAATTTAAAACACAAATGTTTCTCTTCGTCATATACTGGTGAGCCTGATTAAAAAAATGCAAGATTTAAATTTTACTTCGAGACCGTCTTTGTTAACGTGCAGCGCGCAAGTGTAACGTTTCAGGGTTCGAGTCCCAGAAAAGAAAGCATGTTTTTCGTACTTGTCCTTTCTTGCATCATGACAAGTTGTACTACAAGCGCTCGAGTTCGATATTTCAACTTCAAGGCGCTTCTGCTGTTGTTGGTGTTATATGCTTCAGTAATCTACAAACGTGCCTCTTCTGCCACTTGTGCAATTACGCGTAAAAGAAGGTTTCCTACATGACACGTAAATTACACGTAAAATACGTATACAACTTAAAGTTCGTAAGAAAATAGAATAAACTTAACAATTTTAAGAAAGCATGGTTTTTCGATGGTTGTATGATTATGTGTGGGAGTTGGCAGTGGCAGAAAACAAAATTAAGGTATTTAAAAATTTTCCTTCTAATTTTTGTTATCTCTTTGTGTCGATGCCACGGACCCAAACAGCACAGAAAGAATAGTGCGTCCCATATGGGGCAACGGTAGCGTAATGCGTCAGCATATTATGCGCCGCTCAGTGTTCTGTTTTCTAGCCTATAGGTATGCCGAAAAATCGAACAATTGGGAATTTTAGGTTTAAATGAAAGCCTTAACCTCCAAAAGTATCATATTAATATGAAAGATTAATATTAGAAAATGAAACAAACTCTTCAACAAATTTTAAACTATACACGAGGCGTATTTTTAAAGTAAGTACCGTTTTGATATGTACAAAAAAACAAGTAAACTTTTTGTAACAATTTTATTGTTACATGAAATACCACCCTTTTATCTACTTTCCACATAATTACCACCAATATCAAGGCACTTATCATTTCGAACAACAAGCTTTTGTATTCCGTCCGCACAGAAGTTTGGCGCCTGAGTTGACAGCTACTGCAACACGGCCGTTTTGAGGCTATCGTCGTCATCGTGGCGCTGACGTCCGAGATACTTCTTCAGTTGCAGAAACACGTGGTAGTCACTGGATGCTGGATCGGGGCTGTAAGAAGGATGATCATTGTTCCCAGCCAAAATATTCGATGAGATCTTGAGTACGATTGGCCGCATATGGATGGGCATTGTCATGCAGCAAAACGATTTACTCAGCATGCCGCGCCTTTTGTTTTGAATGGCACGGCGCAGATTTTTTAAAGTCTCACAATATGTTTCGGAATTTATTCTGTCACCACGAGGAAAATATCAGCAAGAAACACCCCCTTCCTGTCCCAAAACACGGTACACATGATTTCTCGGACTAAAATTGTCTGCTTAATCTTCACTTTCTTGGGCAATGTTGAATGCCGAAATTCCATGGATTGTTGTTTTGTTTCGGGTGTAACGTAGGCCACCCATGTTTCATCGCCTGTGACAATTTGGCTTAAGTACGCGTCACCTTCAGCTTCATAACGCACAAGAAAAGTCAAGGCGCTACCTAAACGTTTGTTTTGTGCGCCTCAGTTAGCATTTTTGGTACTCATCGTAAGCACAATTTTCGATAGTTTAAGCGTTCGGTAACAATTTCGTAGTAAACACTTCTTGAAACTTCAGGGAACTCCTCTGATAACGAAGAAATCGTGATGCGTCTGTTCTCTTTCACTTTTTCGTCGACGTTCTGCACCAAATCTACAGTGATCACTGAGGGTCGCCCACTCCGTTCCCTTCGGCCATCTTTGAAAGCTCTTACCCATTTACGTACCATTTTATCACTCATAATGTTTTGTCCGTACACTTCACAAATCTGAAGGTGAATTTCAACTGCTTTCACGCCTTTAGCATTAAGAAAACGAATAACAGCGCGTATTTCACAGTCGGCGGGATTCTCAATCGGCAGAGGCATTTTAAATACGCAAAGCAAATGTATACACGATCGATTGTTGCCGCAATGGCGTCTGTGGCTTGCCAACAGATGAAGGTTCACAGTGCGCATGCACGGGACACCGACCGCACCGTTAGAGCGGCGGAATTTCAAAACGGTATTTACTTGAAAAATACGCCTCGTAATTGTAGTTATAAAAACCTACCAATTAAATTCTATTCTTACACCAATAGGCATATTTTGAAAGATATTTTTATAGAAAGAAATTACGGCTGTTCAACAACACTTTTAATGTCAGTTAAAATATATTTATATATTCAAACACTGATTGACGCATAGTCGCAACATAATTTCCTGAGAAATATGGTGTGAAAAGATTAATTCCCCCACTTCTAAAGGTTCGATCGACACTGTGGACGAGTGCGTTGAGTGACCGTACACTCCGAGTTCGAGTCCCGTCAGCCTGGAGCAGACTGTTTTGTGAGTGTCTCTTCATCCATTTAACATAATCATGATCCATCGTCGTGAATAGTCAAAAGTGGAAGAAAATCGACGTAAAATAATTATCAAATACAAATGACTTCTAAACAACACTGGTCTGGGAGACGACAAAGCTTCGTATTGTCCATAAACTCCACAAATGATCCTCGCAGTCCATCACGCCTTCCCCCCACCTTCCCTTTTAAACAGGGGATCATTTCGTAGGCTTATAACTGTACAAATATAAGACTCTTTTAGTAGGTCTATCCCAAGCAGTGACATGAATAAATATTGATATTTTTTAACATTAAAATTCAAGAAACTATTTTCTAATGAATAATTTCTTCCTTTGTTGTTTATATTATTTATTTATTTATTTAATAGAAGATTCCAAATACAGCGTTAGCCATTTTACATTGGAACGATTTTATAGAACATAAGGACAAAAAAAAATAATAACATAATACAACAAAAAAAAAATAACAGAAAAATTACATGTGGTTAAGAGACTTACATACTTTTAGCTAACTTTCTTCTAAAACGGTCCAGATTTTCAAAAATGTCTATTTCGCTTCCTAGATTATTGTATTCACTGGGCATTCTATGCAACTGAGAGCGCTGGATGAGGCACAATCTCGGCTTCTGAGAAGCAAAAAGTAGAGTGCTTCTTGTTGAGCGGGCAGGCACACGAAAGTGAATTTCCTGAAGAAGGCTGTCACTTCTGATATTGCAATTCACTATTTTGTGTAGAAATATATGGTCGGCCAGTCTATGTCTCTCTTGAGGAGTTTGGATATTTAACATTTGCAGGAGGATGGACTTTTGCAAGTGTTTTGTGGACGGAATTCGGTGTCGAACAATGGCCAGGAAGAAATTTAGGACGGAATTTAGTCTATCTGAATTTGAGGGGCATGCCATAGACCAGATCGGAGAACAGTATTCAATTTTAGGTGACACAAAAGATTTGTAAAAGGTGCTGAGGGCAGTCAAGTTGTTTATTTCCGTGAAACGATAGAGAAGACCCAGCATACGCATTGAACCCCTTGTGACTGTAGAGATGTGCTCAGAAAAGGAAAGTTTCTCGTCAAATATGACGCCCAGGTCCTTTTGTGCGGCAACTCTTTGAACACAATTATTTTTTATGAAATATTTAGTATTAAATGTGTTTTTCTTCAAGGAGAAGGTCATGATGGTACATTTTTGAGGGTTGAGTTTTAAGTTCCATAATTCACACCACTTTATTAGAGAATCTAAATTCTTTTGCAGAAGTGTCTTGTCACTGAAATTGGAGATTTTACTATATATTTTGCAATCGTCAGCGAACAAGAGAAGGTTTTTGAATGAATCGGAAAGATATTCTGGAAGATCATCAAGGTACAGGATGAAGAGAAGAGGTCCAAGAACACTGCCTTGAGGTACACCAGAAGCTACAGCTTGATAATGAGACGAACTAACGGTGGAAGGTTTATCCAATATTCTACCGCGTGATAAGGAACTCCTATCTGTTTCCCCAATCTTGCCCCTTAACTTCCAACTAAATACCGAACCGACAAACCCGCCCCTATTCGCCTCGCCAGTAGCATAGGTAACTATGACAAGTGAGCCACCGCTGAATATTTTACAAAATTTAAAGTATTAAACGTGAAATTTACACAACCTGCCAAACCAACTGAACCTTAACTTTAATCTATCATTACTATCTGGGACACCCTCTACATATATCTCACCCGTGTGCAATTCCTTAATTATTCTTTAATTAAATTGTCAATACCAACGATTTTTTGCAAATCACTCTAAGTTGATAATCTATGAAGATTTCTGTTTATTTCTAAAGAGGATAATTAATTATGATCAGTGTGAACCTGAATTCCCCCCCTCCTGGAAGAGAAGACATTGATTAGCACACAATTATTAAATCTCTTTACACTGATAAATTATTTAGGTGAATTTGTAACACCACGGTTTCGAAAAGCACATTTATTAACTTAGCAAGAAATGAAAATAATGATCACATTTAGACATGATTTCCTTTGCAATAGGAAAATTTAAACAAAATAAAATAAAATGGATAGATTTCAAGTTTAACTAATTTATGAAAACATGTCTTCAAACAGCTTGTTTAAGACATTAAAGCTGATAACAGCGGTGATAGATTCCACACTTCAACTATAGGTTACTCATACGTTTTAGAAAAGGTCACCTGACCTGGATTAACAATCACAACAATTCACTTTTACAATTAAGTAATATGAAATGTTAAATTTATTCACAGTATAGGTCCATATTCATATCCCTTTCAAATATTATCGTTCAGCAAATTCCCGTAATCGACTTGTTTTCAATATGACGAAGCCACATCCTTTGTTATATTCCTAGGTTCGTGACTCGAGAAGTTCCAATATAATGGCCATAACATCCATGCAAGCATGCTTCAATGACTGAAACGTTATGTTTCAAAGCTTCTTCAACAACCACGCAGTTGTCACTTCAATACTAGAAGAATTTGGTACTTACATTATTGTTCCGAATACAAACCATGTGACTCTGACAGCCAGCAGTGAATTTCACTTATCCTGCAATCTGACAATCGTTCGTCTTGTTACATGATCATGTCCGTATTTCCCGAACTCTTGCGCTTAGAACTTGATATCAATAATAGCTTGTACTAACTTTACAAATCCGATATCATTTGATTCTTCACCGCTCGTATTTACTTGCTACTTTCTCGTTCTCCATCTTCTTTTCGAGCTCTCTCCCCGCGTTCAAAAGTTCCAGTTTCTGTCCACACTTTTTTCTTCTTCTTTTATTCCTGAGAGATTTTATGCACACTAAGTCTCATTGAAGTCGATTATCATCTTTCAATTTAAACTCACATTAAAGACATAATCTTTCAATTAGTTACATAATTATCACTTTGCCGTACCAGTTATCGCGATGACCAAAAAAAAATAAAAAAAATGAAGTAATCAGCCTTAATTTTACATACCAATACACATCATCTATGCACCGAGAAACCGCAAAGCCCATCTATTGAGCAAAAATCAAACTATTTGCGACAGCGCTGCAGGCTACTGCCACCTAGTGAGTAAATACTGTACTCATTCAAACAACACGTAAACTATTCACATCGAGTCATATGAAAATTACCTGCACCTTTGACATGAATTATAAAATATTAAATACAGTCTGCATTTTAAATAGTGTTTATAACAATATTCGTTATAATAAGAAGAAGACATTCCGGAAACAACAACTTTTTGTTGTCTGTTTTGGAGGTAGTCCTTGATCAGAGAGAGAAATTTTCCATGAATATTGAAACGGTGGGATAATTTATGAAGCAGAAAATTGTGGTTTATAGAGTCAAAAGCTTTCGAAAAATCCAGATATATTACATCCAGTTGAGAGTTTTCAGATACAGAGTTGATAGCGTCAGATAATAAAATGCTTAAGTTGGTTAAGCAGGAGCTGCCTGGTAAGAAGCCGTGCTGTGCTGAATTTATATATGGAGAGGTAAATTTGTAGAGTCGGTCCTTTATTATCTTTTCACAGGCGATAGAAAGTGGTGAAAGAAGGGAAATAGGCCTATAAGAAGAAACGGCACACTTGTCTCCAGATTTATATAATGGCACCACGTTAGCATTTTTCCATGAATCTGGAAATGTACCCTCATTGAAGCATCTGTTTAATAAAATAGAAAAGGGAATAACGAGAGAAGAAGCAGCGTTTTTTAGGAAAATAGAAGGGATTTCATCAGGACCATTGGCGCGATTTTGAGGCATTGAAGATAGGATGTGTTGCACTTCTTCTGGAGACGTGGAGAGAGACGTTAGAGAGTGACAGCAAACTGGACGGAGATTAGGAATGGATGAAGTCGGTGAATTCGAGGTAGTATTTATGGAGAAAAAAGAGTTAAAAAGATTAGCTTTGTCAGGGCCCTCTGCGCATACCGAGTCATGTTTTACTTTCAAAGGTATTCGGGAATTTTGCCTCCTTGAGTTGATTAGTGACCAAAAACGTTTGGGATTTGATTTGATATTGTTCGTGATAGCACCGATGTGTTCCCTGTATTTGGTCTTCTGCAATTGTTTAGAGTGACGTCGTAAGTCGGTGAAAGTTTTCCGTGTGTATTCATTAGGAAAATGTTTCCAGAGATCCCAGGCCTTTTTTCGGTTTCCAAGGGCAAGCAAGAGCTCAGAGTCGAACCAGGAAGGGTATTTGCTTGATTTCGTTTTTTTGAGTGGCACGTAATCCTTCATCACTGCATGAATCACATCAGTCAGCACGTCACACGCTTCGTCGACACTTCCACTCTCCAGGATTGTCCAGGGAATGGAATCCAGCGCCGAACGGATGTCACCCCAGGGTGCTTTGCTCCAAACAAGGTATTGGCGTCGAGGGGTGGGAGGTCGTTGACTCTTCAGGTGGTCCGGGAGCCAGAATACAGCGTCCAGCGATTCGTGGTCCGAAGGGATGAGGTTTCTCGAAGGGGTGATGTGCGCTGAAGGGAGTGATGAGAGAATGTAGTCCAGGTTATTGTCGTTTCGTGTATTGAACATATTGTGCTGTTGAAGTCTGAGGCCATGTATGAAATGATCCATGAAGTACGTGTCGTTCTTGTCTTTTGTAAAGCCATGCGTGGGGTCTGTCCATGAAATTGATAGATTGAAGTCTCCAAAAAGAATTACGTCGCCCATAGAGGATGCCGACAGTACAGAATCGTAGCAAGCCTCCAGAACTGCTACGGGGCAAGTTTTGTGTGGCCTGTAAAAACAACCGATGAAAAGTTTGTTTTTCTTGCCGAAAAGCACCTCAACCCACAGAATTTCACAGTCACGATCCAGGTCACTTCGCAACACACTATTCCATTTGTTATTTATGCAAAGCATCACTCCCCCGCCCATTTCCGCCAATTTTTTATGGGTTGAGACGGGGTATCTTGAATTTAGTTCGCAGTGTGTGGTTTTGTTTAATTTTAATGTAAATTAGATTACAGGATTTTAAATTTTAATATTTATTTTGTCCGGCTAAATTCGTGCCAGCTGCCGCGGTTAGACGTGGGGACATAAGTGGAGAGTTGTTGACTTAATTGTAGTAATAATTGATTTTTGGTTGTTTATATTTTATTTATTAGGTGAAATTTTTAATATAATTTGTTCTTTATTTTTATTAATTCTATAAAGGTGATATATTAAACTAGGATTAGATACCCTACTATTATCATTGTAAATTTGGTTTGAGTAGTATTAGTTATGATCTTGAAACTTAAAGAATTTGGCGGTGCTTTATTCTATTTAGAGGAACCTGTCCCGTAATCGATATTCCGCGTTCTATTTGACCTATTATTGTAAAATATCAGTTTGTATACCGCCGTAATTTGAATATTTAAATATATATATTCTTTTTTTTGTTGAAATATATTTCAGTTATATAATAATTATAATAATTGCAAAATTATAATCATTAATTAAAAGGGAACTAATTATTGCACCAGTGTTACACACATATTTTATCATTTTCTAAACCTCAAAATAATATGTTAATATTGAACCAATGCTTTTTCTTGTTCACATCAAATCACCTCCAAATTAGCCGCGATTGAAGGTTGTGTTAGGCCCTACACATCGTTTTATATATTCTGAGAGATAGTCTGGTCATTTTTAAGAGACTAAACAAAATGCAGGACTACATTTAGAATATAATCGTTATATTTGCAACTTCAATCACTGCCACAAGCACTGTAGGTGCAATGCGTATAAAGTGTGTTTACAACACGCTCCGAAACGTTTGCCGTAATCATTTCAAAGGGTGTGATATCGCGCAAACAATTGTGGGGGAAGTTGTTGGCTGAATATCATCCAATGGAAACAGCCGCTGAGGCTCTAATGGTGATCGAACGCCGGACCGCATCATTACATGTGATACCGTTACCACTATGCCATTGGGGACAATTGCGATAGCAGACAACATTCACACCATTTCGCCATCTTTATTTGCAGTTGAAGTTAATTGTACAGCAAACTTGAACGATATTGGGAGTACTGTATTCTCAACCAATTGCTCCCATGCACTCTCCAATGTTGCTTGTGTATATAGCCTAAGTGTTCACTCACTCACAACCGAAACCGAAACTCGAGCTCTCACCGACACAAATCCAGACGCTTTGGCGCCTGAAACAGACGTTCGTTGGATCCTGCATTTCTACAGTCGTGGCCTTTGTCCCACTGCTTTGGTTGCGATGAAGTATTTTGACAGGTGTCCGTATTTCGCTGCAGGATACATGCAAGGCTTAACAGAAGAATGTTAATGATATGCATATGATATAAAATGGTGATTAATTATTATTCGGAAATTAATACATGATTTATCCTCACCAGAGTGTAAGAATTTTTTATTTCGATAAAATTAACAACGAAATAATAAAAAAATATTTAATCAGAAATCAACAAAGTGAATAACAGCGATTGCTGTTCGTGTTTTAAATGTGACAAGTAAACGGATGTAGATACACTAAATTCAGTGAAATGTGTTGGTTAATTTTTAAAATTGCCTTCAATTTATGTAAAATTGAAGAAATTTAGTCCGTTAATTTGCAATATTTCAGAAAATACAGGTGTATCAGAAGTCCCTTACCACTCCTTGTAAAATCCGCAGTGATTTTTTTTATTGAAATGTTATATAAGCGATACAAAATAGGCCTAGGGGGACACCTTTTGGAGTATGTCACGCGGACGTCCGTCATCTTCGTTCCGCCATCTTGAATTCAACTTTTTAATTTAAAATGATAGTTGGGTCATGTGATACATGAAGATATGCTAGAATTTCGTCAGGATGTCAAAGCCGAAAAGATCTCATGTAACTTCATTTGGTGAAAAATTATTGGCAACTGAAAGTGATGTTTACCTGTTTGTTGCAGGTGCTGAACCATGCTGTTAAAAACTGAGGAACGCATTCAGATCGTCAAACTGTGGGGTGGGAGAATTGCCCGTGCAGTTGCTGCCGATTTCAACCTGCGTCATCCAGAACGTCACCCTGTGTCACATGTTGCAGTGTCTCAGTTATTAACCAAATCCGAGGAGACGGGGGCGGTCTTGGACAGACCGCGTATTGTCACTGTCACAGAGAATCACGGACGTAGCACAAGCTACTGCAGTGTTGGCCTCTTTCTCGACGTCACCCTAGCAAAGCACACGTCGTATAGCAATGCAATGTGATATGAGTCGCAGTTCGGTGTACATGGTTCTACAGACACACAAGAAGTGGCATCCGTATAAGATGCAACTGCAGCAACGCCCGTTGAATTGCATGCCCGACCACCAGACCTAAGGCCAATAGATTTCTACCTTTGTTAACATGTTAAGGCTATGTCTTATGGTGTGAAAATTAGTGATCTTCGTCAACTGGAACAACGTATCATGGCTGCCTTTGAGCAAATTTCACCAGATAACTTGCTCGGTGTCCACAGACATTGCGAGAAGCGTCTGTAAACGTGCATTGCCCAACACAAACAACATGTGGAGCACATTCTGTAACAAACAAACATGACTTTCAGTTGCTAATAACTTTTCGCCAAATGAAATTACATGAAATCTGATTTCAGATTTGACATCCTTACGCAATTATAGCATATGGTCATATATCACATGATCAACCTATTATTTTAAATGAAAAACTTGAATTCAAGATGGCGGAACGAAGATGACGGCCGTCGCGTGCATACTCCAAAACTTGACACCCTAAGGTTATTTTGTATTGCCCATATCAAATTCCATGAAAATACAATGAATGGTAAGGGACTTCTGATACACAGTGTATTTTGTAATATTAATGTGTTCATCTTTGTTTCAAATGTAGAAAAATGAAATGGAACATTTGCTACATCTCCGTTGAATTTCTTCTGTGTAACTGAAATAATAAACACATTGTGTATACATATGTATATTATATGCATATGCACGTATATATAAGACATATGTTAAATGGAATGCACTGGTAATTATTACTGATGATTTGATTTTGATTTAGTTTATTTTACTTCGCGTTTTGTACCTCTTGGCTAATTTGCGAAGATGGGGATGAGTGATGAAATGATGAAATTGATGAATGGACATTCACAAACAACCAAGCCCGACCGGGATTCGAAACCGGGACCCTTGGCGTCGCAGCGCGATGTGCTAACCACTCGGCCACAGGGTCGGGCTTATTACTGATGAATCTGATAGTTGTCCAATGATATATCTGTCCTTTCTTTGCAATAAGACAATCTTCGTGAAGATAGTGTAAAAAAAAATAATATATATAGATAAATTCAAAATTTTACGTTGAGTTGAGTTAGCAGCTTGTGCATTGGAATTTAATAATTTTCAATTTAAATGCTTTCTACAAGAATAATTTCGACTATGGCAATTAAGAAACGTATTCCTCAATAACATTACGCTTCTTATAATGAAGATTTCACATGTAGGATTTGGATTATACGTTTTTAATAAAACTTTCACTTCCATATTAAATTTATATATTTTTATATCAAACACAACCTGCCAAACCAACTGAACCTTAACTTTAATCTATCGTTACTATCTGGGACACCCTCTACATATATCTCACCCGTGTGCAATTCCTTAATTATTCTTTAATTAAATTGTCAATACCAACGATTTTTTGCAAATCACTCTAAGTTGATAATCTATGAAGATTTCTGTTTATTTCTAAAGAGGATAATTAATTATGATCAGTGTGAACCTGAATTCCCCCCCTCCTGGAAGAGAAGACATTGATTAGCACACAATTATTAAATCTCTTTACACTGATAAATTATTTAGGTGAATTTGTAACACCACGGTTTCGAAAAGCACATTTATTAACTTAGCAAGAAATGAAAATAATGATCACATTTAGACATGATTTCCTTTGCAATAGGAAAATTTAAACAAAATAAAATAAAATGGATAGATTTCAAGTTTAACTAATTTATGAAAACATGTCTTCAAACAGCTTGTTTAAGACATTAAAGCTGATAACAGCGGTGATAGATTCCACACTTCAACTATAGGTTACTCATACGTTTTAGAAAAGGTCACCTGACCTGGATTAACAATCACAACAATTCACTTTTACAATTAAGTAATATGAAATGTTAAATTTATTCACAGTATAGGTCCATATTCATATCCCTTTCAAATATTATCGTTCAGCAAATTCCCGTAATCGACTTGTTTTCAATATGACGAAGCCACATCCTTTGTTATATTCCTAGGTTCGTGACTCGAGAAGTTCCAATATAATGGCCATAACATCCATGCAAGCATGCTTCAATGACTGAAACGTTATGTTTCAAAGCTTCTTCAACAACCACGCAGTTGTCACTTCAATACTAGAAGAATTTGGTACTTACATTATTGTTCCGAATACAAACCATGTGACTCTGACAGCCAGCAGTGAATTTCACTTATCCTGCAATCTGACAATCGTTCGTCTCGTTACATGATCATGTCCGTATTTCCCGAACTCTTGCGCTTAGAACTTGATATCAATAATAGCTTGTACTAACTTTACAAATCCGATATCATTTGATTCTTCACCGCTCGTATTTACTTGCTACTTTCTCGTTCTCCATCTTCTTTTCGAGCTCTCTCCCCGCGTTCAAAAGTTCCAGTTTCTGTCCACACTTTTTTCTTCTTCTTTTATTCCTGAGAGATTTTATGCACACTAAGTCTCATTGAAGTCGATTATCATCTTTCAATTTAAACTCACATTAAAGACATAATCTTTCAATTAGTTACATAATTATCACTTTGCCGTACCAGTTATCGCGATGACCAAAAAAAAATAAAAAAAATGAAGTAATCAGCCTTAATTTTACATACCAATACACATCATCTATGCACCGAGAAACCGCAAAGCCCATCTATTGAGCAAAAATCAAACTATTTGCGACAGCGCTGCAGGCTACTGCCACCTAGTGAGTAAATACTGTACTCATTCAAACAACACGTAAACTATTCACATCGAGTCATATGAAAATTACCTACACCTTTGACATGAATTATAAAATATTAAATACAGTCTGCATTTTAAATAGTGTTTATAACAATATTCGTTATAAATGGCGCCCAACAAGGGCAGAACCCACACCAAACACCTCACACAATATAAATGAACAGAGCATTCTAATATAGAACAACGGCATATACAAAACATAATGATTAAGTTACCTAATTAACACCAACATTACTCATTCTGAACAGTCTATTCATTTGAGATCTTCTCAGAGAGTGGGAATTCTCAGTTCACACTGGTCACTTCAACCATGCATACTCTGTGCATACTGACTCAGGAGTAGGACATCCATTTACAAGCTAGCCCGCTGTAAGGTTGCACCCACTTGACAAAGAGCCCGCCGCTGGTTTAACTATACTTGGCCCAAGTAACGGATATAAGTTCCTTTACTCCTAACCCTTACAACTGAACTACATCTTTATTAGAATGATCAGTTTTGCACAAGTCTAAAAGATTAGGCTTAATATCTGTAATAATATCCAATCCCATAGCCATAACCTTCTGCAACCAATATTTTAATTTCTCCTGAGTGCAACTCCACACTTTACAATTTTCAATGGAATGATTTTCCAATATATCTCCAGTTATGCAATCTACCAAATTCAACGTAGAATCATTGGTATTTTTTATACATAAGTACGGTCCTAAGTAAAGTTCACAATACTTTTTTATAACCTTGTCACTCAAGTTGCCAAGTTGATGGTTTTTAACAAAGACTAAATTCCCCATTTTAATAGCTGGTCTGTTGAATCTTCTCTTATTGATTTGATTCAGCTTATTTCGTCTTTTAGAAGAACTCGACCAACTTGCCATCAGCAATTTTGAATCCCAAGTGCCATTCCCAACATCGTTAAGTATAGAATGAAAGTCTACAAGTTTTCTACTCACATTCAGTCTCAGTTCAGCAGGAGTGAAACCTGTTTGCGACGATACTGAATTATTCAAAAGGAAGAGAGCTTGCTCAATTCTCTCAGGCCATTTCGCATGATTATCGAAACATAAGACCCTCATAAGCCTATTTAGTTCACTATGGTAACGTTCCACCATATTTGAGGAAGGATGATATGTTGGAGTATATGCAACCTTTACTCCCCGCTTCTCCATCGCCTCCTGAAACAACTTTGACCTAAATTGTGGTCCGTTATCTGTAAACACCTGCATAGGTATGCTAAGATGAACAAAATAAATTTTTATCAATTTCGCGAGGACAGTTTGAGCATTACTATTTACAACTGGATAAGCAACTAAGTATCTGGATGCGGCATCCAAAACCGTGAACAAGAATCTTTCCTTTTTAGGCCCCGACGCGAACGGTCCTTGTAAGTCCAAAAACAAAGTTCCACCTGGTCTATCAATTATATGAGACCTTGAAACAAATTTTGACGGATGTTTATTGGGTTTCGTTCTTTCGCAAACATCACAGTCCCTGACAAAATCTTTGATGTCATTCTTCATGTTCTTCCAATGAAAACTTTTGAAAATCAGAGCGAGAGTTTTAGCTACGCCGAAATGTCCCGAGTTATCATGACAATGTATTAAGATCCTACCGATCAAATTTATTGGTACACATATCCTCAATTTACTCGGATCATGAAAATCCTTGATATATAAAATTTCGTCCTCTACAACATAAGTTTGGCCCCAAGACCTTGAGCGAGACTCACTGGACTGTACCTCTCCCAATACGTGACAGATAATTTCTTTCAGGTAGGGATCTTCCCTTTGCGCCGAAACCAATTCCTCCTTGGTTAAGTTTAAGTTACCTAAGGACTGAGCACCTGAACAATTAACGTTAAACTCTGAGAGGGTCACACCAGGAAAACTACGACTAAGAGTATCAGCCACAACGTTTTCTGATCCCTTACAGTACTGCACCACAAAAGAATATTCTTGTATCTGTATAAACCATCGGGTGAGTCTGGCGTTCCAGGTATGAGCGGTCTCGAGCCAGGTAAGTGCCTTGTGGTCAGTGATTACTATAAACTGCCTTCCTTTGAGAAAGGAGGAGAATTTAGATATCGTAAAGAGTATGGCCAAAACTTCTATCTCAGTCGAAGTATAAGATTTTTCGTACGATTTCAGCAACCTGCTTACAAACCCCAGGGGTCTGATATGTTCATCTACCATCTGATAGCAGAAACCCCCTATCCCCACCAAAGATGCATCGGTCTGAATGTAAAATTTTTTCTCAAAGTCTGGATAAAACAAAGTAACCTCCCTTTTGACTACCTCTTTTAATTCTTTAAAAGCAACATCTGCTTCAACACTCCATTTCCACTTACTTTTCTGTTTGAGAAGTTCATAAAGGGGGTTTGCCAACATTGAATAGTTACGAATATACTTGCTCAACCAATTGAAGCAACCCAGAACCTTCTGTAGTTGTTTTAGGTTCTCCGGCTTAGGTAATTGTTCTATGCTTACAACATAGGTTGGATCTTTATGATAGCCTTGAGTGGAAATAACATGGCCAAGAAACTTTAACTCTTGTACCACAAATTTGCACTTTTCCACTTTCAATTTAAATCCTGCACGTTTCAACCTGGACAGCACTAACCTTACATGTTCAAGATGGGACTCAAAATCTTGGGATTTAATGATTATGTCATCGACATATACAACAGTGAAGTCGCTAAAGGATCCAAGAACACGGTTCATCACATCGACAAACACTGAAGTACCATTAACTGACCCAAATACCACTCTCTTGAACTGGTACAATATCCCATCAAACGAAAAGGCCGTATATTTTCTACTGTCTGGATCGAGAGGAACTTGCCAGTAGGCATTCCCCATATCAAGGGATGTGAAGTATTTGCACCCCTGGAATGATGTAAGTAACTCATTAATCTTCAGCGGTGCAAGTTGCTTGAGTTTGACATGCTGATTGATCTTTTTTAGATCAACACATAACCTGATAGCACCATCGGGTTTTGGAACTACCAGCAAAGGTGAATGGTATTCTGAATCAGAAAGTTCTATTACGTTCCATTCAAGCATCTGATTCAACTGTTCCTTTACCTTTGCACGATACGCATATGGAATGGGATAGTTTTTTCGTACAATAGGTTCGTTCGTGTCTAACTCCATCCTATGCACATATTCCTTGCATAAACCCGGTACTTCGGTAAACATGTCTTGAAACTCTTGCAACATTGCAATTAATTGCGAAGAATGAGATTCGTCTAGAACTAAGGATCGTTTAATTTGGTCGCCGAATTCAGAAAAACATTTGCTCGAGGAGTCTTGTGAACAACAAACTTCTTTATACTTAAATCTTGAGGACTTGGATCGACCTGTTCTAGTGGAGTAAACCTCAGGAAAACCTTACCATTGGGTGTATTATAAAAAAAGGCATTTAAATCAAAATTTAGCTCACCGTGAATTTTGTAGATAACATCCAAACCCAACAACAAAGGTACACTTAAACTCCTTACCACCACTAATTGAACAAATACGTCATGCCCACCTAAACTAATCATTAACTTAGTGATTCCATCTACTGCTTTTGATTTAGTTCCAGTATAATCAAACAACCTGATGTGTGAAGCAGGCTCCAATCTTGGCCTAGATATAATGGAAGATAATTCTTTCCACGCATCATATGACAGCAAACTCAGTTCAGCTCCACTATCACAGAGTGCGGTAAATTCCCTATCAAGAATTTTTACTTTTATCAGGGCAGAACCTTTATTATGAAAATCTACATTAATCGGTATTTTAGAACTAATCTGATCATAAAAATCTGAATCAGAATCACTATATTTACATATTTACAAATCGAATGGCAGGAATGGTTACTGTACTCCCGCCCCCTGCGCATGGACGAAAGTTCCCCTGACGTTTTCCGAACCTCTACTAACAACTGACTCCCGGGATTGCACACCCCATACTGGACACCTGACTCCACTACGCGTTGAGCTTCACAATTAGGTTGATTCCTACCTAAATTCTGTAAGACCCCTACTTGTCTCAGATACTCCAGCGTTAGTAACATGCCATATCGGTTCCAGTGCACTTTATCTATTCTCCTATGAGAAGGATTGCCTAAGAAACTTTCAAACAGCTCCTCACGAATATTAGCATTATCTAACAGAAACAACGGACTCAGGTCATGTACCTTGACAATTTCACCCTCCTTAAGAGAGCGAATGAACTCGTTAATTTCGTGCCATTTACGCCAGACAATACTATCTTTAGATTTCATAACTTTTGGAATGGGTGGAAGACAAAGAAGTGTAATATCCTTAACTCTTTCCTTTAAAAGATCAACAATCTCCTTCAAATTTCTTTTAATTTCATCCCCAGGCCTAAATTTTAAAATATCATTTGTGCCTATCATGACCACAACAGAATCTGCCAATCTAGAAGCGGACCTTATACGTGTTTTTAATTGTTCAGAAGTTTGACCACTCACTGACAAACCGATTCGACGGTTACCGTCCTCATCAATACTGACTTGATGATCACCAAACTTTTGTGCTAATCTGACAAACATGCTGTCACCAATGAACTGTTTGTCTTCCAACATGGGTCCGGACAAGTCAATCCCAGAACTCCTCGCACCCCTATTTACGGACGAGCTGGTATTTACAGGAGGATTACTTTTATGATCACCCACATCACCCCCTACGATGTGAGATCTGCTTCGTTTCCCTGCCACGAGTTCTCAGGAATGAAGGTAGTACTAGATCGAAACATTTTTGACTTTGGACTAGTCCGTCCATCTTTCCTGACCGCCAACGATGACCCTTTCTGACTTTGAGATTCACACTTAAGAAAAGCATCAGCATCCTGGGAATTTATAGACACCTTATTTACCCCTACCTTGTTGCTCTTTGGCTTGGAGAAAGGATTCAGCTCCCTTTTCAAATTTACCTCTTTTAAGGATTCGAAATTCTCGATTGCATGGATCGCATCAGAGAATGAAGAAAGGTCAGCCATTACAAAGTGTTCTCTCAA
Source organism: Lepisma saccharinum (assembly GCF_977018435.1). Taxonomy (NCBI): domain Eukaryota; kingdom Metazoa; phylum Arthropoda; class Insecta; order Zygentoma; family Lepismatidae; genus Lepisma; species Lepisma saccharinum. The sequence goes on along the minus strand of NW_028142974.1, from coordinate 379,911 downwards.
TTTGTACGGTAACAACGTACTGAGCTGAGCAATGATTTGTGTCTCCTCTGCATTAGGTTGGATTGATCTAAGTAATTTATAGTTCTTAGAGAAGAATTGCAAGACATTCTCCTCTGAAGAACGAACATAAGGGGAATTTAAGATCTTAGCCAGGCAAGAGCTACGCCACCTCGAACTTTCATAATGTCCAATAAACTCCTCCTTAAAGTGCTTGTATGAAAGAAGGTCAGCCTTTCTTCCATTGTACCATACTTTAGCACTATCTAGCAATAATTTTGGGACATAATTAAGATACTCATTTTCGTCTAATTTGTACAAACTCAAAAGTTCCTCGACCTTTTCTAAGAACTCGGTTGGAGTGACATCTGTGATAATACCATTGAATTTAGGAAACTTCAGTAAGTCTTGCGGCTTAACCTGAACTACATTCCTGGGTGACGAACGACGAACCTCTCTAACACCTGAATTATCCTGATCACCACCCTCTCCTAGGTCTACCTTATCCTTATGCTTCAAAGATTTTCTGTGGCGGGATTTCATAGATCTCCTTTTACTACTAGAAGAAGCCCCTTCCCCTATTTCCACGTTACTACTCGAAGAATCTCTACTTGTTGCCCCCCTCGCTTGGTGAGAGGCAAGTTTGAACATAACATGGTTAACCTCAGCATCCGAATCCTCCGTCGAAGTTGCCTTATCAACCCCACGTTTTCGGGAGATCAAACCCCCTTTCAAAAGATACCTTTCATTTTCCACTGTATCATGATTCGTCCCCAAAGAACGTCTATCTTCTAAACAAGTGATCATGTGATTGAATTTTCCCATCGACATATCTAATGATTTGAGGGTAGAAAGTATTTCTGTTGACACCATGTCATCTCCCAGATTACTTTTCACCCCACACTGGGTTGCAGCTTCCTGAACAAACAATTGAGATGAAGAAGGTTCCACCCTCTCAGACTTCACGCGATCTACTAGCTTTTCAACCTCTTCCCGCGTTTGCAGCACCACCGGTACTATTTCCTCTTTACTATTCTGTACTCTATCTCTGAACTTCTCATCTATCTGACCCTTAAAGATCTCAAACTGTTCCATCTGCCCTATTTTCATTCGATCCAAAACTTCATGAACACCCTGTACCTCATCATCTAGTCTGCTAGATAATGCATCATATTTTTTCTCTACCGCCTCTGCTCTGGTCATACACTCCACGCGATACTGGGATACGCAACGCCGAAGTTCTTCAGTTTCAGATTTCAGCTTTGAAATGTGATCCGCGGTATCTCTTTGCATTTGTGCCAGGTCAGATCTGAGTAGCTCTGTAGTCTTTTCATGACTCGCTTGTAACTCAGACCTGAGCGATTCGTTTGATTTTTCAAAGTTCTCTTGAGTCTCTTTCTTGCTCTGCATAACTAGAGCAAAGAGGGCTTCAAGAGTTATTGGTTCCTTCTCAGTACCCATTTTAACTGTAGCCACTTAGCCACTAAGTCTCATAATCTTATTGAGACGAACTAACGGTGGAAGATTTATCCAATATTCTACCGCGTGATAAGGAACTCCTATCTGTTTCCCCAATCTTGCCCCTTAACTTCCAACTAAATACCGAACCGACAAACCCGCCCCTATTCGCCTCGCCAGTAGCATAGGTAACTATGACAAGTGAGCCACCGCTGAATATTTTACAAAATTTAAAGTATTAAACGTGAAATTTACACAACCTGCCAAACCAACTGAACCTTAACTTTAATCTATCATTACTATCTGGGACACCCTCTACATATATCTCACCCGTGTGCAATTCCTTAATTATTCTTTAATTAAATTGTCAATACCAACGATTTTTTGCAAATCACTCTAAGTTGATAATCTATGAAGATTTCTGTTTATTTCTAAAGAGGATAATTAATTATGATCAGTGTGAACCTGAATTCCCCCCCTCCTGGAAGAGAAGACATTGATTAGCACACAATTATTAAATCTCTTTACACTGATAAATTATTTAGGTGAATTTGTAACACCACGGTTTCGAAAAGCACATTTATTAACTTAGCAAGAAATGAAAATAATGATCACATTTAGACATGATTTCCTTTGCAATAGGAAAATTTAAACAAAATAAAATAAAATGGATAGATTTCAAGTTTAACTAATTTATGAAAACATGTCTTCAAACAGCTTGTTTAAGACATTAAAGCTGATAACAGCGGTGATAGATTCCACACTTCAACTATAGGTTACTCATACGTTTTAGAAAAGGTCACCTGACCTGGATTAACAATCACAACAATTCACTTTTACAATTAAGTAATATGAAATGTTAAATTTATTCACAGTATAGGTCCATATTCATATCCCTTTCAAATATTATCGTTCAGCAAATTCCCGTAATCGACTTGTTTTCAATATGACGAAGCCACATCCTTTGTTATATTCCTAGGTTCGTGACTCGAGAAGTTCCAATATAATGGCCATAACATCCATGCAAGCATGCTTCAATGACTGAAACGTTATGTTTCAAAGCTTCTTCAACAACCACGCAGTTGTCACTTCAATACTAGAAGAATTTGGTACTTACATTATTGTTCCGAATACAAACCATGTGACTCTGACAGCCAGCAGTGAATTTCACTTATCCTGCAATCTGACAATCGTTCGTCTCGTTACATGATCATGTCCGTATTTCCCGAACTCTTGCGCTTAGAACTTGATATCAATAATAGCTTGTACTAACTTTACAAATCCGATATCATTTGATTCTTCACCGCTCGTATTTACTTGCTACTTTCTCGTTCTCCATCTTCTTTTCGAGCTCTCTCCCCGCGTTCAAAAGTTCCAGTTTCTGTCCACACTTTTTTCTTCTTCTTTTATTCCTGAGAGATTTTATGCACACTAAGTCTCATTGAAGTCGATTATCATCTTTCAATTTAAACTCACATTAAAGACATAATCTTTCAATTAGTTACATAATTATCACTTTGCCGTACCAGTTATCGCGATGACCAAAAAAAAATAAAAAAAATGAAGTAATCAGCCTTAATTTTACATACCAATACACATCATCTATGCACCGAGAAACCGCAAAGCCCATCTATTGAGCAAAAATCAAACTATTTGCGACAGCGCTGCAGGCTACTGCCACCTAGTGAGTAAATACTGTACTCATTCAAACAACACGTAAACTATTCACATCGAGTCATATGAAAATTACCTGCACCTTTGACATGAATTATAAAATATTAAATACAGTCTGCATTTTAAATAGTGTTTATAACAATATTCGTTATAATAAGAAGAAGACATTCCGGAAACAACAACTTTTTGTTGTCTGTTTTGGAGGTAGTCCTTGATCAGAGAGAGAAATTTTCCATGAATATTGAAACGGTGGGATAATTTATGAAGCAGGAAATTGTGGTTTATAGAGTCAAAAGCTTTCGAAAAATCCAGATATATTACATCCAGTTGAGAGTTTTCAGATACAGAGTTGATAGCGTCAGATAATAAAATGCTTAAGTTGGTTAAGCAGGAGCTGCCTGGTAAGAAGCCGTGCTGTGCTGAATTTATATATGGAGAGGTAAATTTGTAGAGTCGGTCCTTTATTATCTTTTCACAGGCGATAGAAAGTGGTGAAAGAAGGGAAATAGGCCTATAAGAAGAAACGGCACACTTGTCTCCAGATTTATATAATGGCACCACGTTAGCATTTTTCCATGAATCTGGAAATGTACCCTCATTGAAGCATCTGTTTAATAAAATAGAAAAGGGAATAACGAGAGAAGAAGCAGCGTTTTTTAGGAAAATAGAAGGGATTTCATCAGGACCATTGGCGCGATTTTGAGGCATTGAAGATAGGATGTGTTGCACTTCTTCTGGAGACGTGGAGAGAGACGTTAGAGAGTGACAGCAAACTGGACGGAGATTAGGAATGGATGAAGTCGGTGAATTCGAGGTAGTATTTATGGAGAAAAAAGAGTTAAAAAGATTAGCTTTGTCAGGGCCCTCTGCGCATACCGAGTCATGTTTTACTTTCAAAGGTATTCGGGAATTTTGCCTCCTTGAGTTGATTAGTGACCAAAAACGTTTGGGATTTGATTTGATATTGTTCGTGATAGCACCGATGTGTTCCCTGTATTTGGTCTTCTGCAATTGTTTAGAGTGACGTCGTAAGTCGGTGAAAGTTTTCCGTGTGTATTCATTAGGAAAATGTTTCCAGAGATCCCAGGCCTTTTTTCGGTTTCCAAGGGCAAGCAAGAGCTCAGAGTCGAACCAGGAAGGGTATTTGCTTGATTTCGTTTTTTTGAGTGGCACGTAATCCTTCATCACTGCATGAATCACATCAGTCAGCACGTCACACGCTTCGTCGACACTTCCACTCTCCAGGATTGTCCAGGGAATGGAATCCAGCGCCGAACGGATGTCACCCCAGGGTGCTTTGCTCCAAACAAGGTATTGGCGTCGAGGGGTGGGAGGTCGTTGACTCTTCAGGTGGTCCGGGAGCCAGAATACAGCGTCCAGCGATTCGTGGTCCGAAGGGATGAGGTTTCTCGAAGGGGTGATGTGCGCTGAAGGGAGTGATGAGAGAATGTAGTCCAGGTTATTGTCGTTTCGTGTATTGAACATATTGTGCTGTTGAAGTCTGAGGCCATGTATGAAATGATCCATGAAGTACGTGTCGTTCTTGTCTTTTGTAAAGCCATGCGTGGGGTCTGTCCATGAAATTGATAGATTGAAGTCTCCAAAAAGAATTACGTCGCCCATAGAGGATGCCGACAGTACAGAATCGTAGCAAGCCTCCAGAACTGCTACGGGGCAAGTTTTGTGTGGCCTGTAAAAACAACCGATGAAAAGTTTGTTTTTCTTGCCGAAAAGCACCTCAACCCACAGAATTTCACAGTCACGATCCAGGTCACTTCGCAACACACTATTCCATTTGTTATTTATGCAAAGCATCACTCCCCCGCCCATTTCCGCCAATTTTTTATGGGTTGAGACGGGGTATCTTGAATTTAGTTCGCAGTGTGTGGTTTTGTTTAATTTTAATGTAAATTAGATTACAGGATTTTAAATTTTAATATTTATTTTGTCCGGCTAAATTCGTGCCAGCTGCCGCGGTTAGACGTGGGGACATAAGTGGAGAGTTGTTGACTTAATTGTAGTAATAATTGATTTTTGGTTGTTTATATTTTATTTATTAGGTGAAATTTTTAATATAATTTGTTCTTTATTTTTATTAATTCTATAAAGGTGATATATTAAACTAGGATTAGATACCCTACTATTATCATTGTAAATTTGGTTTGAGTAGTATTAGTTATGATCTTGAAACTTAAAGAATTTGGCGGTGCTTTATTCTATTTAGAGGAACCTGTCCCGTAATCGATATTCCGCGTTCTATTTGACCTATTATTGTAAAATATCAGTTTGTATACCGCCGTAATTTGAATATTTAAATATATATATTCTTTTTTTTTGTTGAAATATATTTCAGTTATATAATAATTATAATAATTGCAAAATTATAATCATTAATTAAAAGGGAACTAATTATTGCACCAGTGTTACACACATATTTTATCATTTTCTAAACCTCAAAGTAATATGTTAATATTGAACCAATGCTTTTTCTTGTTCACATCAAATCACCTCCAAATTAGCCGCGATTGAAGGTTGTGTGAGGCCCTACACATCGTTTTATATATTCTGAGAGATAGTCTGGTCATTTTTAAGAGACTAAACAAAATGCAGGACTACATTTAGAATATAATCGTTATATTTGCACCTTCAATCACTGCCACAAGCACTGTAGGTGCAATGCGTATAAAGTGTGTTTACAACACGCTCCGAAACGTTTGCCGTAATCATTTCAAAGGGTGTGATATCGCGCAAACAATTGTGGGGGAAGTTGTTGGCTGAATATCATCCAATGGAAACAGCCGCTGAGGCTCTAATGGTGATCGAACGCCGGACCGCATCATTACATGTGATACCGTTACCACTATGCCATTGGGGACAATTGCGATAGCAGACAACATTCACACCATTTCGCCATCTTTATTTGCAGTTGAAGTTAATTGTACAGCAAACTTGAACGATATTGGGAGTACTGTATTCTCAACCAATTGCTCCCATGCACTCTCCAATGTTGCTTGTGTATATAGCCTAAGTGTTCACTCACTCACAACCGAAACCGAAACTCGAGCTCTCACCGACACAAATCCAGACGCTTTGGCGCCTGAAACAGACGTTCGTTGGATCCTGCATTTCTACAGTCGTGGCCTTTGTCCCACTGCTTTGGTTGCGATGAAGTATTTTGACAGGTGTCCGTATTTCGCTGCAGGATACATGCAAGGCTTAACAGAAGAATGTTAATGATATGCATATGATATAAAATGGTGATTAATTATTATTCGGAAATTAATACATGATTTATCCTCACCAGAGTGTAAGAATTTTTTATTTCGATAAAATTAACAACGAAATAATAAAAAAATATTTAATCAGAAATCAACAAAGTGAATAACAGCGATTGCTGTTCGTGTTTTAAATGTGACAAGTAAACGGATGTAGATACACTAAATTCAGTGAAATGTGTTGGTTAATTTTTAAAATTGCCTTCAATTTATGTAAAATTGAAGAAATTTAGTCCGTTAATTTGCAATATTTCAGAAAATACAGGTGTATCAGAAGTCCCTTACCACTCCTTGTAAAATCCGCAGTGATTTTTTTTATTGAAATGTTATATAAGCGATACAAAATAGGCCTAGGGGGACACCTTTTGGAGTATGTCACGCGGACGTCCGTCATCTTCGTTCCGCCATCTTGAATTCAACTTTTTAATTTAAAATGATAGTTGGGTCATGTGATACATGAAGATATGCTAGAATTTCGTCAGGATGTCAAAGCCGAAAAGATCTCATGTAACTTCATTTGGTGAAAAATTATTGGCAACTGAAAGTGATGTTTACCTGTTTGTTGCAGGTGCTGAACCATGCTGTTAAAAACTGAGGAACGCATTCAGATCGTCAAACTGTGGGGTGGGAGAATTGCCCGTGCAGTTGCTGCCGATTTCAACCTGCGTCATCCAGAACGTCACCCTGTGTCACATGTTGCAGTGTCTCAGTTATTAACCAAATCCGAGGAGACGGGGGCGGTCTTGGACAGACCGCGTATTGTCACTGTCACAGAGAATCACGGACGTAGCACAAGCTACTGCAGTGTTGGCCTCTTTCTCGACGTCACCCTAGCAAAGCACACGTCGTATAGCAATGCAATGTGATATGAGTCGCAGTTCGGTGTACATGGTTCTACAGACACACAAGAAGTGGCATCCGTATAAGATGCAACTGCAGCAACGCCCGTTGAATTGCATGCCCGACCACCAGACCTAAGGCCAATAGATTTCTACCTTTGTTAACATGTTAAGGCTATGTCTTATGGTGTGAAAATTAGTGATCTTCGTCAACTGGAACAACGTATCATGGCTGCCTTTGAGCAAATTTCACCAGATAACTTGCTCGGTGTCCACAGACATTGCGAGAAGCGTCTGTAAACGTGCATTGCCCAACACAAACAACATGTGGAGCACATTCTGTAACAAACAAACATGACTTTCAGTTGCTAATAACTTTTCGCCAAATGAAATTACATGAAATCTGATTTCAGATTTGACATCCTTACGCAATTATAGCATATGGTCATATATCACATGATCAACCTATTATTTTAAATGAAAAACTTGAATTCAAGATGGCGGAACGAAGATGACGGCCGTCGCGTGCATACTCCAAAACTTGACACCCTAAGGTTATTTTGTATTGCCCATATCAAATTCCATGAAAATACAATGAATGGTAAGGGACTTCTGATACACAGTGTATTTTGTAATATTAATGTGTTCATCTTTGTTTCAAATGTAGAAAAATGAAATGGAACATTTGCTACATCTCCGTTGAATTTCTTCTGTGTAACTGAAATAATAAACACATTGTGTATACATATGTATATTATATGCATATGCACGTATATATAAGACATATGTTAAATGGAATGCACTGGTAATTATTACTGATGATTTGATTTTGATTTAGTTTATTTTACTTCGCGTTTTGTACCTCTTGGCTAATTTGCGAAGATGGGGATGAGTGATGAAATGATGAAATTGATGAATGGACATTCACAAACAACCAAGCCCGACCGGGATTCGAAACCGGGACCCTTGGCGTCGCAGCGCGATGTGCTAACCACTCGGCCACAGGGTCGGGCTTATTACTGATGAATCTGATAGTTGTCCAATGATATATCTGTCCTTTCTTTGCAATAAGACAATCTTCGTGAAGATAGTGTAAAAAAAAATAATATATATAGATAAATTCAAAATTTTACGTTGAGTTGAGTTAGCAGCTTGTGCATTGGAATTTAATAATTTTCAATTTAAATGCTTTCTACAAGAATAATTTCGACTATGGCAATTAAGAAACGTATTCCTCAATAACATTACGCTTCTTATAATGAAGATTTCACATGTAGGATTTGGATTATACGTTTTTAATAAAACTTTCACTTCCATATTAAATTTATATATTTTTATATCAAACACTTCTCTGCACATTGCAATCTAACATGAATGCACACGAGTGTTAGAGTTAGGGCTTCCTTCACTCCCGATGTCGGCTATAGTGGTGAAGATAACATCAGCACCACACTTGAACGCCTTTATGCCCCTCTCCCTCCCAGATATTCTTCCAATTGAAGAAAATGCAGAGGGACCATAGGTCAGTGGCGGCAACAAGGGTTCGTGCTTTGGTAGTTGTCCCTCTTTTGCACATGCACTACGGGCTCTTGATGCTAAGCCTTGACTACAAAGAGAGAGTAAGCTGTTCTTCTCCCCTTCCATTTCCCCAGGTTTGGCATCCAATTGGAGCAACAGATTTTGTTGTATGAATGATGCAGCATTTCAGAAAATTTTGTCATAGGAATATCGTCCCTGGAAGTAGAGTTGAAATTTATTTGTAAAATGGATTTGGGGAGGGGGTCTGTTGTTTACCAAGTTTCTTTCGATGGGCTTCTTCCGATTTTTTCCTTTTGCTTAATTTGGCAAGTTCGAATCTGAAAACCCACATCTGAAACTACAACTGAAATAGGTCAGCCGAAGTTGGAAAGAATCCAAAAAGTTTGTTTGAAAAATCCAAAATATTCATGTTAAAAAACGCCGGTATTTTATCAGAAAAAAATAACTGTTCTTCAGTGTTGTCACAGATTGATGATATATCATGCAAATAATGTTCCTTGCCTAAGATAAGTCATTACGTAATCCGTTAGAGATTTAAAATGCCATGCCTGTATTTTTTTTTGCAAATCGTAAATATTAATCTCGAATTTATGACGCCAGCAGTGAATGATGGTCATGCCATCTCAAATGATAATAGAATACACAAATAGAGGGGGAAATTTTCTTTCCCTAGTTGGGAAGGAAATTATTAATGTAGAGCCGGTGATGAAAATGTAGAAGGAGGAAATCCCCTGTCTTCCACTCTTCAATTCGAATCATAGCTCCCAGAGACCGCTGAATTAGTGATCTAGTGAATCCAAGTGGCTGTTTATGAGAGGATACTTCCGGGGTATATTTCCTTTAAAATTATCTTTAATGATAAGTTTTTAAATTCGAAATTTGGAACTTTCTAATCTTTTTGTCGTGTCCCGTTGGAATTCGAAATAAAAAGAGCCAACGGTATGGTAACTGATGGATTTCAGCAAACCATTTTTGATAGGATGTTTACCTGAAAGTGCCAGTTTTTACTTGGCGATACCAAATGCCAATATTTAACTGATTTGATCTGAAAATGTTTACAGAAATAAAACAATTAATTATATAATTGAAGCATTGAACCGAATAAAGCTCTATGGCACATTTCAATGAATTGCGAGAACAACGGATACAACCTGTTGTATGTTACTGCCCTACAGAAGAAAAAAATCATAAAAGCTTAGGGAAACATAGTACCAATTTTTAGGCAACATCCTACCATATGACTTGCCAGCTTAGAGCCTATAGCCGCAGGGCCAAAGCATGATTGCACTGGTAACTCAGCACATTCCCAAAAGTGCCATACACCGTTATTCTGTGGAATGCTTCAAAAATATCCGATCCATATCCGGTATTCCCGGAAATTTCCGTTCTTGACGAAAATTTTCCTCAGGTGAGATATTTGTCTCTGGTTATTCGGTGAAACGGGAATCGGCGAAATGAGATTCGGTGAAACGGGAGTAAATCCGATTAGGAACTTCATGAACATTGCTTTTTACATGACTGGAGTAAGACCATTTGTGCGCATCCAGCTCAGACAGAAGCGATTCAGTGAACTCATATGATAGGACATTAATGCATTATCCAGACACCGATATTAAATATTGAATATATGAATACATATAAGTGTACAGTCAGCAGCAATACAAAGGTGACACAATAGATACTGAAATACATTCTTGCCTGAGAGGCGTTGAGTTTTTTCCTAAATCGACGATAGAAATTGCCGTTGAAAATTTGCTATTGAACTCACTTATTGCCGTAGGTTTAGACTGAGGCGCGCCCTGCAAATATAGAAAAATAAGTAACGTTAGTTCAGAACAAGAATAACTACAGTAGTAATACAATATAGAAAAAAAAAGTAAAAAAAAAGTAAATTACTCCCCTGTGCTTAGCACCACGCCATGAAGGCGTATAGGGGGTGATGTGATCAGCATCACGAATAGAAACTAACATTAATAATGTACTAATGGAAGATACAAACTAACATTGATAGTGTAACATTTAGTAAGAGTATTTGAGTTCTTCTCCATGCTACTGAGCTATTAGAATTTCATTCAATTCAGTTATGAAACACGATATCTATTTATCTGTCTAGGAAATGTCTGGACTCTAAAGTCTTAAATATACAAACTCCATTCAAAGTGTTGAAGCTTTAATTACTTGAAGTTGTACATTTTAAAAATTGAAACCGTTATGTGTAGTTTCTACAGGGTGTTCAAATAATATCGCAACCGAGTCTTTGAACATACTTAACTTCTGTAGAAAGAGCGATAGAGACAGAAAATTACACTAGCTATTAACTCGATGAATACTCACACAGACCATTGATACAGATCGACATTTTGCACAGCTGCTTATGATTCACGTTTGTTATTACTTTAACTTCGAATAAAATCTTTCTTACACCTTAGTAACTTTTTCCGCATACCGAACATTCATGTAGGGCATACTATTCTTGTTTAATATTTTTTTAGAAAAAATCCACATAGAGTTAACATACAGTGAAAATTTCATGTTACTATCTCTCTTTGTACAAACGTTACGTGCGTTCAAAATCTCTTGCGTGACAATTTGGACACCCTGTACAACGGGCATTTACTTTCAGTGAATTAATACAGCACAAACCTCATACGCCTAGACTTTGTGATAGATTTCCATTTTGTTTCAGTGAACAGATTCTTACTCTTTTGGTAACAATTATATATCACAACTCGTACGGTTTGACAGTTCAAATAAATGTTACTTCTTTCTGAACAGGTTTGAAGGTAAAATTGACAATTGTCTACTTACATGTCTACAAGTGGCTAAAATATTTTTAAACGATGGCTCACGTAGACGAAAAGAACTCAAATGCATTTTCGTTCACTATCAAGAGCTTCGTACGAGTTGTTAAAAATACATCAGCGTGCATTCAAGTGAATCCTATATGAGCATACAAGGTTTTCCAGAAGTCTCTGACTGAGTTTAGTGTATATTTGATTGTCTACTGATCCAAAAGTTGCAGAAAAGCGATGTAAAAAAAAATCAATTCCATCTATCAATCAGCATTGTACTGTATTGCACCTAAATATTTTTCTGAATAGACACACTCTCGGCGTTGCTACGACTACAACAGATACACAGAGGAGTGTATAAAATCTTTTTGAGTTGATAATTGCAGTGGAGAATACCTTAAGTTGCTACCCTCAACACGTCTTGAGTTCATAGTGATTAGAATTAATCAAAAACTTCGGGAATACGCTTCACTATAAAGAAACCTATTAACAATGGATGCAAACAGCAATCATTCCAAAGATATTGCATGTCTGGTGATCTTTGCTCTATATAAGTGTTTTCAAACTGCAGGTGTGTGGAGCAGACTTCATAGTTTGAACACTAACAGGAAAATATAGATGATTTTGTCACTGACTCTCTTATCTTTGATTCATGTGATTTGAAATAAAATACTCCTTCGAAATCTATAATAGATTAATTTGGACCGAATCTCCGTTTGAAGGTTTCCAGTGAACAAGCCGATATCATCAAGAAACTGTGTCAGTCTATGCAGACGCACCCTTGTCACTAGAAACTCTGAGGATGAGCATTTACAATAAAAACTCCAAAATTATGCTTTACTGTTTGTTTACAAACGTAATTTTGTACTTTACACTTTTTCAGTAAATTTGGAAAAATATATGAAAATTAGTTTTTTATATACTTCTTAGTTGGTGTTGATTGATTTGGTGTTTTAAGTCCACTTTATGCACAGTAAGGCTAATCGGGACTGGACCTACAGTTGAGAGTGAGATCCGAACCTCTATATGTCTTAGCCGGGTATTGAACCTAGGACCCCTTAATTACAAGGCGACGACGCTACCACTGCGCCATCGGGAGGCCCATAGATATATATACTTCTTGGCATACATGTGTTTCACATTTTGTTTTATTTTTGTGACTATTATAAAGATTGTAGCCGTAAAATAAACATAGGATTCTAATGTGTATATGTTCACAATCTTTCACACATACGGGTTGAAAGCCGTTTTATTCTATTGCAGATACACGCATCCAACATATCAATAAAGCACACCAATGAGGCAGCCAAAAAAATCCTCAAACCCATTCAAAAAGAACCTACGGTAGGGGGTACATTAGACGTTTAGTTACGACTAAAGGGTACAATGAGAGACGCTGCTCTATATCAATCAAAATGCATCGAGAGTTGTACAATGCAATTTTCTACTCACCTGGACCTCAACCATGTCTCGGCTTAAGAGGAAGACGAGAGAAGCTGCCAGCAGAACGAACTTCACGCAGAACCTCATCGTGCTCAGAATGTTTGCAGCTGTGAACGAATCGGTTGATGAAGAACTTGAGGTCAAGCGAAGTGCGTTTTTATAGGAAAGTAGAGCAGGAAAATGTAATGGCTTTCTGAGAAGTGGACATTTCGAATCATTTAACAAATAGCTCTTTCCTTTGTTTAGATGAAATGGAACCACCTACGCTGATGACTATCACGGATTATTCCTATGTCCTTTAGCAACCTTCAGAGCGACTGGTGCGAGTAGGTGTGTTGCTATGCTATTATAGTAATATCCAAATATATTGAATGAAGCCTTCCCGATGGGGCAGAGGTAACGTTGTCACCTTGAAATCAAGGGCTGTCGAGAGTGGAGACACACGGTGGTTTGGATCCCACTGTAAACTGTAGGTATATAAAGGGGAAAACCCTGACAAGCCCGCCTCCTCCCGCATACATTCAGGGGTATGCGCTTTATGCCCTGGTGCTTTCAAATAAAAACCAGGTTGACAGTTTTCCCTGAATTACGGTTCCGACGTTTATGTATTCACAAAATTTATTTGAGCTTCCATGTAAGTGAATACAATATGTTAAAAATACAATTATTACAAATACAATTATTCCTGGCCTATCTGGAATCCAGAAAGACGTTATAAACTGTAGGTACAGTCTCGATTAGTCTAGCTGCGAATAAAGTTGACTTAAACCTCAAATTGAATGGAATGATGGAAGTGTATCCCCACACGAATAAGCCTAAAGCAGAATTGGTTGCTATTCTTCATTCTAGATGACCTCAACGTATGTATCTTCGGAAAAAGCACAGGTTATAGCTATTCACGAACAAAAAATAATACTCTGTCCCTGGTATCTGTGGAGCTTGGGAACGAAAACAAGTCTCTGCGCAAGTAGTGACGCAAGACGGCTCCACCAGTGAATACGTAAGAGGGAACGGGATTACGTAGTGGGGGAAGCAAATGTAGGTAATAACTAGCCTTCACAGCCGCGTGTACTGTTTCGCTCTACCCATTTTACCTCCCTTCTCAGTCGCTATGTGCGGTCTTCCTCCACATATTCCTGGAATAGAGAACAAATCCTAACGTTTTTATTGAAACAGATGGAAAATTGTAGGAAATGGTGTCTTCACACTCGGTGGCATACCCTGTGGAGAAATGAAAATGTCATCGCCTTGTAATCAAGCTATCCCGATTCGATAGCAGGTGAGGAGGCATAGATTGGTTCAGATTCCCACTTTGAACCGTAGGCCTAGTCCCGATTAGCCCATGTGTGCATGAAGGTGACTTACAATAAAAACTCAAAACTACACAGACTAGGAAATCACCAGATCATACGTCCCGAAAAATTTATGAACCGAGTGTTGTAGAGTGAAACCTCCATTTCCCCCCGCCTAGGAAATTTCCAAGACTACTCTTAAAGATTTCCACATTTGATATAAAGTTAAATAACATTAAATATGTTTGCCACTATGGAGTTACATGTCATACCTTCTCCTAATGTGTATCAATGTCCCAACTTGTTAATGCAAGGAATGCACAGTAAACGGTTAGTAACATATACGTATTAGGAAAGGTGACCATTTTTTGTAAGAAGCACAAAATTGGTTTCAAATAATCACTAAAAATGAAGTAGTGGATTATCTACAGTTATTATATTTATTATTGATACGAATACTCCACCTCGCGGTCCAAGGCGTCAGGATTTGGGATCGGGCTACAGGACGAGCGCAAGTTCAAGTCTCCTGGAGGAAGCGTAACAACTTTTCTCCTGAGATTTCGGCCTGTGTATGGGATCGATAGCCACACACGAATGTGAGGAGATTGGGGAGCTGTGAATGAGTACCGTGACAACAACCTACAACGAAAGGGTGTTCGTCGTGCTGACCACACGTCAACCTGTATCTGGTTGGATGATATTCCACCTAGGCAGGTTGGAGTGAGGGCGGTAGGATTGGCTCCCACTGGCTTATATGAACGTATTTGATATTTTGCTGGTCTGCAAATTTAATATTAATTTGTGAAAATCATATGGCAAATATTTCGGATGTGTGGGCATCGAAATTATATAATTCTTAAGTTACGTAATAGCCGTTTATATAAGCTAAATGTGCATTTGTTCCCGGTAGTCATCTACGGTGAAAGCTTCCGTTGGATATGACTTTCAACACAGGAAATTTCTAGGTCATTCGTGTAGGAGTAGTATACCTATAAATACAGACTTCACGTTTGAAAACGCGTCATACATTCGACAGACATCATGGCGAAACTTCAATTGGTCTCTGCTCTTCTGATGATGATGCTTTTTATCACTGCAATAGGTGCAGCTGGAACTAAACCAAAGACGGATGTAAGTATAACATCGCTTTGACATTCTGAAAGGTTATTCTTAAATGTTACGTTACACTATTTACGTCTTTAAAATTCTTGACAAATTGTCTCAAATCTTTGAGTTGATAATACCATAGATCAAGATATATAAGCAAATCTTCATTAAAAGGCATGAAAACCGCTTCACGGACCTCCCGCTGGGATCATCCCATCGCAAAAAGCTTCAGAATAATACGTTCAACAGCTCTCAAGCCAAACTTCACTGGAATCATTGCCCTGAAGCAATGGATTCCGAGGAAACCTTCCACCTGCGAAGCCTCAGTGCTTCGAAATTGAGAAGTGGCTCTTCTTTTACTAGCGGGCAGGAAATCAAAGTATGATGTACATCTATATAGAGACTAGATTCTGGAAAATACCTTACTATTATACTCATTCCTAGCATATAAGAGGTTACTGAAGGCTACCAAAACGAGTATTTTTTCAATGAACACTCTGGCAATTTACCACAGATATTCTGTACGTAGCAACGAGATAAATCGGTTATAGATGGTTTTATTTATCTTGAGTTTCTTTTGCATTTTCGACATAAACACCACATCAATAGATATAAAAGACGTTACTGAGTGGATTCAATAATCGCAGCAATATTTCTGAACGGCAGTCTTACACACTTTTCTTAAAACCTCAAAGCGAGGAACTATTTTTTTTTGTTTGAATTATTTTAGAATAATTTTAAAATAATGATAAATTTCGAATATATATATATGTCTTTATCTGTGATAATATAACCACTTTTATTTAGAGTATTCTCGTTTTCAATGTTTTGGATCCTGGGTAAGGCATGTATATGCCGTTGTGTTTGACTCATTATCTGTTAGTTCAGACTTTCGCCACCCGCCTCTGCTGCACCCGTACAGTATATATAGCTCAGGTGGCTGACAGCCAGATGCCAGCGGTGAAAGACCTTGACAATCTGCTGATAGGAGAGAACCCTTCAACCATAGACGTAAGCAGGCCTTCTTATTAGGAAGGGGGCAAAAGCCTTGGCATTCTATTTTACAATTTTTAAAAATTTAGATCATTCGGCGCGCAGAGCTTACTCAGCCGTATCCTAGCTACGGCTCTGAACTTAACAAGACTAAGATAAGCAGATATTGCGAGCAAGAAAATATTACGAAATGTATTATTTTAAAATAAAATTTGATATCGAGGGTGACAATTGCCCCTTTGTGAACCCTACAGGTGCTATTGGGCGTAAGGAAGAAATAATTGAAAAAATACCTGAAAAATAATGCCATCTTGAGTATCCTATTGTTCGGCTACTCTTAGATTCTACTAGTCTTGCTTTCTTTTACCTGAATGTTTGCCCTCTAGAATTGGCTTCCGTCTAAGGTTGGCCCCATCTCTCCCTTTCAAATCGAATGTCAACTAAAAGTGTAAATTTCACACGTATAATTTGATTTCAATCGTAATAATTTACATTAATGTGATAATTTCAAATTCAAGTTGTGTTTTGTTTTGAGGGGGCAACATTATTATCGGGGTAATATGTCCCTTGGAAAAATACCCTTTTTGTCCGTCCATGCGAACATCGATGATTAGGAGGGCATTGCCACCCCCCTTAGTCCCCCCTGCATACGCTTATGTCTTCAACTCGCTGTAGTCCTATGCCTGCCAGCCATATTACAACTTTCACTTTGCAGTTGATGGATGATGTAGAACTCACTGCTACTTGGACATTTTATGGATAACACTCTATGTAGAAAAACTGGAAAGTTATAAATAACGAAATTTTGATATGAGTAGTAAATGTGGGCTATCCACCGGATGTTAACATTTCTGTGCTTCCTTGACGCGGGCGGAAACTTTTCTTCCGGTTTTCAATTGAATAACATGGAGTTCAAAGGTGTGAATGCAGTGTCTTAAGAAAAGGCGGCAATCATTTTGTGGCTTTTGGCTACAACACGAGGTTGGGAACAAATATTTCTTTCGGGTATCTATGCATAGTTTTCAGATAGATCAGATACGGAAAAATCAGTCTATAGTCGACACTACATCAGCGGATTAATCCAAATGAAGAAAGTTTAAGTGTTTCGAAAATCATAATTGTTAAACGCATAAGTGTTTACTACATTTAAGATTGAAATTAACTATTTAGAATCATCCATACTTCCAAAAAATATAATCTTATAATTTAAAGTAATCAATATAAACGTTATAATACAATTTTTACTAACTTCTAAAGTTTTTTTCTTGAAAGACACTTGAAAATGTTAATAATAAAATAACAATAACTGTGCATTTCAGTACTGGAATTGTTGTACTGTATATGCACTCGAATATTATTAATAAGTAAATGATAATAAATTTAGAATACGGCTTGTTAATTTCATTAGTTTAGTAATTATTTATAATATAACATTTATAACAGTTGTAATTATTATTATATCTACCATTCTATATTTATTACTGACCTTTACCCCCTACAAAAATTTCTGACGACGCTCTCTCTAAGCCATGTAATAAAATTAAAGGGTCTGTGTTTGACTACACAAATATACATTTTACTGTTGTATAATTGAAGTATTTCAATGTTTATAACTTATGTAAGCTTTATTTCAACCTGCAAAAGTCTTAACACGAAACTGTTGGTACAAGATCAATGTTGTCTTGGAAAAGACTACTATTTTTCCGCAAATCTTCATCCAAACGATCCGGGAAATTGCCAATCTTTTCTAGGTAACTTTGTTTCTCTATATCACTCAAAAATTTCAAGTCATCCATTTTGTATAAGATCTTTTATAAGAAAACAATATCGGCAACGATCTGTATTTCACTTGTTTACATTGCAAAATTACCTAAACCGAAAGTTATTTCCCCGCCATCTATAATGAAACTGTCTGATGCATTATTTTTTGTTTATTCACGAATAAACTCCATAGGTGGAAATCGTTGTGATGTTTGGTTGTCGTCTGCCTTCTGCTTCCTTGCTGTGCGCCTGAGCCACAGAGCGCGAAGGTTGACTCTCGAGCTGACACCTGGCAGGAAAAGTGGCAAGAGTACTGTCTTGTAGATTTGGACAACAATGAAAGGGACGGGAAAGAACCGAACGGAGTGTTTGCCAAGTTTCCGGACAAAGAGTCCAAAAACCAAGCAGCGAGATGAAAGAGAATAGTGATAAGATAAGAACAACAGTAGCAGATAAGCTACACCCGTTTGGTGTTTAAAGTACCCCATCTTGAAATGCATTACCACACTCAATATGTAGATGCTATGAAATATCAATGGAAAATCTACGAATTATAGCATCACCGCCAAAACACTACTGAGTTGCCACATTCTCTCTTCTCATTCTAAAACACTCACTGATTTTTTTTGTCAAAGTTATTCCAGGTGATGCCTTAAAAATATTTACCGAATGCACTTAAATGCAATATCTGCTTCTTCATTTTTTTAAAAAAAATTAAGGTCGCTTTTATGCAACATTTGGTTAATCACGACAATGCGTACGAGTGATGAAGGGATGCTAACAGACAAAACTAATGCCCAGGCCGGGATTCGAACCCGTAACTTGGCCAAGGAGGTCGTGATTTATATACTCATTGGTTCAAAGCATGTATAAACACTTCAGCTCCTAAACTTGATTTGGTTTTGACCCCACTTTAAAAAGTTCCATGCGAATGATCATGCCTGTTTCAAACACATTTCCATAACATATATTATTATATCTCGGCGCAGGCAGTCCCGGGTTCGAATCCCGGCTTGGGCGTGGGTGTTTGTGAGTGTGAATTCATCATATCGTCACTTCGTAATTAGCTAACAGTGGCAAAAAAGCGAAGTAAAACAAACTAAATCAACCAATGAATCAATTATGAAGCGCAAGTTCAAATTGGGTTTCGAGATCTTAAGAAATGCCCCTGGGAATTTGAAACTCAAATAAGATTCAAATTCTATGAAACTGACATTGAGGAACTGAAAATCAGATTCTCGATATCTGTTGCAATAGGACCAAAATTTTACAGAAAACCCTAGAACGGCAATCGGTAGCACTAGTAGCGATGTCAATTGGACTACAGTGAAACGAAGTTAACAATGCCCATCCTTTTCAAACAGTCAATTCCCTCACATACATCTACATTCTGAAATGAAACTATCCATGTCACGGAAGAGAAATTGAACCTATGGTTTGATAAGACGTCACCTACTTCAAAGTGATAGTGAAAATCCATAACTCATCATATGCTTCTTCCTACAGAATTCCTGCACTTAATTGTCCTTAAGATATCTAATCCTGAGCTATTAGTTGGACCATCAAAGAAATGAGGTTTGTTAAAATCAAAATAATATTTAAAATCGTACTTCAAAACAATATTTCCTACTTATTACCTAACAATACAATAGTTATCAATTTTGTCTACTTGAAATGAATAATGCATAGTATGTACACTTTGTACAAAATAAACTGCTATTTCCGACTACGTGGGATGATTACTCAGATCACCTCACTGGGCTTCACCTGCAAGCAACCATACACAACGTAGGATCGCTCATGCCATTTTCTCCTGACATGGGTACGATGCCATGTGGGTATCAATCTGTACAGATGAGGAGGCATTACTAAAAGAAGAGAAAGCCTCAAAGTTACGTCCCCGATTTTTGTTCTGGTACTTATCCGAGGATATGGCTTTGCTTCCCTTTTCCTAACATGGCTAGGATGGATATATACTTTAACTCCACCAAATGTTCGACTAATTACAAAGCTATGCTTAGCTTGAAACACACTATGTGATTTCATGTTGACTATATGGCACCTTCTAGACTTAACTGGATTACAAGCAACTAATTTCTTTGAAGAAGTGACACGAATCAAAGTGATATTACTTATGGATATGGGAACATGTACTGGGCCTCTCGAAATGTAACTATTGGCTTTCCTTCTTGAATTCCGCATAGCTATTCTCGAAGGGCAATTAGCCACTGGTTTGACCAACCTACAATCCGAATGATTTTTAATCAAGAACACCAGAGGTAAGTCTGCACTATCTTCCCCAACAGAAGTTTCAAACCAGACAGGTACAACATGAGCTGCTAGTTCATCAATATGAAAGCGACAAAGACTCGCCCTACTAACAGGACACCTTGCACCGAGCTGCACGATGCGGTCATTCTTACCCAACGAAGAGAAACCCTGTGAACAACATTTTCTTATACAATCACCCGGTAAAGAAACTTGCCAGATCGGTTTTGGGTTATGAGCAACATTCGTGCAGAGGCCGACAGAGATAGACTCGTCTCTGTTACCTGATACGCCAAGAAACCACTCCTCGTTTATCAAATGTTTCCCTACGATACCCTTGCGATTTTCTTGTTCTACCATTACGTTTCTGTCACGTTCGCTGAACTCGCTAGTATCCTGTGAATTTCTTACTGACCTTGAAATTGAAGTACCAGTATGGCAGTCATGTTCAATCAAAAGTGAATTACTTGTGCAATCAATGACCACAGGGTAAGTGTCAACATCATTCGCTTGTTCGCATAACATATGTACACCCTGTAATTTCGAATCAAACTCACTTGGCGACTCATGCTTCTTCTCGAACGCTTCTGCCCTATTGATGCACTCAACCCTATCTTGTAATAACATAAGCGTAAGTTCTTTGAGGCCCTCGCAATTCCTAACCAGGTTTTGCTGCATATTTAAGATACATTTATTTGTATCATTGAGGTCAGCCCTGAGGTCACCTACCAACCTACTGGAGTGCTCAGTCAATTCAGACTTCAACTTCTGACTGCTCTCCTTAAGTTCCTGCTTGAGCAACTCCGTGCTCTCTTTGGACGCCTGACTGTTTTCATTAAGTTCCTGCTTGAGCAACTCCGTGCTCTCTTTGGACGCCTGTCTGCTTTCCTTAAGTTCCTGCTTGAGCAACTCCGTGCTCTCTTTGGACGCCTGTCTGCTTTCCTTAATAAAGGAAAGTAAGGTGTCCAAAGTCACTGGCTCATTTTCCGTACTCATTTTTTTAAATTTTTTTTAATTAATTAGAATTAGAAACAAAATTAATTTGTTTAACGCGCGAGCAAATCCGACCACTGCAGTCACCCTGCCACTAAGTCTCATAATCTTATGAAGCGCAAGTTCAAATTGGGTTTCGAGATCTTAAGAAATGCCCCTGGGAATTTGAAACTCAAATAAGATTCAAATTCTATGAAACTGACATTGAGGAACTGAAAATCAGATTCTCGATATCTGTTGCAATAGGACCAAAATTTTACAGAAAACCCTAGAACGGCAATCGGTAGCACTAGTAGCGATGTCAATTGGAATACAGTGAAACGAAGTTAACAATGCCCATCCTTTTCAAACAGTCAATTCCCTCATATACATCTACTCCTCAACAGAATCGCCCCCCCCCTTTTCTTTACCACATTCCCCCAACGCCCCCAGGCTGCCATCATACAACCTGAATATGCCCTAACCTATAGTTTCTGCTATCCTTTCCCACTAAACCTTTCCCCCAAGCATGGAAACAACAACCCGTATGGACCAGAGCGAAACGCACACTCCCCGACTGAAAAGGAATATCAGCATTAAACACAGAAATATGTACATAATTTACACTATAAGAAAATCATAAGGTTTAAATCGCAAAATCACGAGTCGATAATAGATGTTTATTTAACAACAAGCATTTATAGCAATGTCAATTACAACTTTATAACGGACCCTGTTTATCCTTGAAGTAGGCCACGTACTACAATTGCGTGCCTGCAAATTCACAACTATCAGACAAGAAGTGATAAGCTACAACGAATAATAATGACAAATCCATACTCAAGATTATAAGCAATAATGTCTTTCCTTTGTGCAGGCAACACGAAAATAAGTAAATTTATAATATAAGGAATTATAATACAATTCAGTATTTTATGAATTTGTACCTTTTCTCAAAAATTTGCCCTTAAGGATATATGCTTGCACATGTATATTTTTAGATTAACGGAGCATAATACAGTCCCCGTTTAACATTCTACTTAGAACATAAAAGGCCTTTCTCAGCAAGCTAGTTGCATTGCATGCAAATACTGGTAAATACGAAAATCGATACTCTTTTCTCCACCAATGTTTTTCTAAGTAAGCAAATGTATAACCTAATGACTATGATCCATACATGCTGGAATATTGTTGCCTAAATTAATTCAAAGATGAATCAGATTCAAATTTACACATTCAGTACCCTTTAGCCATCATTCGAGTTCCTTTACAACATTTTAACCAAGATGGCTACGCGACGCGCAAATTTTTCCGCCCAGTCTAACGGAAGCACAACTCGCGCATAATGGCCATTATCGAACACACGAATGCTGGCATATGAATATAGTAGATAAATTATTGAATATTTCGTGTTCGAGGTACACTCACCTGATTACTGCGCAGGTATTCAAAGAGATGTGTACTTACACGTCACCAGTCCTCCGGCCGGATATATCACCACAGAATTCAACTTATAATATTCTTTTCCACACTAACTTTTATTTCGAAACTTGTTGAGATTCGTAAATCGCAACCTTTTGGGAACATGTCCAACCATATGGATTCACTTATAGTTTTCATTCAGCGCGATTTCCAATGATTCTTTTTCCGCCCGTTGCGTTTCAACCACCATCCACATGTCTCCTCTCGGACCGAGTCTTTGATTCGTTCCTCCTATCACCAGTTCTTGCATCCGATTCCATTCGTCCAAGCCCCTTCGTTTGTAATCAGTTCCTGTTCAACGGTACCTTTATTCCGGCTTCATGGATCTTTCTTCTTTATGAAAGTTCGTAATAATCACTACAAAATAAGTCTGCATTTCAACTTGGTGATATGTTATTAGTAAACAATATCACTCTTTGTATTAAGATCTCAATCATAATTAAATTAATAAACAAAACATTAATTTGACAAATTTAAATTCAGGGTGCACTGAGGACATCTATTGAGAGTCCTTTGAATCAAATATCAGCTCTGTCGGCTGATCTGTATCCTACTGCCATCTATGGGCAATTACAGTACCCAATAGACTTCTATGTTATCAACCAGGTTAAACCACATATATCAACTTGTGAGGAACGCTTATGACACCCACCGTCATAACTGGCGCCCAACCAAAGGCCGAACCCCGTACAAACAATTCCATCTTCTAAACAATTTACATCTAAACGTTACACTCCAACATACATAAATATAGCATAAGACATATACTCTCTTGATACACATAAGTCCCAAAGAATTATTTACACTATTAACAATGTATTGGTATTTACAGCGTGATTACTGAATGATTTCCTCAGAAAGTGAATGTCCATGTCGCTCCGGTCAATACATGGTTGCATGTAAAATCATGTAATAAATGAGTCAATGACCCCCCAGCTGCGCGCTGTCCCGCCGCAAAACCTTGCCCACTTGGCTCCAAAACCGCCGCAAGCAAGATTCTACTTGGACTTTACGACCACAGAATCCCTGATGTTTGGCTCATTAAATCACTTCCCTGATCAAGTCAGTACAGCAAGTCTGAACAGAGGCAAACTAGGAGCCAAAATGATCCAACTAACTAAATTTGTAAGGCTGAGGAAAAACAACAGAATTAAATCCAAAACTGCAGTCCGCCGCGAAACCACACCAACTTGGCTATCATGCCCGCCGCAGGTATGATATCACTTGACCTACAAAAGATTTATCCTGCCAAATTTCAAAGACTTTCGTGAACATCCTTAACCCCTGCCCTGGCATTTGGTTGGTCACAGGAACCGATAAGTACCGGCAACAACTCGTTCACCCCGTCCAAATTCAACTCCTGCACCCTTTTGACCCAAAACAACCATTTGTCGCGGGAACATAACCACAATTTGCAGTTTTCGTTTGACTGATTATTTAATCTTTCTCCTGAAATTCGAAAGTTCGGTCTGTCAAATAGCTAGGAATGATTTCGCTCGCGCATAAGATACTTTGTTTGGACAAACTCAGCAACCTCAGCCGACATGTGCAAGAAGAAGACACTATATGATAGAAGACACAGTAAACTAATGAGGACGTCGGCCCGTAAGTACACGACGAGTACATTCTCTCACCTAATGTACCACTATCATTTTGTTACTTATCGACACCGTGACTAATCCAAAATATTCAAGAGTAAACCAAACGTGAGGTTTCCGTAGGACTCATGATTTCCGTTGCTGTGCAAAATTTTAATAAAACATTTTCGTACCTCCTAAATGTTGGTTATATCCACTATCTCATAGTGCCATAACTGTGTAATTCCAATTGAGAAATTAATTCCTATATCGAAGCTCCAAGACGACCTTGTGTCAGGATCAAACCATTACTTGGCGGCAAACATCCTCTCGACAGTATCGTTCTCACAATATCTATGTGTGGAGACATCTTTAAAAGGATGAACAAATACGACAACTAGTGGCCCTGATATTCTCCTACGTTCCTACAGAACGCTTTAAATACGATTCTTACAATAAGAGATTCGCACAAAATTTCAGAACGAACCAGCATGCACATTTAGCAACAATTCTGAAATGAAACTATCCATGTCACGGAAGAGAAATTGAACCTATGGTTTGATAAGACGTCACCTACTTCAAAGTGATAGTGAAAATCCATAACTCATCATATGCTTCTTCCTACAGAATTCCTGCACTTAATTGTCCTTAAGATATCTAATCCTGAGCTATTAGTTGGACCATCAAAGAAATGTGGTTTGTTAAAATCAAAATAATATTTAAAATCGTACTTCAAAACAATATTTCCTACTTATTACCTAACAATACAATAGTTATCAATTTTGTCTACTTGAAATGAATAATGCATAGTATGTACACTTTGTACAAAATAAACTGCTATTTCCGACTACGTGGGATGATTACTCAGATCACCTCACCGGGCTTCACCTGCAAGCAACCATACACAACGTAGGATCGCTCATGCCATTTTCTCCTGACATGGGTACGATGCCATGTGGGTATCAATCTGTACAGATGAGGAGGCATTACTAAAAGAAGAGAAAGCCTCAAAGTTACGTCCCCGATTTTTGTTCTGGTACTTATCCGAGGATATGGCTTTGCTTCCCTTTTCCTAACATGGCTAGGATGGATATATACTTTAACTCCACCAAATGTTCGACTAATTACAAAGCTATGCTTAGCTTGAAACACACTATGTGATTTCATGTTGACTATATGGCACCTTCTAGACTTAACTGGATTACAAGCAACTAATTTCTTTGAAGAAGTGACACGAATCAAAGTGATATTACTTATGGATATGGGAACATGTACTGGGCCTCTCGAAATGTAACTATTGGCTTTCCTTCTTGAATTCCGCATAGCTATTCTCGAAGGGCAATTAGCCACTGGTTTGACCAACCTACAATCCGAATGATTTTTAATCAAGAACACCAGAGGTAAGTCTGCACTATCTTCCCCAACAGAAGTTTCAAACCAGACAGGTACAACATGAGCTGCTAGTTCATCAATATGAAAGCGACAAAGACTCGCCCTACTAACAGGACACCTTGCACCGAGCTGCACGATGCGGTCATTCTTACCCAACGAAGAGAAACCCTGTGAACAACATTTTCTTATACAATCACCCGGTAAAGAAACTTGCCAGATCGGTTTTGGGTTATGAGCAACATTCGTGCAGAGGCCGACAGAGATAGACTCGTCTCTGTTACCTGATACGCCAAGAAACCACTCCTCGTTTATCAAATGTTTCCCTACGATACCCTTGCGATTTTCTTGTTCTACCATTACGTTTCTGTCACGTTCGCTGAACTCGCTAGTATCCTGTGAATTTCTTACTGACCTTGAAATTGAAGTACCAGTATGGCAGTCATGTTCAATCAAAAGTGAATTACTTGTGCAATCAATGACCACAGGGTAAGTGTCAACATCATTCGCTTGTTCGCATAACATATGTACACCCTGTAATTTCGAATCAAACTCACTTGGCGACTCATGCTTCTTCTCGAACGCTTCTGCCCTATTGATGCACTCAACCCTATCTTGTAATAACGTAAGCGTAAGTTCTTTGAGGCCCTCGCAATTCCTAACCAGGTTTTGCTGCATATTTAAGATACATTTATTTGTATCATTGAGGTCAGCCCTGAGGTCACCTACCAACCTACTGGAGTGCTCAGTCAATTCAGACTTCAACTTCTGACTGCTCTCCTTAAGTTCCTGCTTGAGCAACTCCGTGCTCTCTTTGGACGCCTGACTGTTTTCATTAAGTTCCTGCTTGAGCAACTCCGTGCTCTCTTTGGACGCCTGTCTGCTTTCCTTAAGTTCCTGCTTGAGCAACTCCGTGCTCTCTTTGGACGCCTGTCTGCTTTCCTTAATAAAGGAAAGTAAGGTGTCCAAAGTCACTGGCTCATTTTCCGTACTCATTTTTTTAATTTTTTTTAATTAATTAGAATTAGAAACAAAATTAATTTGTTTAACGCGCGAGCAAATCCGACCACTGCAGTCACCCTGCCACTAAGTCTCATAATCTTATGAAGCGCAAGTTCAAATTGGGTTTCGAGATCTTAAGAAATGCCCCTGGGAATTTGAAACTCAAATAAGATTCAAATTCTATGAAACTGACATTGAGGAACTGAAAATCAGATTCTCGATATCTGTTGCAATAGGACCAAAATTTTACAGAAAACCCTAGAACGGCAATCGGTAGCACTAGTAGCGATGTCAATTGGACTACAGTGAAACGAAGTTAACAATGCCCATCCTTTTCAAACAGTCAATTCCCTCATATACATCTACTCCTCAACAGAATCGCCCCCCCTTTTCTATACCACATTCCCCCAACGCCCCCAGGCTGCCATCATACAACCTGAATATGCCCTAACCTATAGTTTCTGCTATCCTTTCCCACTAAACCTTTCCCCCAAGCATGGAAACAACAACCCGTATGGACCAGAGCGAAACGCACACTCCCCGACTGAAAAGGAATATCAGCATTAAACACAGAAATATGTACATAATTTACACTATAAGAAAATCATAAGGTTTAAATCGCAAAATCACGAGTCGATAATAGATGTTTATTTAACAACAAGCATTTATAGCAATGTCAATTACAACTTTATAACGGACCCTGTTTATCCTTGAAGTAGGCCACGTACTACAATTGCGTGCCTGCAAATTCACAACTATCAGACAAGAAGTGATAAGCTACAACGAATACTAATGACAAATCCATACTCAAGATTATAAGCAATAATGTCTTTCCTTTGTGCAGGCAACACGAAAATAAGTAAATTTATAATATAAGGAATTATAATACAATTCAGTATTTTATGAATTTGTACCTTTTCTCAAAAATTTGCCCTTAAGGATATATGCTTGCACATGTATATTTTTAGATTAACGGAGCATAATACAGTCCCCGTTTAACATTCTACTTAGAACATAAAAGGCCTTTCTCAGCAAGCTAGTTGCATTGCATGCAAATACTGGTAAATACGAAAATCGATACTCTTTTCTCCACCAATGTTTTTCTAAGTAAGCAAATGTATAACCTAATGACTATGATCCATACATGCTGGAATATTGTTGCCTAAATTAATTCAAAGATGAATCAGATTCAAATTTACACATTCAGTACCCTTTAGCCATCATTCGAGTTCCTTTACAACATTTTAACCAAGATGGCTACGCGACGCGCAAATTTTTCCGCCCAGTCTAACGGAAGCACAACTCGCGCATAATGGCCATTATCGAACACACGAATGCTGGCATATGAATATAGTAGATAAATTATTGAATATTTCGTGTTCGAGGTACACTCACCTGATTACTGCGCAGGTATTCAAAGAGATGTGTACTTACACGTCACCAGTCCTCCGGCCGGATATATCACCACAGAATTCAACTTATAATATCCTTTTCCACACTAACTTTTATTTCGAAACTTGTTGAGATTCGTAAATCGCAACCTTTTGGGAACATGTCCAACCATATGGATTCACTTATAGTTTTCATTCAGCACGATTTCCAATGATTCTTTTTCCGCCCGTTGCGTTTCAACCACCATCCACATGTCTCCTCTCGGACGGAGTCTTTGATCCGTTCCTCCTATCACCAGTTCTTGCATCCGATTCCATTCGTCCAAGCCCCTTCGTTTTTTACTAGGCCAACGGATTCCACGATCCGTTCTTTGTAATCAGTTCCTGTTGAACGGTACCTTTATTCCGGCTTCATGGATCTTTCTTCTTTATGAAAGTTCGTAATAATCACTACAAAATAAGTCTGCATTTCAACTTGGTGATATGTTATTAGTAAACAATATCACTCTTTGTATTAAGATCTCAATCATAATTAAATTAATAAACAAAACATTAATTTGACAAATTTAAATTCAGGGTGCACTGAGGACATCTATTGAGAGTCCTTTGAATCAAATATCAGCTCTGTCGGCTGATCTGTATCCTACTGCCATCTATGGGCAATTACAGTACCCAATAGACTTCTATGTTATCAACCAGGTTAAACCACATATATCAACTTGTGAGGAACGCTTATGACACCCACCGTCATACAATTAAATCAAAATTATTGTTATATCTGAAACAATAATTCATGAACTCCAACAGTGAAACACCCTGTGTAACAATAGATCATGAACATGGCTTTTGTTGGGCGATGAACGTTTCATTTCAACGCAACAATTTCGTGTTACTTGCTGTAACGCACCAAAATGTACTTACATTATAAAAACATGCAATGCGCTTACATAACTAGACATAATACACTGATATCTATCCGAGTTATGTCGATCTGATAATTCATTAATTCTACTTTATTTCCTAAGCTGTTCATTTTGTGTTAAATTGTATTATAAAATATGCTATGTGGACTTAACTAATTTCAGTATTAAATGTTACAGCCGGTCGAACAGCAATTTGCGGGTAATTATTATTTGAAAATACGTAGTTTTACATATTTCTTAAGATCATAATTTCGTTCTGTATATGATAAATTATTATTTTTACAAGGAAGTTCAAAATGTACGTATATTTGATATGCTTAATTGTGCACCTTCCTGGTGAACGGACATTGCACTGCAGGTCCAGCCCTACCTCAACAGAAATTTTAGGTTCAACAAACTATAATGTTTAATTTTGTATCTTACGTTGTTATCAAACACTTCTACTCTAATCCAAAATTGAGTTTCAAATTGACGAGCAAAAATGAGCGATTCTACCACGACTTATAGAAGAACTATATGTTACAAGATTTATCTCGCAATTGCGTAAGAATTAGTTGGAATCAATGATGTGATATTTCCACCGAATATTTGCGCTTTTCTATTCCTTTCTGTGGTTCTAGAGAGCACATGTTCGTAAGCCAATAGGTGGATTCTTATTTCGGTTTTTCTTTCAGTATGTGGATAGAATTTCCCATTGTTGTTGACTAGCGACCTTCATTTCGAAAATTTCGGGTTTGATTCGTGCCTTAGAATGAATGTTACTATGTGAGTGGCGTTCGACCCATTTCATGTTATTTCTATCCATTGCGATCTTCAGGATAGGCTAAAAGTTGCAGAAAATTCAAATTATAAGACCAAATGTTGGTAGTTTACTTACAGTAAGAAAACTTAATATCTTTTCAGGTCTTTATTCAAGGTAAGTGTTCTTATGTTATACTGCATAGACTATTTGATGTAAAAATTGTGTATCACAAGTTAAAATACATGGAAGATTCGTTTTTTTTAATGCATAATTTCTAACTAGTTTATTTTAAGAAATCACGTAAGGTTTATTAAAACTTAAATTATTTGAAACGTATTTTCAAAATTTGCCAACTATGATATCAATAATTTATATAAAATTTGAGCGGAAAACCTCAGCTTTGAGTTTGGAAGAAGTAATTTATAGAATTCGTGCAAAAACATAATTTGAGATTGATGCCAAATGGATTGTACACTAATTGTAAGGTTAATTCGGTTTCTCTAATGACTAACTAAAATGATACAATTTGAATTTTTTATAACAACATTTCTCTAATTGTATTTTAGGTGAATCCGTAAAGATATTTCATCTGAAGAAAAAATGGACCACTTCAATGCAGCATTAGTACTAATTCTCTATTATTCACTTCACAGTTAAAATGTATTCCTTATCACTGCAATAAAAGCATTTAGGTGCAAAAATTTCATATTTCCTTAATTTGAAACATATAATACTGGGCGTCCAAGTTAAACGTCGCCTGGCTCGAACACATTTGTTTATTGTAACGTGTACTCAAGGTCATATCTTTTCAATATCCTTGGCGTGTAACTCTTGATCGGAGCCGGGCTACTTTTAACTGGGACACCCTTTATATACTAGGTATATACCAAAAGGGTGAAACCACCCCTATATATAAACGGGCTGACACACGCCAAAGGGTGAGGAGGATAACCATCTGGGCCATGCAATCAGGATAGCCGCCATCTTGGAATTACCTTCATTTTGTATAATGGCAAGGTGCTAGTGTTGGTTACGAGACATATCTCGTTTCGTCACATATATTGTCTCTAAAATTAGACGGGACAATTTTCTTTTTAAATTCGAGACGGGACGACTAGCGAATCCTGGTCTTCTCCCGAAAATATACAAACAACTAACTTAATCATTTGCAAATACTCATTTACTCGGAATAAAGTTTTGCCTTGGAAACACAGACCCGCTTCTATATTTTTGTGAAAGGAAGGTAATCAGGATGGTGATTGAATACCTAACCTTAATTTTAATACTCTTTCGAAACCCAGCGTTACCTCCCATTTCAATGTTAATAATTTTATGTTGTGATAGTACTCCAGGCATAACGTTATGCGGATGTTTGCGTTAAAGAATAGTAATAGAGAACTGTCCTCGATAAGTTCTTTGAATGTGTAGTTGATGAAAATTATTGCAAACGTACGAAGATAATCGTGGTATTTGTTTGCTTTTCAATATTGATAAAATTTAATTTGTTTATCCATTAAAAGTTGAAATGTTTTAACGCCTTAAAAAGAGAAACGACTACTATCACCCGTACAACACAGTTACACCGTGATGCCCCAACTCAGGAACTATGAGGAAAGTTCCAAATTCAGGAACCGATATTTTCACGTGGAATGTTCTCAATTCAGGAACCGATATTTTCACGTCGAATGTTCCCAATTCAGGAACCGATATTTTCACGTGGAATGTTCTCAATTCAGGAACCGATATTTTCACGTGGAATGCTACCAATTCAGGAACTGTATTTCGACGTGGAATGTTTCCGCTGCCTCGGAAGGGAAGAAGGAGAGGTAAGGATCGGTTTCTGAGAGGTTCTAATCGTTACTGCACGTTTCCCTGAAATACTGCGTTCATACAGTACAGGGTGTTCATGAAGTCCCTGTACGATTACAAAAAACATAGCTCGGAAACTACATGCAATAGAACAATGCTGTTGATTGAAAAATGAGCTACAACTCTCTACGTTTATATGCCATACACCGCAATGTGCGGTAATCTACTTCTGCCCGTACACGTCCCAACATATCACCAGTAACAGGATACTAGCAGTTATTCTCCTTCGAAGAGTAGCAACATCTAGAACAGGAGTGCGGTAAACAAAATCTTTGACATACCCCCAGAAGAAATCCGAGGGTGGCCAGGGAATAGTTCCAAAACGGCCTAACTACCTGCCAGGTTATTGCCTATCCAGAAAACCTCGAACATCCTTGGACCAACGACGTGTTGTCTGGAATTCCTCCAACTGAAGAAGAAGGTACTGTTCAAGCTATGTTCTTTTGTAATGGTACCGGGACTTAATGATCTCCCTGTATATCCATTTGTAGAGAAAGTACTATGCTTTACGGAAATTTCTCTTTCCTCTAATTTTGAGTATATTGTAGGTTAATTAGAATTAGTATTGAGCTATATAACGTACAAACCATATATCGCGATATTAAAAAGTATATCGTCCAGACGATATCAACAATCATCAATCAATAATCAATATATCTTCACGATATTTTGGCGATATATCGTCACGATATTTAGTGATGTAGTATATCGTATCGGCGTTATATATTCACGATATTTTGCCATATATATCTTGGAGACGATATTACGATACGGAAAATATATCGTTTCGTATCGTGTGTGAGTATATTTTCTTGACGATATATCGCAATATCAAATTTCCGATATACTAGTTAGTAGTTACACAGGTGTGCCTATTGTCAAGTATTTCAAACGTCAATTCATCGTCACCCGAGGCAATTAGTAGGACGTCCTGACTTGCAAAGACATTTCACTGGAATATCCAACCAGTAAAGAGCAGTTCCTCAGATTGCACTGCTTTACCTAGGAATTGCCATAGTTCCTGACTTGGGAAATCCTGAATCGGGATTACGTACTTTGAATAACACCAAGAACATGTTAAGAACTGCGAAGAGAAAGAAGACCACGCTAGACTTAATTTAGGTTCCTCTTCGGTTAGGTTAGGTGTATGAGAACGACGGAGTTTGCTGGAGCACGTGTTCTCATTAAAACTAGACCAGGAAACATCAAATGGCTTCTCGGAAAATAGACTTTCCTTTTGAAAGCGACAACAATAAATGGCGAACTGATTGTTCATATGATCCTCATCAACCTTCATAACGAATGAAAGATGCAGGTGTCCCTCCGGGACGCCCACGACACTCACCTAACCATTCTTCCACTAATGGATGCGCTATCCTAACGATGCCTTATATCCCGCTTTATGGCCATAATGTACCGCACAAGAGAGCTAGCTATATTTGCGAAGTAGAGGTTGATCCAAGGATTCACTTGCAATAATCCAATAGTAAAGTTTGCTACTAACATCCGCTGCTGAT
The DNA here is from genome assembly GCF_977018435.1 of Lepisma saccharinum. Taxonomy (NCBI): domain Eukaryota; kingdom Metazoa; phylum Arthropoda; class Insecta; order Zygentoma; family Lepismatidae; genus Lepisma; species Lepisma saccharinum. The sequence continues at coordinate 346,609 of NW_028142974.1, read as the reverse complement.
ACCTCGATCCAATGTTCATCGAACAAATGAAGAAAAAAAATATCTGTGCCACCTTACTTTTGTACACAAATATTTTTCGGCTGGAAGATGTCCTTGACCTTCATGTAACGTTAGCACCATATGGATTTCCTGGATAACTTAAGGATGCTTGGATATTCCTTGATATCCCGTGCATGTACCAAAGTCTACATGTCTTCCTCCATTCTTTCCTCTAGTTCCACCACGAGTCGTTCCTCCAGGACCCGTTCCTACCGTAAAGAACCCGTTCCTCGATTCCTACATACGAGTCGAGTCCTGCGTGCAGATTTGCCATCATCTCACTGGTTAGGTCCGTATCTTCACATTTACAACATGATTGAACTTCACATATCACCTATTACCAGAGATGGCACATATATTAAAAGAATAGATTCAATTTATTGTTTGGATTCTGCTTGAAAACCGAGATCGGCTTATTTAAGTGCACGGTTCAGACGAACTGATTTACTTGCCGTCCTTCATACAGCTACCATCAGGTGTATGGAATTTAAGTTTTCAATCCATGATGATGAAAGACAAGCGCGTTGCAACAGTTTTGACGAAATTGTTTCTAACATACATAAATACAAGAAATAAGAAAAATGTATTCACTCAAATTAGATCGTTATCACGACATACGTCATACAGATAATGATATAATTTTCTTAATGGCTTCAGTCCTCGAAGATAAGAGTGACATTAGCTCTCTAAACTTTGAATTGATAATGATATTATTTTCTTACTGGCTTCAGTCCTTGAAGATAGCAGTGTCATTAGCTCTCCAAACTTTGAACAGATAATGATATAATTTTCTTAATGGCTTCATTCCTTGAAGATAAGAGTGACATTAGCCCTCCAAACTTTGAATAGGTAATGATATTATTTTCTTAATGGCTTCAGTCCTCGAAGATACGTCAGAGTGACACAAGCTCTCCAAACTTTGAATAGATCAAGATATTATTGTCTTAACAGCTTTAGTCTTTGAAGATAATTGTGACATTAGCTCTCCAAACGTTGATACGCTCTTCAATGCAGTCTGTGATGGACAAAGTAATGTTCTTTTCTTATTGGTTTCAATGCTTGAAGATAATTGGTATTTGCTATCAAAATTCACAACAAATATATTTTCACTTTCCGTAACGCCTTCGGTTGGTTGACGTAGAGTACAAATGGAAATTGTTAAGAGAAACCATGTAACTTTTAAATTACAATGAAGTATTGAAAAGGTTTGTTACAAAACTTCAAAATATACTATAATATAATATTTTCTATTTCTAGTGAACATGAAGCACATACAAGACGCCCGTGCAACTGATGCACCTCCTTTTCCCCCATGCTTCTGAGTTTCGTCATTAATTTCATAGCAAAGTATTAGCGTTCGTGGGAAAGAATCAGATTTAACGTTGAGAACACGTGCACCAAAAGATACGGTGCGAAGTTTATACAGCTACACTCCGTCTTAGGTAATCTCTGGAGGGAGCGAATCAAAAAAATGTGTCTGCGCATGTAGTGACTTCAGATGGCTAAATGAACGCGTGAGAGGCAAAGCGAGGAAGAAAACCGCGGCTGCAGCTACCAGCTTCTTCGCTCAACCGACTCGCTTACTCCCCTTCTCTATAGTTATGCTTGACCTTGTTCAACAAATTCCTGAAACAGCGTGTAGTACACCACACTGAAAAACTGAAGACTATACTTGAGGTTCCGATTGGGAATCTAAGTCTAGACACATTATATTTGCTAGCCTCCATGACGAAGTTTTCAATCCAAAAATCAGATTCGATCATGAGTAAGGCATGAATATATCACGCTATTTGTCCCATAAACTTTTGCATCTTCATCATCGCGAAACATATAGAAAAGGAATTGAAATATCTAGGCTGTTCGGTAAAAAGCAATTAAGTCAAAAAATGTATTTTGACAGCATTACATGTGCTTAATCTTTTAATAGCAAACGTCACAGTCATGACATACAAGTTTAGGTTATCTTAGAATTAAGAATATTTATGCATGCCCAATAGAAATATTATACTGATAATATTTTGTTTAATTGATTCAGTGTGACTTAGATAAAAATTATAAAAATTGCAGTTTGTGCCTAGATATATAGTACAATAGGTTTTGTGACTGACCCAAAGATGTTCATTTAATTTCTTTATTATGTTTTCTTTAATTTTGTGTTTAATACGCACGGTATTATATCTAGATATCACTTTCTGTTTTGTTATATTTTGGAAAACGTTGTTGCATTAATATGATGTATAATTAATTATTATCACATTTTTGATAATGTAAAATTACGATACTAGGATGCTTCGTTGAAGTTCAAGTAAAAGGCTTGCTTCAGTTTCAACAATGTAAGTTCTGCTAAATTAGCTGAACATTCTGTAAGCTTTATCGTCCATTCAAATTATGCTGAAGTTGAGATAGAGGGAATCGAATTTCTTCAAGGCGCTGTAGAGGCCTTTCTTCTATTCATACATTCCACACATAACCTTCAATCAGAAGGGACCAATCAATGAAAATCAACATGCACAACTCAAAATGTATAAATTGACGTTAACATACATAATAATAATTTTCACTCCAATAATACACGAAAGCACATAAACAGCAAATGATTGGATTGAATTGTTGTTTTATGTCCTAAACAGCTAATGATGCATCAAATAGTGCTTTTACGAACTGCTCTTCCTTTTCATTCAATAAAATTCATCAATTTAACATATCAGACAAAATCATTTGAAATCAACCAAACTTGTGTACATCAACGGATTCACCAAATCCTAGATTCGATGCATTTATAATTCAGTGTGAAGTTATATGAGAAGTTTATTATTTGAGTTAAAATGCTGCTTTCACCAACGCATTAATTTAGTAGTGAACTAAATTTTTTACATTGCGCATTGCAAATTTGATTAGGTTAGCAAGAACTGAATACATATATTTCATGACGCTCCTATCAGTAGTCTAATTAAAATGAAACTATGAAATATTCAAATATGAAACCTTGTTGCTAAATTAATTCTAACTAATTACTTATTCTTTACTTCAGAAATAAGAGACAGTGAAGATATAAAGAAGCCGAGGTGTGCTCCGTCTCCGGCTAACAATGTTCATTCTTGTTGTTGTAATGTTTTATTGTTATTAGAAGATGTTCAATAAAACCTTTGTAGTTCGAAATATAATAGTACTTATTTATTCCTAGTTGATTTCTTGCAAGTTTAAAACTGAGCACGTGGAAGCACAAACTCTCATTCAGTTCTCTTCTATTTTTCTTTTTAAAGATATAAAGTAAGTGTGTGAATAATATAACAAATAAGTTAATTTATATGCATATAAATAATGCACAAAATTCGTAAGTAGGTGAACTTTGTTACAAGAATTTTGTAAGTGCAAAAGAATATATACTGAGGGTGCTGACAAAATGTAATGGACTTCTTCTAGTTGGAGCACATTGTTGAAAGCCATTCTTGGTGCCGGTCATCATTCTGAAGTAGAATATTAATGGAAGATTATTGTATATATAGTTCTTATTACGATTCCTAATCACAGTGAGTACATACACACATACATACACAAACACACACACGCACATATATATATATACAAATATATATTAAAGAAATGAATTAAATTTTATGTATAACGGTCAAATATTGAGTGACAAGTAATTATCTAATTGCCCGTTAGTAGGAATTAATTGCAATTGGTAATATTAATATCCGTCGCGAATACAGGTGTCTAGCGAACTGCCTTAGCCAACACTAGCTTGCTCAACCACCGTTTTTCGCCCGAATTCGGAGTTACATGCATTCTTATGGGAATATCAAGAAAAATGCAACTTCTAAACCAATGGACCGAATTGGATGAGATTTCAACCAGCGGAAGAACACATCATCAAAGTACTGATTCCAAGATTTGAGCCTAATCAGAACAGAAATACGGGAGTTATGATTTATTAAAGATTCATCGTCGAATTGAAAGGGAGAAGCTACCCTACCGAGTTGTTCTTGCTTTTCGTGACTGAATACAAAAGAGGAAGAGTTAGCCTAATCTCTGCGCGAGGGGCTGCTGCCAGGGGTTAAGGACCTGAGTGAGCATTTGCCAGGATAGGAGGACAACGGTCAAAGCACCAGAAACAATAAACAAGCACCTGATCATAGAGGGTAGCGCGTCACCTCGTTCAAATCTGGAATAAAAGGGATGATTTGGAATAGCGAGACACAGTTTTGCCACAGTTTTGCCTACAATCGCCACCGAAGTGTGAGCTACGCGCGACCTAGCTGCGAGGTCTGGATTTGTTTTCCTCGAGTGGGTGTTTCAGAGCCATGGAGTAGAGCAAAGTAGAATCAGGGGGTCGTTATCCCCTTCACCGTCAACGCATCCGTGCACATACGTGTGGTTATGTGAGAATAACGCCAGACACGTCCACCTGTGTCAATCGTCCGAAACAACGTCCAAAGTAGTGAAAGTTAATAACATTTGATATCCATGTGAAACCGCGAATGGCTCATCGCGTACGTTCGTCTCATCGCCCAAGTCACGTATCTGTACTTACGAGTGACCGCGAAGAACTGACCTATTATTGCGCAAGTTGTCGTATGGAGTCGACAGTGAACGAGTGAAGCCAGGATCCGATGAGGCCAGATGGAGCCGCCGATCGATCCACTTTCGCCAACCAGGATAACCGCGAAGTGCAACACTGGAGTGCAGATGTCTTCCAGAACTGTAGGACCACTCCGCCCAACCCAGGTCAGAGGGAATGCAGCTAAGGTAAGATCCAACCATGTGCGTGTGTGAGAAAGATGACGACTATCTACCGCGAATCTGCGTAAATTAAATCATTGCTTAACTTAAATCAGTGCTATGGCAACCCTAGACATCTGTTTTCCGGCGGAGTAATCAAATGTTAAAGATGAGAGTTTATGTTAACTGCAAACAATAGTTCATTGAATATATTTATACCTTCAGAAAAGATAGAAGGGGTTCGCACAAGGAACAATTATTCAATTTATACTTAAAATCCTAAACGATAAATTGTAAAAGGCAATGTAGCCAAGACATAGCAAGAGTATGGTCAAAGTAGTAAATAATCTAACCTTTGTATTTGTCATATTGTCGCAATATGCCATAGAATGAGAGAATGAATGTGAGATCGAGTGAAAGAGGGCAAGATGTAATGTGTATTTATCTGTGCTTTAATATATGTGTATATTCAGAAACACCGTAGTCTTATGTAACGTCATTTCAGGTATTTAAAATCAAATCCTCCTAGGTTTATTCTCGGTAACTCCGACTGTTAGGCACTTATCCTGACCGTATTATAATTTATGTAGTGTTTTATTCGCCCAGCAGGTGAGGCGAGAGATTCTTCGTTGTTGCGTTGCTAAGCTCAGTTCAGTGGAGTTAATTGAGTTAGTTAGTTATTAAATTAGCAGCCCGTGACAAAATATGGCGCCCGAACAAGCGACGAGTAGGCAAAAAAATATGTAGGCATATAAAAAGTTGCCCGAACAAGCGACAAGTAGGCAAATAATAATATAGTAGGCAAGTAAAAGGTACGCCGAATAATCGACGAGTATGTGAATAGACAAGTAGGGGTGTAAAAAGTAGACCCGAATAATCGACGAATAGGCAAATAGAAGAGTAGGCAAATAGGAAGCAAATAGGAATTAGGCTCGTAGAACGATGTTACAGGCAGGCTAGTAAGGAACCTGGAGGTCACGAGTATTCTAATTAGTTGCTTATCTACTGAATGTGAATTTTATTAAGTTTGATTGTAATGGTTAACAATCAGTTATGTCTATTACCCAAGGGGATTTAATACTTGTTTTTTTAAAGAGAGTTTTCAGCCTACGAATGTCTACGACAGGGTACCAGAATTTAACGCTGAGGGGAACTAAGATTTTTTGTTAAAAATTTAAATAATTGCAACCTGTAACTGAAAATCCTGATAAGAATCTATAAAGACGTGTTCATTTAAAGCATTAATGTGTAATTTGTACGGTGATTTTAATTAACTGAATATGCAATCGATGTGTAGCTAGAACCATTTTGTGTGTTTTTTATGGTGTAATAGTGAAAATAATTTGTCGCGACTATAGCATTTATCTCTAGCAGAATTATTAGAGCATCTTATTATTTTATTAACAATGGGCGTTATTAACTTCGGACGATAAAGGACAAAAGGACACGCGTTATGACACGGAAGCAGGTGAGGGGTGCGATCCCCGGGATCTGAAACCAGAAACCAGGAAAAGAATTTTGATATATTTTTCCTTCGGCGATAGCAAGCCACGAGAAGAAGAAGAAGAAGGGAGAGAGGCATGCGAAGGAGCACTCGACGCCGCCAGCGATTAGCCGACAATACGATGGACCGCCCAGAGGTTGAACATTCCACAGACGCAGGCGTTTTGCCAGCCGGCAACATTGATAAGGATCTAGGGAAAGATCAGTCGGTAACGGGGTTGCCAGTTCCAGAGAAGATGGACGTGCAGGCCATGTTCTCTCAGCTAATCAGCTACATCCAAGCCAGAGATGAAGAAAGAGATCAGAAGAGGAAGGGAGAAGAAGAAGAAAGGCGGAAGATAGAGGCTGCCGAAAGGAGAGAGAAGGAAGAAATGGAAGAAAGAAGAAGAGAAGAGTGGGAAGATAAATGGGACCGCCGTTTCCAAGTACTGCTATCCGAAAATGACCGAATGAAGGAGAAAGTACTTCAGTCGGAGAAGGATTGCGAAAAGGGGCAACAAGAGATGAACAACAGTGTAGTCACAATGGAGACGACGTCCAGGGATGTGAACCCAACCCCTTTGCTCCTCGCAGCAGACGTGACCAACCAGCTGACCTGTCAATCAGCACCAACTTCCTTGGATCGCCAAGCAGCGCGTGACGTCATCGGCCGGAGCGGGAGCTCGCCGAGCTTGAACGCTTTCGCCCAGCAGGAGACACGCAGTGTTTCCAACCCGGAGTCGAGTACTCGAGGAATCTTCTCAAAGGTCATCCTAGATCATTTTCAAACGTACAGCCCCGATCACGACGAGATTTTACCGTCAATCTTCATAGGGGACTTCAAGAAAGATTGTTTGTTGTACGATGTCGATAGCCCAGACTGCTTGAGGCTAATGCGAAAATTACCCAAAGGGAATGCAAGGATCTGGCTCGAGCAGCGGAATCCACCATTCGATATATTTGAAGAGTTTGAACAGGCATATGAAGTTCTTTCCAACCCTGAGAAACGGAAGCTCTATGACCGAGGACCACAGTTTTTGAGCAACGAGTGGAAAAGCACATTGCAGGACTACGGAGTGAAAGAAATGCTAACCGCCCCTTATCCCCAGCGAGGCCGGTACAGCAATCACCGCCCACAACAACATTTCAGAGACGATAGAGATGGAGAAAACACGAGATGGCAACACTGCAGGGGTCAAAACAACCCGTGTCAAGTTGAGAGGAATCGTGCTGTGAATGCGGTTAGAACAGTCGTGTTCCCACAGACTGGTGCTAATTTACCCGACTGGAATAGACCGTCTACTAGCCGTAACTTGGACTCACTCTCCCCAGCTTACCAACCTAGACGAAGTAGACTGAGGCAAGAACAGCGATCTCTGGAGCAGATAACCGATATTCAAGGCCCGACGGGAGACTAGAAGACTCCTTTGTCAGTCCGGCTCATGTCAAAGGAGACACTGAAGAAAATATCGCACTAGAGCCACCCCGATTGTAAAGTAAACAATAGGAAAATTAGAGATTATTTTTTTTATATTAAAAGGCAAAAAATGTAGACCTTTCTTATAATTAATGCAAGAAGTATGCAAACATATGTGTGAGAGGGAACAAATTGCAAATCAAATATTTACTTATATCTTATTTAGCTTATTATTCAGTATTCATTTATTATGTAGAAAACTACAGGGTGTATCCAAAGTTAGTAGGTAGGTGGTAATATACGTTGAGATTTCGATGTCAAAATGTACTTTATATTGTATTCTTGTATAATGTATCATATTCGTTTATATTTTCATAATTATGGTACAATTGTAGAAAGTATAACTTCCTTCTAATGTTGAGTTAAAAGTTATACAGTCCAGGGTTCGAGTCCCTATTCAGACGCCTATGTGTGCGATCATTAACAAATATCATTAATATGTGGTATGAATTTTTTCCTGTCACTCGCAAGTTCGTTCTGAAAAAAAATTCATAATTAAAAGGAGGGGAATGTTATAACGGTCAAATATTGAGTGACAAGTAATTATCTAATTGCCCGTTAGTAGGAATTAATTGCAATTGGTAATATTAATATCCGTCGCGAATACAGGTGTCTAGCGAACTGCCTTAGCCAACACTAGCTTGCTCAACCACCGTTTTTCGCCCGAATTCGGAGTTACATGCATTCTTATGGGAATATCAAGAAAAATGCAACTTCTAAACCAATGGACCGAATTGGATGAGATTTCAACCAGCGGAAGAACACATCATCAAAGTACTGATTCCAAGATTTGAGCCTAATCAGAACAGAAATACGGGAGTTATGATTTATTAAAGATTCATCGCCGAATTGAAAGGGAGAAGCTACCCTACCGAGTTGTTCTTGCTTTTCGTGACTGAATACAAAAGAGGAAGAGTTAGCCTAATCTCTGCGCGAGGGGCTGCTGCCAGGGGTTAAGGACCTGAGTGAGCATTTGCCAGGATAGGAGGACAACGGTCAAAGCACCAGAAACAATAAACAAGCACCTGATCATAGAGGGTAGCGCGTCACCTCGTTCAAATCTGGAATAAAAGGGATGATTTGGAATAGCGAGACACAGTTTTGCCACAGTTTTGCCTACAATCGCCACCGAAGTGTGAGCTACGCGCGACCTAGCTGCGAGGTCTGGATTTGTTTTCCTCGAGTGGGTGTTTCAGAGCCATGGAGTAGAGCAAAGTAGAATCAGGGGGTCGTTATCCCCTTCACCGTCAACGCATCCGTGCACATACGTGTGGTTATGTGAGAATAACGCCAGACACGTCCACCTGTGTCAATCGTCCGAAACAACGTCCAAAGTAGTGAAAGTTAATAACATTTGATATCCATGTGAAACCGCGAATGGCTCATCGCGTACGTTCGTCTCATCGCCCAAGTCACGTATCTGTACTTACGAGTGACCGCGAAGAACTGACCTATTATTGCGCAAGTTGTCGTATGGAGTCGACAGTGAACGAGTGAAGCCAGGATCCGATGAGGCCAGATGGAGCCGCCGACCGATCCACTTTCGCCAACCAGGATAACCGCGAAGTGCAACACTGGAGTGCAGATGTCTTCCGGAACTGTAGGACCACTCCGCCCAACCCAGGTCAGAGGGAATGCAGCTAAGGTAAGATCCAACCATGTGCGTGTGTGAGAAAGATGACGACTATCTACCGCGAATCTGCGTAAATTAAATCATTGCTTAACTTAAATCAGTGCTATGGCAACCCTAGACATCTGTTTTCCGGCGGAGTAATTTATTTATTTATTTATTTATACATACTCCCCATAACAGAGCTATTGCTCCATTTACAACGGGGGCTTACAAGTAAATAAACTATGGTACATAATATCCATATACATAAATCAAATGTTAAAGATGAGAGTTTATGTTAACTGCAAACAATAGTTCATTGAATATATTTATACCTTCAGAAAAGATAGAAGGGGTTCGCACAAGGAACAATTATTCAATTTATACTTAAAATCCTAAACGATAAATTGTAAAAGGCAATGTAGCCAAGACATAGCAAGAGTATGGTCAAAGTAGTAAATAATCTAACCTTTGTATTTGTCATATTGTCGCAATATGCCATAGAATGAGAGAATGAATGTGAGATCGAGTGAAAGAGGGCAAGATGTAATGTGTATTTATCTGTGCTTTAATATATGTGTATATTCAGAAACACCGTAGTCTTATGTAACGTCATTTCAGGTATTTAAAATCAAATCCTCCTAGGTTTATTCTCGGTAACTCCGACTGTTAGGCACTTATCCTGACCGTATTATAATTTATGTAGTGTTTTATTCGCCCAGCAGGTGAGGCGAGAGATTCTTCGTTGTTGCGTTGCTAAGCTCAGTTCAGTGGAGTTAATTGAGTTAGTTAGTTATTAAATTAGCAGCCCGTGACATATGTGCCTGAGCATATGTGCTGAACCTTTGTACTCGAATATTGTGGTCTGTTCATGAAGTCATTCTCAAAATATAGAAAAATATCTTATTGTATATTAAATACAATACAGCTATTAATACAATTATGATCATGTTGTGTTAGAATGGATTTACAACGATATTGACTTTTATACATTTGAACTAAGAGCACACATTCTTCTTGATACAATTCACTTCTGCAAGATTATTTAGAATTATAACATTTACTTGTTTAATTTGATTGAAATTTTAGTAAAATCGTGGAAATAGGATCACTGCTGATTAACCCATAATATTTTAAATTATCAAAACAAATAAACCAAGTGAACAATGTAAAACTGAATTGATGCACGATCATAAAATTGTCACTGGAATTGTAATGTATGTAAAAACAAATATAGTATTTGAAACTACCAACCTTATGTACACAAATTCCATTCATAAGCAAAAAATAAAATGTACAAATCAAAGAGGCAAGTTCAATAACAATATGTAAGGTGTAGGAAAATTACGATCAATGTTTGATTTGTATTTTTGTCAAGAGTCAAGAGAACAAATGTCCGTAAAAACCTGCGTTCCTGCATTCGTAATTTTGAGCAAGACGTGTAATGTTCTTTAATTGTATTGTTCATTGATTCCATACACATGAAGATGAATGAAGTATTATTTCTTGTACACAAATGTGAATGTTGGCAACATTTGTACCTTCTTGGATAGCAGATGACACAAGGAAGTAATTAAAGTAATTTGTACGCTTCGTGTCATATCTTTTTTGATATTAATACGTTGCCAAGTAAACTGAGAGTGCATTTTTTATCATCACTTGTAAGTTTAGACCCACCCGTAACTTACATGTGATTGTTAGTTGGGAAAACTTTTTTTTTACGAGGAATCACTTATTTGTTAGCTATCAGAAAACGCTGAAATAAGTTCCATACAATGAGCAGTGTTTTCTCAATTCATCTTTTTATGTGGAAAATTGTCATATTTTTTAAAAAAAACAATAGAAGTTCGATTATCTCGAAAACTACTAATTTTCGGACTGGGTATCATATGGTGAAATATATTGCAAATTGTCTCTGCTTTAACCCCTTTCATGGAATGCATCTAATTACAAGTCACCCTGAGCATATATATATATTGATCCGTGACAAGATTTGACGAGGACGAGGGATGTCACTTAGGGATGTAGCAGTGTTCAATGTTCAAGTAGGGTTTACTGGTTGTGGATAGCCTTCTTTGACCTTCGGGTTTAAGAAAGATAGGGAGAGTTGCTGTTGAATGCAAAAATCCAGCTGTAGCTTCAAAAGTTTGATACGAATGTTTACTGAAGTTACGGGAGATATTATGAGGCAGGCTAAAAGTCCTTCGAGAAAAATTGAAACACTAATGTATGTAGTAAAATATGTTTTAATGATTGAATAACATGTTCAAAATTATAATTTCAATATCCAGGTTGCTGAATTTTTTTATGAACGATATTATAGTACTTTCAGAAATTTCATTTTTTTCAAATATTCCATCCGCTGACACAGGAAGAGAAAAGAGTTCTTGTATGGGAATCGAACACAGTTGACATACACTATCCTAACAGACAACGTATTCATGACGTAGTTTTAAAATTTAATTTTATTCAAAATGAACGATAAGCTTATTCTTAATTTGTAATGGTGGGTACTAAGAGAGTTCAAAGTTCAAGCGAGCCTTAAGTGTTGTACAATTTATTATTATTCTCGGTATTTGCAAAATTCAAATTTTCTTTCACTATGTTTTCAAGTATTTGAATAATATTAATACGATAAGACAATCTGAATAACGATATTTATGTTAGTGGATTTAAAATATTTTACTGTTCAATGCCGAGAAGTAATTTTAGAAAGTAACGGAATCATGGCTACTTTTAAAGTAAACGTCAGTTACTTTGTGTCATGTGAAACTTTGCCCGATGTGACTTTCGAACCAAAGTAATACATATCCGCACATAAGTAAATTGAGAAAGCTGGATAATATAGAAACAATGCCACTATCAGTGGATTCAAGGCGCATCATGTTATCAATATGCAAGAGTCGACGAATGATGTGTATTATACTAAAATACTCGATAATGCAAACTTTATACGAGGGTCACTATTTATATTTTGAGCTTTGGCAACACTGATTGAAGCGAGGCGCGATTTGACGTTTGCACGGAGTCGTCTGGCATTATTGACCATAACGTACTTCAAATGTTTTGTCAATAGCTTGATTTGTGTTGTTTATGTTGCCTTGGAGATTGCGCGACAACAATAAAATGGAATTAACTCGTGAACATTTTCGTGCGATGATTTTTTACGATTTTCGACATGGATTATCAAGACAAGAGTGCATCGATCAACTTACTTCCACATTTGGCGATGAAGCCCCATCCTTTGCCACTGTGAAACGCTGGTACAACGAATTTAATCGTGGCCGCCATTCGCTCACTGACGAGATTCGCGAAGGTTGTCCAAAATCAGTTGTTGTTCAAGAAAACATTGATGCTGTGCAAAACCTAATACTGCAAGATCGTCATGTGACATACTGTGAGATTGAGGCAACCATAGGCATTAGTTCCACCAGCATATATAAAATATTACATGATCATTTAGTTGTGAGAAAGGTATGTTCTCGTTGGATCCCACACAATTTGACAAAAACTCAAAAAGACGCTCGCGTCAATTGGTGCAAACAAATGCTCAATAAATACAATCGTGGTGCTTCAAAAGACGTATATAAGATTGTAACAGGTGACGAATCATGGATATATGCATATGAGCACAAACAGCAGTCGACTGTATGGGTGTTTCAAGATGAACCCATTCCAACAAAAGTTGTTCGCGCTCGAAGCACATCGAAACAAATGGTCGCCTGTTTTTTCGGGGAAACTGGTCATGTGGCAACTGTGCCTTTAGAGGAACGTAGAACGGTCAACTCTGAATGGTACACAACAATTTGTTTGCCAGAGGTCTTCGGTCAAATACGGAAAACAAACAAACGCCGTCGGATCATTCTTCATCAAGACAATGCCAGCTGTCACACATCTCGTCTAACAACCGACTTTATGAACAGTCAAAAAATCGAATTGATGGGTCATCCGCCGTACAGTCCTGATTTGACTTCTTCTTGTTCCCGAATGTCAAGAATAAATTGCGTGGACAAAGATTTTCGTCGGCGGAAGACGCCGTTGATGAGTTCAAAAACCATATTATGGAGGTTTCTCAAGAAGATTGGAAAAACTGCTTTGACAAATGGTTCGACGAATGCAAAAGTGTATTGACCATAAAGGAGAATACTTCGAAAAACAATAAAGTAGTTTTCAATGTCAAATTCCTGTTCTTTCATTGTTAGGCTCAAAATATAAATAGTGACCCTCGTACTCAAATCAATGCTCGCTTTTGATTATCCGATACATATCATTGAATTCACTTCGTACATTTTATTACAATCAACATTAATAAAAATTACAATGAGTGTAAGTTAATTTACAGAGTTAAAATGTGAACTTTATTTGCAATATTTAATAATTTCATAATTTATTATATAATATTACCTTGATTGCCTTCATTTCAATTTAAAGAAGGAGACTGAAATATTACCTCCGCCAAACTGAAATAATGATTTAATTTTAGTTGTTATTATATGTAAAGTGTTCCCTTAATGTGATATGTAAAGGGGTGTAGATACACTAAATTCAGTGAATTGTGTTGGATAATTTTTAAAATTGGCTTCACTTCGTGAAGATAGTGTAAAAAATAATAGATAAATTCAAAATTGTACGTTGAGTTGAGTTAGCAGCTTCTGCATTGAAATTTAATAATTTTCAATTTAAATGTTTTCTACAAGGAAAATTTAAACTTTGCCAATTAAGAAATATGTTGCTCAATAAGATAACCGCTTCCTGTAATAACGATTTCACATGTAGGAATTGGATGATACGGTTTTATTAAAACTTTCATTTCCATATTAAAATGAAAATGGTTTTTGTCAGACTCTTCTCTGCCTACATTTTCGATGTCGGTTATAGTGGAGAAGATGTCATCAGCACTGCAGTTCCCTCTCTCCCTCCCACGCAGTGTTCAATTGAAGAAAATGTAGAAGGACCATAGATCAGTGGCGGCAAAAAGGGTGACGTGCATGGGTAGTTGTTCCAATTTTGAACCTGCACTATGGCTTTTAATGCTAACTTTTGACTACAAAGATAAAGAAAACTGTCCTTCACCCTCCTTCGATTTCCCCAGTTTTGGCATCCAATTGCCGCAACAGATCTCGATGTATGAATGATGCAGCATGTCAGAAAATGTTGTCAGATGAAAGTCGTCCCTGTAGGTAGAGTTGAATATTATTCCAAAAAGACTTTTGGGGAGGAGGGTCAGTTGTTTACCATGTTTCTTTTGTTTGGCTTCTTCCGATTTTTTACCTTTCCATAATTTGGAAAGTAAGAATCTGAAGACTCAGAACTGAAACTGCAACTGAAATAGGTTAGCCGAAGATGTAAGGAAACCATAATGTTCGTTTTAAAAATGAAAATATATTCATTGTAAAAAAAGCCAGTATTTTATGAGGAAAAAGTTATTCTTCTTCAGTTTTTGCAAAAATTGATGACATGCCATGCAATGAATGATCTTTGCTGAACATAAATAATTCCATCTTCCATGAGTGATTTAAAATGCAGTGACTGTATTTTTTCTTCAACATCGTGAATATTAATCTCGAATTTATGACTCAAACAGTGAATCATTGTTATTTCATACCAAATGATAATAGAGTACACAATCAAAGTGAGGAATTTTTCATTACCTGGTTGGGACGGAAATTTTAAATGTAGGGCAGTGGATGAAAGAGATAGAAGGGGGAAATTTCTTGGCTTCCACCCCTCCAATTTGAACACTGCTCCCAGGGACAGCTGTAGTAACCTAGTGAATCCAAGAGTCTGCTTATGAGAGGATACTTCCGAGAAACTCGCACCCGAGTTTTATTTCCATTGGAATGATCTGTAATGATAAGTTTTTTAATACAAAATTTGGAAATTTCCAATTTTTCAGAATGTTTACCTGAAAGTGCCAATTTTTACTTGGCGATACAAAATGCCAATCTATAACTGATTTGATCTTAAAATATTAACAGAAATATTACATGTAATTAGATAATTAACCGACCCATCATCATAACTGAAGAAACAAGGCAGTGTTTGACCTAAGGCCAATGTTGTTTTTCACTGTTTCTCTATGGTTGTGTTTTTCTAGGCATCCTAAGCTTATTTCCTATTACAGTTGTCTACCCAACTTGGAATAGTCTACAATGAATTCTAGAGAGATATATTTTTTTAAGAATTACCAATATAACGGCAAAATAGAAAGGAACTTTCGCAAATGACCTTGCTGGAACATGGGCAGGCCATGTAGCACGAATGGGAGAGGAAATAAGAGTTTACAGAATTCTTGTTGGGAATCCTGACGGTAAGAGACCTGTAGGAAGGCCAAAACATAGATGGAGGTAAAACGTTTAGATGAACCTAAAGGAAATCGGGAAGGATGGAAAATATTTGATTGATCTTGCCCAGGATAGGAACACGTGGAAGTTTGTGTTTCTGCAGCATAAACCTTCGGGTTTGAGAAGGTTAGACAGAGTTGCTGGAACATACAAATATCCAGCTATAGCTTCAACAGTTCGATATTGATTTACAGTCAACATTAATAAAAACTACAATGAGAGTGTAAGTTAAATTACAGAGTTCAAATGTGAACATCATTTGCAATATTTAATAATATCATAATTTATTACATAATATTAACTTCATTGTCTTATTTTCAAATTTTAAAATGTAACTGAAGATTTTCTACATACGTTTGAAAGTCGCGGTGCAGTTTTAATCGGTAAACCTGAAATAATGATTTAATTTTAGTTGTTATTATATATAACGCGTTTTCTAAATGTGATAAGTAACGGGATGCAGACGCGTTACCGACTGAGCCACCACCTATTTATGTAAAATACAAGAAATTCAGTCGGTTCATTTGCAATATTTCAGAATGTATTTTGTAATTTTAATGTGTTCATCTTTGTTTCAAATATAAAAGAATGAAATGGAACATTTGCTACATCTCCGTTGAATTTCCTTGTGCGGTGTTTCTCTGTGTCCCTTAAATAATAAACACATTGTGTATACATATGTATATCGTATGCATATGCACGTATATACAGGGCGTCCATAAATTTTCATCCCACCCTGGGTATTGTGAGAACAGCTGTAAATAGGAAGAAATGTCGAAACATATATTCCATTATGTTCAGGGGGAAACGTTTTGAGGCCAACCATGCCCTACCCGGGCCCAACACAAGGCTGGGTTTGATTCAATTTTTTCAAATGGCAAATTGGTAAAAAAATATGTCGTTTGAAAGGTCTTATGATAACAACAATAATACAGCAAATTCGGGGTCTATACGTAGCTCCAATTCACAATCGCGTGAAATCAAATGTGGAACATAACCAGCATTGGACAGGACTCCAACTCCTACAGTAGTAGTCCTAGACAACAGCGAGAGCCGCAAAAATGTTCCTACACTGTAGCATGATTTGGAGATATCCTAGCAGTGTCTACAAATACGTACACCTCCCTCCCAAGAGATGGCAAGCGTCCGTACGAAAAACCGCATATCATCGCGTCCCCTGAGATTGCTACCAGGAGGTCAAGGACCGACATGCACAATCGCAACTCAAGTCAAATGGTGAAGGAGGCACGTTACATGAACAATGTCAACTGAAGACAAATTGTTGGGGGTGGGGTTACAAGATGTTACAACACGTACACCACTAAACGTCAAATTGAGCTTACCTACTATTTACAGAAGATGTTCGAAATGAGCCCCATTCACTTGTTTGTAGGAGATTACAGACGGAGTATCGAACCAGACCAATTAATGAGTGTTACTACCACGATGTAGATTCCACAGTACTATTCTGCTTATGTTCTCTTAAGCAAACAGACCTGACCGAAAAATTTCAATGTTACTTTTAAATACTCGTACAAGAGTTGTAGTGTCGTGCACACTGTGTGATCTACTAACGTGTTTCCTGAAGCTTCCGTTACCGTGGTTCTGTTTGTGTGTGTATTGGTGGTTAAAGTGTTTCCACGACGAGAAAAATGAATTGTGCCGGAAGGGCGCGTTCTGGCCAAGACAAAGTGGAAATTATCTTTATTTTCGGTGAATGTGGCAGAAACTACCGTGCTACTGCTAGACGACTTAACGAATTGTATCCCCAACGCCCTAGTATTGACCATAAGTATTTTTGAGACCTTATAAAAAAATTCCGTGAAGCGCAAACCGTCAATGACAGACGACGTCCATAGGTATTTTAGGAAACCACATAATTGGACCCCTATTTCTTAATGGCAATTTAAACGGTAATCTGTACCTGCAAATTCTACGTGACACAGTGGATCTCTTGGTAACGGACCTTGTAGAAAACTCAGTCAATGTCAACGGTGTGCCTGAATTTGATGCGGACAATATCGTTTTTCAGCCAGAAGGATGTCCTGCACACTACAGCCGGGAACGAACGAGCATTATCCCAATAGGTGGATAGGCCGTCGTGGTACTATCGAATGGCCTGCGAGATCGCTTGATTTGTCTCCGAACGATTTCTTCCTTTGGGGACACCCTGAATCTGTTGTGTACAAAACAGAACCTCGAAGTCTTGCTGATCTGTAACAAAGAATAATAGCAGCCTGTAGAAACATTTCAGACGACACTTTCAGCAAAGTGTGACGTGCATTTCATACTCGTCTGTTCTAGTGCCAAGAAGTGAATGGGGCTCATTTTGAACATCTTCTGTAAATAGTAGGTAAGCTCAATTTGACTTTTAGTAGTGTACATGTTGTAACATCTTGTAATCCCCCATTGCCTCCAGTTGACATTGCACATATAACTGCGTGACTCCTTCACAATTTGACTTGAGTTGCGATTGTGCATGTCGGTCCTGTCCTCCTGGTAGCAATCTCAGATGGCGCGATGATATGTGGTTTTTGTTTACGGACGCTTGCCATCTCTTGAGGGGGGGGGGGGGAGGTGTACGTATTTGTAGACACTGCTAGGTTATCTCCGTATCATGCTACAGTGTAGGAACATTTTTCCAGCTCCCACTGTTATCTAGTATTACTACTGTAATAGTAATGCTGGCCATGTTCAACATTTGATTTCACGCCATTGTCACGTAGAGACCGCGGATTTGTTGTGTTATTGTTGTTGTGATAAGACCTTTCAAACGACATGTTCTTTGAATCCCCTTGCTATTTAAAAAAATTGAGTCGACCCCAGCCTACCCGCTTGTAGGGGCCCGGGTAGGGCATGTTTGGCCTCAAAACGTTTCCCCCCTAAAATCATGGGATACGTGTATCGCCATTTCTTCCTATTTACTGCCGTTCTCACAATACCCAGGGTGGGGTGAGACTTTATAGACACCCTGTATAATGCATATGTTAAATTGAATTTATAGAGTTGACACTGGTAATTATTACTCATGAATCTGATACTTGTCCAACGATATATCTGCCCATTCTTTGCATTAAGACAATCTTCGTGAAGATAGTGAAAAAAATATAATAGATAAATTCAAAATTTTTCATTGAGTTGAGTTAGCAGTTCTGCGTTGAAATTTGATTATTTTCAATTTAAATGTTTTGTACAAGATTAATTTCAACTATGGCAATTAAGAAACATTTTCCTCAATAAGATTACCGCTTCATATAATAAGGTTTTTACTTGTAGGAATTGGATCATACGTTTTTAATAAAACTTTCACTTTCTTATTGAAATGAAATTTGTTGATGTCAGACTCTTCTCTGCACACTGCAATCTAACATGAAAGCACACGAGTGTGTAGATAGAGTTAGTGCTTCCTAAATTCTCGATGTCGGCTATAGTGGAGAAGATGTCATCAGAACCACACTTGAACGCTTTTATGCCCCTCTCCTTCCCAGGAATTTTTGGAATTGAAGAAAATGCAGAGGGTCTATAGATCAGTGACGGCAACAAGGGTGATGTCTTTGGGTAGTTTTCCCTATTTTGCACTTGCACTGTGGTTTCTTGTTCCTAAGCCTTGACTACAAAGAAAAAAGTTAACTGTCCTCCTCCCCTTACATTTCCCCAGGTTTGGCATACAATTGCCGCAACAGATGTCTATGTATGAATGATGTGGCATTTCAGAAAATGTTCTGACAGGAAATTATTCGAAAATGGCTTTTTGGGAGGGGGGTTAGTTGTTTCGGACGTTTCTTTTGTTGGACTTCTTCCGATTTTTTCCCTTTGCATAATTTGGCAACTACGAATCTGAAAACTCACAACTGAAACTGCAACTGAAATAGGTTAGCCGATGTTGTAAAGAATCCAAATGTTCGTTTTAAGAAAAAGCCAAAAATATTCATTTTTAAAACAGCCGGCATTTTATCAGGGAAATGTAATTCTTCTTCAGTGTTGAAACCTATTGATGACATGACTTGCATAGGATGATCTTTGCTCAACATTAATAATTCCATCATCCATGAGAGATTTGAAATGCAATGACTGTATGTTTTGTTTAACATCGTGAATATTAATCTCGAATTTATGACTCAAAAAAGTGAATTAATGTTATGCCATACCAAATGATAGTAGAGTACACAATCAGAGGGGGAAATTTTCTTTCCCTGGTTGGGAAGGAAATTATAAATGTAGAGTTGGAAATGAAAAGGTAGAAAGGTAAATTCCTTGGCTCCCCCCCTTTCAAATAGTACACCGCTCCCAGGGACCGCTGAGTTACTGATCTAGTGAATCTAAGAGTCTGTTTATGAGAGGATACTTCAGAAAAAATCGCACACGAGGTTTATTTTCCTTGAAATGATCTTTAACGATAAGATTTAAATTCGAAATTTTCAAATTTCGAATCTTTAATCGTGTGCTGTTGGAGTTCGAATTAAAAACAGCCGATGGTATTGTAATTGATGTATTTCAGCAAACCATTATTTATAGGATGTGTACCTGAAAGTGCCAGTTTTTACTTCGCGATAAAACATGCCAATATATATAAAAGGTAACAAAAAAGTTCTTGCCGTTCTAGAGCAGTGATAAACAAAGAGCAATACAGTGGACGGTACGTACCTTTAGGTTTCGAAGTGATTTCCATCAGCATCCAACACCCTTTGCCAACGTTCCTGCAGCTGCACAATACCCTGGTGATAAAACTCGGCGGGCTTGGATGCAAAGATGATAGTGAGTGCGTTCCGCTGGTCTCCCTCATTTGCGAAGGATCTCCCACGGAGCTGGTTGTCGAGGGAATGAAACAGGTGGTAATCTGTTGGTTCAAGATCCGGTGAATATGGTGGATGGTACAGGGTCTCCCAGCCAAGTAGCTGAAGGGTCTCCCGGATCCTCTTTGTCACATGTGGCTTGGCATTGTCGTACAGGAACAGCACACCCTTGTGATTCACCAATGCCGGCTTCTTCTGCCGCAATGCACGGCGCACCCTTTGCAACTGCTGAGAGTAGAGGTCAGCAGTGATGGTCTGACCAGGTGGAAGGAGCTCGTAATGCACCACTTGCCGACAATTGCACCATATAGAGAGCATAACCTTTCGTGGGTTCAGAGGCGGTCTTGAGGTGTGAGGAACAGGGTCACGTTCCGACATCCAATGTCTGGTACGCTTGGGAGTATCATAGAGAACACACTTTTCTTCACCAGTGAGCAAGCGATGAAATATGGGTGTGTTCGGGTGCTGAGTGAGCAAGCACAAACAGGCAGTCACTCGTTGTTCCTTGTTGGCTGCCGACAATGTGTGGGGTACCCACTTGCTTAAGTTATATGACATCCCTATCCCATGCAGGTGCAGTCTGACTGTTTCAGCGGAAACATGGAACCTTTCTGCAAGTTCATCACACGTTAGACAACTGTCCTCCTCGATGGCTGCTTTCAGGGCCTCGTCATCCAACACATGTGGTCGTCCACTGCGAGGTTCATCCGAAAGGCTCACATCTCCCGAACGGAATTTCTGGAACCAATGCCTGGCAGTGCGTTCGTTCAAGGCATTCTCCCGAAATGCCTGGCAAATGCAGTGACTTGATGCGGCAGCTGACAGGCCCACTTTAAAGTCATACAACAAACACACGCGAACATGCTGCTTCGATACCTCCATTTCTCTTCGACACTGGACGAGATATGACTGCTGTGTGTGCGCAACGTGCCTGTATTACTGACAGTCGAAGGTCAGACTAACTCCCGATCGCTTGGCAGGCACGTGCCTCATTTTGTTTCCTCTGTGTGAGTGCATGATTAATGGGCCGTCAAAAACGGCAATAACTTTTTTGGTTACCTTCTAACTGATTTGATCTTAAAATGTTAACAGGAAAGTGAGATATATTTATATAATTATCAGGTCCATACTCATAACTGCAGAATTAAGGCAGAGTTTGACCTAGGGCCAATGTTGTTTCTGACACTTTCTCTATCGTTGTGGTTTTCTAGACATCCTAAGCCTATTTCCAATTACAGATATCTACCCAACTTTGAATAGTCTATAATGAATTCTAGACAGATATACGTAATTTTAAGAATTAACAAATATCACAGCAAATGGAGAGGATTTTTTTTGCAAGTGACCTGGCTGGAACATAGGCAGACCATGTATCACGAAGGAGAGAGGACAGAATTGTATACAGAATTCTTGTTTTGAAACCTGCCGGAAAGGATCTGTGTGAAAGCCAAGTCGTGGATGGAGGAATAACGGTCAGATGAACCTAAAGGAAATCTGTAAAGATGGAAGAGATTGGATTGATCTTGCCCAAGATAGGAACACGTTGAAGGCTTGTGTTGCTGCAGCCAAAAACCTTCTGGTTTAAGAAGAATAGAGAGAGAGTTGCTGAAACATGCAAGAAGTCCAGCGTGGGATTAGGCTCATCTTACCATTTCGCCGAGTGGTCTTCACACGCATTATATCAGATTTATCATCTAAGTAAAATTTTCGGCGAAAGGAGTATTCCAGGAAATTTCCCATTTTGATGAAAATTTTCCTCAGGTGAGATATTTGTCTCTTTTTATTCGGTGAAACGGGAATACGGGAAATAAGATTCGGTGAAACGGGAGAAAATCCGATTAGGAACTTCATGAACATTGCTTTTTAAATGACTGAAAGAAAAACACTTGCGCCGGACTCTGTGACTGAGTGGTTAGCACATCGCGCTGCGAGGCCCAGGGTGCCGTGTTCGGATCCCGCTCGGACATGGTTGTGTGTGAATGTCCATTTATCATTTTCATCATTTCATCACGCATCCCCTTCTTCGCAAATTAGTAAAGAGACACAAAACGCGAAGTAAAATAAAGTAAATAAAATCCAAAAATAAAAAAAAGTAGAGTTTGTGATAAATTTCCATTTTGTTTCAGTGAACAGATTCTTACTCTTTTGGTAACAGTTATATATCACAACTCGTACGGTTTGACAGTTCAAATAAATGCCACTTCTTTCTGAACAGGAGTGTACGTAAAATTCACTATTGTCTACTTACATGTCTACAAGTGGCTAAAATATTTTTAAACGACGGCTCACGTAGAATAAACTAACTCACATACATACGCTTCACTAACAAGAGCTTCGTATGTGTTGTTAAAATTTCATCAGCGTGCATTAACGTGAATCCTTTATGAGAATAAAGGTGGTCCAGAAGTCTCTTACCGATTTTAGTATATATTTGATTGTCTATTGATCCAAAAGTTGCAGAAAAGCGATGTAAAAAAATCAGTTCCATTTGTCAATGAGCATTGTACTGTATTGCAACTAAATCTTTTTCTGAATAGACACACTCTCGGCGTTGCTACGATTACAACAGACACATGCAGGAGTGCATGAAATTTTTTTGAGTGAAGAACACCTTAAGTTGCTACCCTCAACACGTCTTGAGTTCATAATGATTGGAATTCATCAGAAACTTCTCGAAAACGCTTACTATAAAGAAGCCTATTAACAATGGATTCAAACAGCAATCATTCCTAAGATATTGCATGTCTGGTGATCTTTGCTATATATAAGTGGTTTTCAAACTGCAGGTGTGAGGAGCAGACTTCATAGGTTGAACACTTACATAAAATATAGCTGATTTTGTCACTGACACTCTTTTCTTCGTTTCATGTGATTTGAAATAAAATACTCCTTCAAAATCTATATTAGACTAATTTTGGAACCGAATCACTAGACGTTTAGTTATGACTAACGGGTACAATGAGAGCCGCTGATCTATATCAACCAAAATGCATCGAGAGATGAACAATGCGATTTTCTACTCAGTTGGACCTCAACCATGTCTCGGCTTAACAGGAAGACGAAAGAATCTGCCAGCAGAACGAACATCTCTCAGAACCTGATGGTGCTCAGAATGTGCAGTTGTAAACGAATCGTTTGATGATGAACTTGAGGTCAAGCGAAGTGGTTTTTATAGGAAACTAGAGCAGTAAAATATAATGGCTTTCTGAGAAGTGGACCTTTCGAATCATTTAACAAATAGCTTTTTCCTTTGTTTAAATTAAATGGAAAACCTACGCTGATGGCTATCACGGATTATTCCTATGTCCTTTAGCAACCTTCAGAGCGACTGTTGCGAGTACGTGTGTTGCCATGCTATTATAGTAATATCCAAATATATTGAATGAAGCATCCCCGATGGTGTAGTGGTAACGTTGTCACCTTGAAATCAATGGCACCCGAGAGAGGATGCACACGGTGGTTTGGATCCCACTGTAAACTGAAGGTATGTAAAGTGGGGAACCCCCTGACAAGCCCGCCTGCTCCCGCATACATTCAGGGGTATGCGCTGTATGCCGTGGTGCCTTCAAATAAAAACCAGGGCGTCAGTTTTCTCTAAATTACGGTTCTCTCGTTTATGTATTCACAATATTTAATTGAGCTTCCATTTAAGTGAATACGATATGTTACAAATACAATTATTACAAATACAATTATTCCTGGCCTATTCTGGAATCCAGAAAGTTGATACCTTATAAACTGTAGGTCCAGTTTCGATTAGTCTAGCTGCGCATAAAGTGGATTTAAACCTCAAATTGAATGGAATGAAGGAAGTGAATCCCACACGAATAAGCCTAAAGCAGAATTGGGGTTGCGATTCTTCATTCTAGATGATATGTACCTATGTATCTTCGGAAAAAGCACCGGTTATAGTTATTCACGAACAAAAAATAATACTCTGTCCCGGGTATCTGTGGAGCTTGGGAACAAAGACAAGTCTCTGTGCAAGTAGTGACGCAAGACGGCTCCACCAGTGAATACGTAAGAGGGAACGGGATTACGTAGTGGGGGAAGCGAATGTAGGTACTAGCCTTCGCAGCGGCGTGTACTGTTACGCTCTACCCATTTTACGCCCCTTCTCTGCCGCTATGTGCGGTCTTGCTCCATATATTCCTGGGATAGAGTACAAATCCTAACTTTTCTATTGAAACAGATGGAAAGTTGTAGGATATGGTGTCTTCACACTATGTGACCTCCCCTGTGGAGAAGTGAAAATGTCGTCGCCTTGTAATCAAGCTCTCCGGATTCGATAGCAGGTGTGGAGGCATAGAGTGGTTCAGATTCCCACTTTCAGCCGTAGGGCTAGTCCCGATTAGCCTATCCGTGCCTGAAGTGGACTTAAAATAAGAACTCAAAACTACACAGACTAGGAAATTACCAGATCATACGTCCCGAAAAATTTATGAAGTAGGTGTTGTATTGTGAAACCTCCCCTTCCCCCGCCTAGGAAATTTCCAAGACTGCTCTTAAAGATTTCCACATTTAATATAAAGTGCAATAACATTAAATTTTTTTGCCACTATGGAGTTACAAACGCAACATAATCAGACCTTCCACTAATGTGTATCAATGTCTCTACTTGTTATTGCAAGGAATGCACAGTAAACGGTTGGTAAGATATACGTATTAGGAAAGGTGACCATTTTTTGTAAGAAGCACAAAATTGGTTTCAAATAATCACTAAAAATGAAGTAATTGATTATCTACAGTTATTATATTTATTATTGATACGAATACTCCACCTCGCGGTCCAAGGCGTCAGGATTTGGGATCGGGCTACAGGACGAGCGCAAGTTCAAGTCTCCTGGAGGAAGCGTAACAACTTTTCTCCTGAGATTTCGGCCTGTGTATGGGATCGATAGCCACACACGAATGTGAGGAGATTGGGGAGCTGTGAATGAGTACCGTGACAACAACCTACAACGAAAGGGTGTTCGTCGTGCTGACCACACGTCAACCTGTATCAGGTTGTATGGTATTCCACCTAGGCAGGTTGGAGTTAGGGCGTTAGGATTGGCTCCCACTGGCTTATATGAACGTATTTGATATTTTGCTGGTCTGCAAATTTAATATTAATTTGTGAAAATCATATGGCAAATATTTCGGATGTGTGGGCATCGAAATTATATAATTCTTAAGTTACGTAATAGCCGTTTATATAAGCTAAATGTGCATTTGTTCCCGATAGTCATCTACTGTGAAAGCTTCCGTTGCATATGACTTTCAACACAGGAAATTTCTAGGTCATTCGTGTAGGAGTAGTATACCTATAAATACAGACTTCACGTTTGGAAACGCGTCATACATTCGACAGACATCATGGCGAAACTTCAATTGGTCTCTGCTCTTCTGATGATGATGCTTTTTATCACTGCAATAGGTGCAGCTGGAACAAAACCAAAGACGGATGTAAGTATAACATCGCTTTGACATTCTGAAAGGTTATTCTTAAATGTTACGTTACACTATTTACGTCTTTAAAATTCTTGACAAATTGTCTCAAATCTTTGAGTTGATAATGCCATAGATCAAGATATATAAGCAAATCTTCATTAAAAGGCATGAAAACCGCTTCACGGACCTCCCGCTGGGATCATCCCATCGCAATAAGCTTCAGAATAATACGTTCAACAGCTCTCAAGCCAAACTTCACTGGAACCATTGCCCTGAAGCAATGGATTCCGAGGAAACCTTCCACCTGCGAAGCCTCAGTGCTTCGAAATTGAGAAGTGGCTCTTGTTTTACTAGCGGGTAGGAGACCAAAGTATGATGTACATCTATATAGAGACTAGATTCTGGAAAATACCTTACTATTATACTCATTCCTAGCATATAAGAGGTTACTGAAAGCTACCAAAACGAGTATTTTTTCAATGAACACTCTGGCAATTTACCACAGATATTCTGTACGTAGCAACGAGATAAATCGGTTATAGATGGTTTTGTTTATCTTGAGTTTCTTTTGCATTTTCGACATAAACACCACATCAATAGATATAAAAGACGTTACTGAGAGGATTCAATAATCGCAGCAATATTTCTGAACGGCAGTCTTACACACTTTTCTTAAAACCTCAAAGCGAGGAACTATTTTTTTTTGTTTGAATTATTTTCGAATAACGAACAGCAAATTTCGAATATATATATATATCTTTATCTGTGATAATATAACCACTTTTATTTAGAGTATTCTCGTTTTCAATGTTTTGGATCCTGGGTAAGGCATGTATATGCCGTTGTGTTTGACTCATTATCTGTTAGTTCAGACATTCGCCACCCGCCTCTGCTGCACCCGTACAGTATATATAGCTCAGGTGGCTGACAGCCAGATGCCAGCGGTGAAAGACCTTGACAATCTGCTGATAGGAGAGAACCCTTCAACCATAGACGTAAGCAGGCCTTCTTATTAGGAAGGGGGCAAAAGCCTTGGCATTCTATTTTACAATTTTTAAAAATTTAGATCATTCGGCGCGCAGAGCTTACTCAGCCGTATCCTAGCTACGGCTCTGAACTTAACAAGACTAAGATAAGCAGATATTGCGAGCAAGAAAATATTACGAAATGTATTATTTTAAAATAAAATTTGATATCGAGGGTGACAATTGCCCCTTTGTGAACCCTACAGGTGCTATTGGGCGTAAGGAAGAAATAATTGAAAAAATACCTGAAAAATAATGCCATCTTGAGTATCCTATTGTTCGGCTACTCTTAGATTCTACTAGTCTTGCTTTCTTTTACCTGAATGTTTGCCCTCTAGAATTGGCTTCCGTCTAAGGTTGGCCCCATCTCTCCCTTTCAAATCGAATGTCATCTAAAAGTATAAATTTCACACGTATAATTTGATTTCAATCGTAATAATTTACATTAATGTGATAATTTCAAATTCAAGTTGTGTTTTGTTTTGAGGGGGCAACATTATTATCGGGGTAATATGTCCCTTGGAAAAATACCTTGTTTGTCCGTCCATGCGAACATCGATGATTAGGAGGGCATTGCCACCCCTCTTTGTCCCCCCTGCATACGCTTATGTCTTCAACTCGCTGTAGACCTATGCCTGCCAGCCATATTACAACTTTCACTTTGCAGTTGCAACTTTTACTAAATGGATGATGTAGAACTCACTGCTACTTGGACATTTTATGGATAACACTCTATGTAGAAAAACTGGAAAGTTATAAATAACGAAATTTTGATATGAGTAGTAAATGTGGGCTATCCACCGGATGTTAACATTTCTGTGCTTCCTTGACGCGGGCGGAAACTTTTCTTCCGGTTTTCAATTGAATAACATGGAGTTCAAAGGTGTGAATGCAGTGTCTTAAGAAAAGGCGGCAATCATTTTGTGGCTTTTGGCTACAACACGAGGTTGGGAACAAATATTTCTTTCGGGTATCTATGCATAGTTTTCAGATAGATCAGATACGGAAAAATCAGTCTATAGTCGACACTACATCAGCGGATTAATCCAAATGAAGAAAGTTTAAGTGTTTCGAAAATCTTAATTGTTAAACGCATAAGTTTTTACTATATTTAAGATTGAAATTAACTATTTAGAATCATCCATACTTCCAAAAAATATAATCTTATAATTTAAAGTAATCAATATAAACGTTATAATACAATTTTTACTAACTTCTAAAGTCTTTTTCTTGAAAGACATTTGAAAATGTTAATAATAAAATAACAATAACTGTGCATTTCAGTACTGGAATTGTTGTACTGTATATGCACTCGAATATTATTAATAAGTAAATGATAATAAATTTAGAATACGGCTTGTTAATTTCATTAGTTTAGTAATTATTTATTATATAACATTTATAACAGTTGTAATTATTATTATAAATACCATTCTACATTTATTGCTGACCTTTACCCCCTACAAAAATTTCTGACGACGCTCTCTCTAAGCCATGTAATAAAATTAAAGGGTCTGTGTTTGACTACACAAATATACATTTTACTGTTGTATAATTGAAGTATTTAAATGTTTATAACTTATGTAAGCTTTATTTCAACCTGCAGAAGTCTTAACACGAAACTGTTGGTACAAGATCAATGTTGTCTTGGAAAAGACTATTATTTTTCCGCAAATCTTCATCCAAACGATCCGGGAAATTGCCAATCTTTTCTAGGTAACTTTGTTTCTCTATATCACTCAAAAATTTCAAGTCATCCATTTTGTATAAGATCTTTTATAGAAAACAATATCGGCAACGATCTGTATTTCACTTGTTTACATTGCAAAATTACCTAAACCGAAAGTTATTTCCCCGCCATCTATAATGAAACTGTCTGATGGATTATGTTTTGTTTATTCAAGAATAAACCCCATAGGTAGAAATCGTTGTGATGTTTGGTTGTCGTCTGCCTTCTGCTTCCCTGCTGTGCGCCTGGGCCACAGAGCGCGAAGGTTGACTCTCGAGCTGACACCTGGCAGGAAAAGTGGCAAGAGTACTGTCTTGTAGATTTGGACAACAATGAAAGGGACGGGAAAGAACCAAACGGAGTGTTTGCCAATTCGGACACTGCCAAGTTTCCGGACAAAGAGTCCAAAAACCAAGCAGCGAGATGAAAGAGAATAGTGATAAGATAAGAACAACAGTAGCAGATAAGCTACACCCGTTTGGTGTTTAAAGTACCCCATCTTGAAATGCATTACCACACTCAATATGTAGATGCTATGAAATATCAATGGAAAATCTACGAATTATAGCATCACCGCCAAAACACTACTGAGTTGCCACATTCTCTCTTCTCATTCTAAACCACTCACTGATTTTTTATGTCAAAGTTATTCCAGGTGATGCCTTAAAAATATTTACCGAATGCACTTAAATGCAATATCTGCTTCTTCATTTTTTTAAAAAAAATTAAGGTCGCTTTTATGCAACATTTGGTTAATCACGACAATGCGTACGGGTGATGAAGGGATGCTAACAGACAAAACTAATGCCCAGGCCGGGATTCGAACCCGTAACTTGGCCAAGGAGGTCGTGATTTATATACTCATTGGTTCAAAGCATGTATAAACACTTCAGCTCCTAAACTTGATTTGGTTTTGACCCCACTTTAAAAAGTTCCATGCGAGTGATCATGCCTGTTTCAAACACATTTCCATAACATATATTATTATATCTCGGCGCAGGCAGTCCCGGGTTCGAATCCCGGCTTGGGCGTGGGTGTTTGTGAGTGTGAATTCATCATATCGTCACTTCGTAATTAGCTAACAGTGGCAAAAAAGCGAAGTAAAACAAACTAAATCAACCAATGAATCAATTATGAAGCGCAAGTTCAAATTGGGTTTCGAGATCTTAAGAAATGCCCCTGGGAATTTGAAACTCAAATAAGATTCAAATTCTATGAAACTGACATTGAGGAACTGAAAATCAGATTCTCGATATCTGTTGCAATAGGACCAAAATTTTACAGAAAACCCTAGAACGGCAATCGGTAGCACTAGTAGCGATGTCAATTGGACTACAGTGAAACGAAGTTAACAATGCCCATCCTTTTCAAACAGTCAATTCCCTCACATACATCTACATTCTGAAATGAAACTATCCATGTCACGGAAGAGAAATTGAACCTATGGTTTGATAAGACGTCACCTACTTCAAAGTGATAGTGAAAATCCATAACTCATCATATGCTTCTTCCTACCGAATTCCTGCACTTAATTGTCCTTAAGATATCTAATCCTGAGCTATTAGTTGGACCATCAAAGAAATGAGGTTTGTTAAAATCAAAATAATATTTAAAATCGTACTTCAAAACAATATTTCCTACTTATTACCTAACAATACAATAGTTATCAATTTTGTCTACTTGAAATGAATAATGCATAGTATGTACACTTTGTACAAAATAAACTGCTATTTCCGACTACGTGGGATGATTACTCAGATCACCTCACCGGGCTTCACCTGCAAGCAACCATACACAACGTAGGATCGCTCATGCCATTTTCTCCTGACATGGGTACGATGCCATGTGGGTATCAATCTGTACAGATGAGGAGGCATTACTAAAAGAAGAGAAAGCCTCAAAGTTACGTCCCCGATTTTTGTTCTGGTACTTATCCGAGGATATGGCTTTGCTTCCCTTTTCCTAACATGGCTAGGATGGATATATACTTTAACTCCACCAAATGTTCGACTAATTACAAAGCTATGCTTAGCTTGAAACACACTATGTGATTTCATGTTGACTATATGGCACCTTCTAGACTTAACTGGATTACAAGCAACTGATTTCTTTGAAGAAGTGACACGAATCAAACTGATATTACTTTTGGATATGGGAACATGTACTGGGCCTCTCGAAATGTAACTATTGGCTTTCCTTCTTGAATTCCGCATAGCTATTCTCGAAGGGCAATTAGCCACTGGTTTGACCAACCTACAATCCGAATGATTTTTAATCAAGAACACCAGAGGTAAGTCTGCACTATCTTCCCCAACAGAAGTTTCAAACCAGACAGGTACAACATGAGCTGCTAGTTCATCAATATGAAAGCGACAAAGACTCGCCCTACTAACAGGACACCTTGCACCGAGCTGCACGATGCGGTCATTCTTACCCAACGAAGAGAAACCCTGTGAACAACATTTTCTTATACAATCACCCGGTAAAGAAACTTGCCAGATCGGTTTTGGGTTATGAGCAACATTCGTGCAGAGGCCGACAGAGATAGACTCGTCTCTGTTACCTGATACGCCAAGAAACCACTCCTCGTTTATCAAATGTTTCCCTACGATACCCTTGCGATTTTCTTGTTCTACCATTACGTTTCTGTCACGTTCGCTGAACTCGCTAGTATCCTGTGAATTTCTTACTGACCTTGAAATTGAAGTACCAGTATGGCAGTCATGTTCAATCAAAAGTGAATTACTTGTGCAATCAATGACCACAGGGTAAGTGTCAACATCATTCGCTTGTTCGCATAACATATGTACACCCTGTAATTTCGAATCAAACTCACTTGGCGACTCATGCTTCTTCTCGAACGCTTCTGCCCTATTGATGCACTCAACCCTATCTTGTAATAACATAAGCGTAAGTTCTTTGAGGCCCTCGCAATTCCTAACCAGGTTTTGCTGCATATTTAAGATACATTTATTTGTATCATTGAGGTCAGCCCTGAGGTCACCTACCAACCTACTGGAGTGCTCAGTCAATTCAGACTTCAACTTCTGACTGCTCTCCTTAAGTTCCTGCTTGAGCAACTCCGTGCTCTCTTTGGACGCCTGACTGTTTTCATTAAGTTCCTGCTTGAGCAACTCCGTGCTCTCTTTGGACGCCTGTCTGCTTTCCTTAAGTTCCTGCTTGAGCAACTCCGTGCTCTCTTTGGACGCCTGTCTGCTTTCCTTAATAAAGGAAAGTAAGGTGTCCAAAGTCACTGGCTCATTTTCCGTACTCATTTTTTTAAATTTTTTTTAATTAATTAGAATTAGAAACAAAATTAATTTGTTTAACGCGCGAGCAAATCCGACCACTGCAGTCACCCTGCCACTAAGTCTCATAATCTTATGAAGCGCAAGTTCAAATTGGGTTTCGAGATCTTAAGAAATGCCCCTGGGAATTTGAAACTCAAATAAGATTCAAATTCTATGAAACTGACATTGAGGAACTGAAAATCAGATTCTCGATATCTGTTGCAATAGGACCACAATTTTACAGAAAACCCTAGAACGGCAATCGGTAGCACTAGTAGCGATGTCAATTGGACTACAGTGAAACGAAGTTAACAATGCCCATCCTTTTCAAACAGTCAATTCCCTCATATACATTTACTCCTCAACAGAATCGCCCCCCCCCCTTTTCTATACCACATTCCCCCAACGCCCCAAGGCTGCCATCATACAACCTGAATATGCCCTAACCTATAGTTTCAGCTATCCTTTCCCACTAAACCTTTCCCCCAAGCATGGAAACAACAACCCGTATGGACCAGAGCGAAACGCACACTCCCCGACTGAAAAGGAATATCAGCATTAAACACAGAAATATGTACATAATTTACACTATAAGAAAATCATAAGGTTTAAATCGCAAAATCACGAGTCGATAATAGATGTTTATTTAACAACAAGAATTTATAGCAATGTCAATTACAACTTTATAACGGACCCTGTTTATCCTTGAAGTAGGCCACGTACTACAATTGCGTGCCTGCAAATTCACAACTATCAGACAAGAAGTGATAAGCTACAACGAATAATAATGACAAATCCATACTCAAGATTATAAGCAATAATGTCTTTCCTTTGTGCAGGCAACACGAAAATAAGTAAATTTATAATATAAGGAATTATAATACAATTCAGTATTTTATGAATTTGTACCTTTTCTCAAAAATTTGCCCTTAAGGATATATGCTTGCACATGTATATTTTTAGATTAACGGAGCATAATACAGTCCCCGTTTAACATTCTACTTAGAACATAAAAGGCCTTTCTCAGCAAGCTAGTTGCATTGCATGCAAATACTGGTAAATACGAAAATCGATACTCTTTTCTCCACCAATGTTTTTCTAAGTAAGCAAATGTATAACCTAATGACTATGATCCATACATGCTGGAATATTGTTGCCTAAATTAATTCAAAGATGAATCAGATTCAAATTTACACATTCAGTACCCTTTAGCCATCATTCGAGTTCCTTTACAACATTTTAACCAAGATGGCTACGCGACGCGCAAATTTTCCCGCCCAGTCTAACGGAAGCACAACTCGCGCATAATGGCCATTATTGAACACACGAATGCTGGCATATGAATATAGTAGATAAATTATTGAATATTTCGTGTTCGAGGTACACTCACCTGATTACTGCGCAGGTATTCAAAGAGATGTGTACTTACACGTCACCAGTCCTCCGGCCGGATATATCACCACAGAATTCAACTTATAATATCCTTTTCCACACTAACTTTTATTTCGAAACTTGTTGAGATTCGTAAATCGCAACCTTTTGGGAACATGTCCAACCATATGGATTCACTTATAGTTTTCATTCAGCGCGATTTCCAATGATTCCTTTTCCGCCCGTTGCGTTTCAACCACCATCCACATGTCTCCTCTCGGACGGAGTCTTTGATCCGTTCCTCCTATCACCAGTTCTTGCATCCGATTCCATTCGTCCAAGCCCCTTCGTTTTTTACTAGGCCAACGGATTCCACGATCCGTTCTTTGTAATCAGTTCCTGTTGAACGGTACCTTTATTCCGGCTTCATGGATCTTTCTTCTTTATGAAAGTTCGTAATAATCACTACAAAATAAGTCTGCATTTCGACTTGGTGATATGTTATTAGTAAACAATATCACTCTTTGTATTAAGATCTCAATCATAATTAAATTAATAAACAAAACATTAATTTGACAAATTTAAATTCAGGGTGCACTGAGGACATCTATTGAGAGTCCTTTGAATCAAATATCAGCTCTGTCGGCTGATCTGTATCCTACTGCCATCTATGGGCAATTACAGTACCCAATAGACTTCTATGTTATCAACCAGGTTAAACCACATATATCAACTTGTGAGGAACGCTTATGACACCCAACGTCATACAATTAAATCAAAATTATTGTTATATCTGAAACAATAATTCATGAACTCCAACAGTGAAACACCCTGTGTAACAATAGATCATGAACATGGCTTTTGTTTTGCGATGAACGTTTCATTTCAACGCAACAATTTCGTGTTACTTGCTGTAACGCACCAAAATGTACTTACATTATAAAAACATGCAATGCGCTTACATAACCAGACATAATACACTGATATCTATCCGAGTTATGTCGATCTGATAATTCATTAATTCTACTTTATTTCCTAAGCTGTTCATTTTGTGTTAAATTGTATTATAAAATATGCTATGTGGACTTAACTAATTTCAGTATTAAATGTTACAGCCGGTCGAACAGCAATTTGCGGGTAATTATTATTTGAAAATACGTAGTTTTACATATTTCTTAAGATCATAATTTCGTTCTGTATATGATAAATTATTATTTTTACAAGGAAGTTCAAAATGTACGTATATTTGATACGCTTAATTGTGCACCTTCCTGGTGAACGGACATTGCACTGCAGGTCCAGCCCTACCTCAACAGAAATTTTAGGTTCAACAAACTATAATGTTTAATTTTGTATCTTACGTTGTTATCAAACACTTCTACTCTAATCCAAAATTGAGTTTCAAATTGACGAGCAAAAATGAGCGATTCTACCACGACTTATAGAAGAACTATATGTTACAAGATTTATCTCGCAATTGCGTAAGAATTAGTTGGAATCAATGATGTGATATTTCCACCGAATATTTGCGTTTTTCTATTCCTTTCTGTGGTTCTAGAGAGCACATGTTCGTAAGCCAATAGGTGGATTCTTATTTCGGTTTTTCTTTCAGTATGTGGATAGAATTTCCCATTGTTGTTGACTAGCGACCTTCATTTCGGAAATTTCGGGTTTGATTCGTGCCTTAGAATGAATGTTACTATGTGAGTGGCGTTCGACCCATTTCATGTTATTTCTATCCATTGCGATCTTCAGGATAGGCTAAAAGTTGCAGAAAATTCAAATTATAAGACCAAATGTTGGTAGTTTACTTACAGTAAGAAAACTTAATATCTTTACAGGTCTATATTCAAGGTAAGTGTTCTTATGTTATACTGCATAGACTATTTGATGTAAAAATTGTGTATCACAAGTTAAAATACATGGAAGATTCGTTTTTTTAATGCATAATTTCTAACTAGTTTATTTTAAGAAATCACGTAAGGTTTATTAAAACTGAAATTATTTGAAACGTATTTTCAAAATTTGCCAACTATGATATCAATAATTTATATAAAATTTGAGCGGAAAACCTCAGCTTTGAGTTTGGAAGAAGTAATTTATAGAATTCGTGCAAAAACATAATTTGAGATTGATGCCAAATGGATTGTACACTAATTGTAAGGTTAATTCGGTTTCTCTAATGACTAACTAAAATGATACAATTTGAATTTTTTATAACAACATTTCTCTAATTGTATTTTAGGTGAATCCGTAAAGAAATATCATCTGAAGAAAAAATGGACCACTTCAATGCAGCATTAGTACTAATTCTCTATTATTCACTTCACAGTTAAAATGTATTCCTTATCACTGCAATAAAAGCATTTAGGTGCAAAAATTTCATATTTCCTTAATTTGAAACATATAATACTGGGCGTCCAAGTTAAACGTCGCCTGGCTCGAACACATTTGTTTATTGTAACGTGTACTCAAGGTCATATCTTTTCAATATCCTTGGCGTGTAACTCTTGATCGGAGCCGGGCTACTTTTAACTGGGACACCCTTTATATACTAGGTATATACCAAAAGGGTGAAACCACCCCTATATATAAACGGGCTGACACACGCCAAAGGGTGAGGAGGATAACCATCTGGGCCATGCAATCAGGATAGCCGCCATCTTGGAATTACCTTCATTTTGTATAATGGCAAGGTGCTAGTGTTGGTTACGAGACATATCTCGTTTCGTCACATATATTGTCTCTAAAATTAGACGGGACAATTTTCTTTTTAAATTCGAGACGGGACGACTAGCGAATCCTGGTCTTCTCCCGAAAATATACAAACAACTAACTTAATCATTTGCAAATACTCATTTACTCGGAATAAAGTTTTGCCTTGGAAACACAGACCCGCTTCTATATTTTTGTGAAAGGAAGGTAATCAGGATGGTGATTGAATACCTAACCTTAATTTTAATACTCTTTCGAAACCCAGCGTTACCTCCCATTTCAATGTTAATAATTTTATGTTGTGATAGTACTCCAGGCATAACGTTATGCGGATGTTTGCGTTAAAGAATAGTAATAGAGAACTGTCCTCGATAAGTTCTTTGAATGTGTAGTTGATGAAAATTATTGCAAACGTACGAAGATAATCGTGGTATTTGTTTGCTTTTCAATATTGATAAAATTTAATTTGTTTATCCATTAAAAGTTGAAATGTTTTAACGCCTTAAAAAGAGAAACGACTACTATCACCCGTACAACACAGTTACACCGTGATGCCCCAACTCAGGAACTATGAGGAAAGTTCCAAATTCAGGAACCGATATTTTCACGTGGAATGTTCTCAATTCAGGAACCGATATTTTCACGTCGAATGTTCCCAATTCAGGAACCGATATTTTCACGTGGAATGTTCTCAATTCAGGAACCGATATTTTCACGTGGAATGCTACCAATTCAGGAACTGTATTTCGACGTGGAATGTTTCCGCTGCCTCGGAAGGGAAGAAGGAGAGGTAAGGATCGGTTTCTGAGAGGTTCTAATCGTTACTGCACGTTTCCCTGAAATACTGCGTTCATACAGTACAGGGTGTTCATGAAGTCCCTGTACGATTACAAAAACATAGCTCGGAAACTACATGCAATAGAACAATGCTGTTGATTGAAAAATGAGCTACAACTCTCTACGTTTATATGCCATACACCGCAATGTGCGGTAATCTACTTCTGCCCGTACACGTCCCAACATATCACCAGTAACAGGATACTAGCAGTTATTCTCCTTCGAAGAGTAGCAACATCTAGAACAGGAGTGCGGTAAACAAAATCTTTGACATACCCCCAGAAGAAATCCGAGGGTGGCCAGGGAATAGTTCCAAAACGGCCTAACTACCTGCTAGGTTATTGCCTATCCAGAAAACCTCGAACATCCTTGGACCAACGACGTGTTGACTGGACCTCCAACTGAAGAAGAAGGTACTGTTCAAGCTATGTTCTTTTGTAATGGTACCGGGACTTAATGATCTCCCTGTATATCCATTTGTAGAGAAAGTACTATGCTTTACGGAAATTTCTCTTTCCTCTAATTTTGAGTATATTGTAGGTTAATTAGAATTAGTATTGAGCTATATAACGTACAAACCATATATCGCGATATTAAAAAGTATATCGTCCAGACGATATCAACAATCATCAATCAATAATCAATATATCTTCACGATATTTTGGCGATATATCGTCACGATATTTAGTGATGTAGTATATCGTATCGGCGTTATATATTCACGATATTTTGCCATATATATCTTGGAGACGATATTACGATACGGAAAATATATCGTTTCGTATCGTGTGTGAGTATATTTTCTTGACGATATATCGCAATATCAAATTTCCGATATACTAGTTAGTAGTTACACAGGTGTGCCTATTGTCAAGTATTTCAAACGTCAATTCATCGTCACCCGAGGCAATTAGTAGGACGTCCTGACTTGCAAAGACATTTCACTGGAATATCCAACCAGTAAAGAGCAGTTCCTCAGATTGCACTGCTTTACCTAGGAATTGCCATAGTTCCTGACTTGGGAAATCCTGAATCGGGATTACGTACTTTGAATAACACCAAGAACATGTTAAGAACTGCGAAGAGAAAGAAGACCACGCTAGACTTAATTTAGGTTCCTCTTCGGTTAGGTTAGGTTAGGTTAGGTGTATGAGAACGACGGAGTTTGCTGGAGCACGTGTTCTCATTAAAACTAGACCAGGAAACATCAAATGGCTTCTCGGAAAATAGACTTTCCTTTTGAAAGCGACAACAATAAATGGCGAACTGATTGTTCATATGATCCTCATCAACCTTCATAACGAATGAAAGATGCAGGTGTCCCTCCGGGACGCCCACGACACTCACCTAACCATTCTTCCACTAATGGATGCGCTATCCTAACGATGCCTTATATCCCGCTTTATGGCCATAATGTACCGCACAAGAGAGCTAGCTATATTTGCGAAGTAGAGGTTGATCCAAGGATTCACTTGCAATAATCCAATAGTAAAGTTTGCTACTAACATCCGCTGCTGATACCTCGATCCAATGTTCATCGAACAAATGAAGAAAAAAAATATCTGTGCCACCTTACTTTTGTACACAAATATTTTTCGGCTGGAAGATGTCCTTGACCTTCATGTAACGTTAGCACCATATGGATTTCCTGGATAACTTAAGGATGCTTGGATATTCCTTGATATCCCGTGCATGTACCAAAGTCTACATGTCTTCCTCCATTCTTTCCTCTAGTTCCACCACGAGTCGTTCCTCCAGGACCCGTTCCTACCGTAAAGAACCCGTTCCTCGATTCCTACATACGAGTCGAGTCCTGCGTGCAGATTTGCCATCATCTCACTGGTTAGGTCCGTATCTTCACATTTACAACATGATTGAACTTCACATATCACCTATTACCAGAGATGGCACATATATTAAAAGAATAGATTCAATTAATTGTTTGGATTCTGCTTGAAAACCGAGATCGGCTTATTTAAGTGCACGGTTCAGACGAACTGATTTACTTGCCGTCCTTCATACAGCTACCATCAGGTGTATGGAATTTAAGTTTTCAATCCATGATGATGAAAGACAAGCGCGTTGCAACAGTTTTGACGAAATTGTTTCTAACATACATAAATACAAGAAATAAGAAAAATGTATTCACTCAAATTAGATCGTTATCACGACATACGTCATACAGATAATGATATAATTTTCTTAATGGCTTCAGTCCTCGAAGATAAGAGTGACATTAGCTCTCTAAACTTTGAATTGATAATGATATTATTTTCTTACTGGCTTCAGTCCTTGAAGATAGCAGTGTCATTAGCTCTCCAAACTTTGAACAGATAATGATATAATTTTCTTAATGGCTTCATTCCTTGAAGATAAGAGTGACATTAGCCCTCCAAACTTTGAATAGGTAATGATATTATTTTCTTAATGGCTTCAGTCCTCGAAGATACGTCAGAGTGACACAAGCTCTCCAAACTTTGAATAGATCAAGATATTATTGTCTTAACAGCTTTAGTCTTTGAAGATAATTGTGACATTAGCTCTCCAAACGTTGATACGCTCTTCAATGCAGTCTGTGATGGACAAAGTAATGTTCTTTTCTTATTGGTTTCAATGCTTGAAGATAATTGGTATTTGCTATCAAAATTCACAACAAATATATTTTCACTTTCCGTAACGCCTTCGGTTGGTTGACGTAGAGTACAAATGGAAATTGTTAAGAGAAACCATGTAACTTTTAAATTACAATGAAGTATTGAAAAGGTTTGTTACAAAACTTCAAAATATACTATAATGTAATATTTTCTATTTCTAGTGAACATGAAGCACATACAAGACGCCCGAGCAACTGATGCACCTCCTTTTCCCCATGCTTCTGAGTTTCGTCATTAATTTCATAGCAAAGTATTAGCGTTCGTGGGAAAGAATCAGATTTAACGTTGAGAACACGTGCACCAAAAGATACGGTGCGAAGTTTATACAGCTACACTCCGTCTCAGGTAATCTCTGGAGGGAGCGAATCAAAAAAATGTGTCTGCGCATGTAGTGACTTCAGATGGCTAAATGAACGCGTGAGAGGCAAAGCGAGGAAGAAAACCGCGGCTGCAGCTACCAGCTTCTTCGCTCAACCGACTCGCTTACTCCCCTTCTCTATAGTTATGCTTGACCTTGTTCAACAAATTCCTGAAACAGCGTGTAGTACACCACACTGAAAAACTGAAGACTATACTTGAGGTTCCGATTGGGAATCTAAGTCTAGACACATTATATTTGCTAGCCTCCATGACGAAGTTTTCAATCCAAAAATCAGATTCGATCATGAGTAAGGCATGAATATATCACGCTATTTGTCCCATAAACTTTTGCATCTTCATCATCGCGAAACATATAGAAAAGGAATTGAAATATCTAGGCTGTTCGGTAAAAAGCAATTAAGTCAAAAAATGTATTTTGACAGCATTACATGTGCTTAATCTTTTAATAGCAAACGTCACAGTCATGACATACAAGTTTAGGTTATCTTAGAATTAAGAATATTTATGCATGCCCAATAGAAATATTATACTGATAATATTTTGTTTAATTGATTCAGTGTGACTTAGATAAAAATTATAAAAATTGCAGTTTGTGCCTAGATATATAGTACAATAGGTTTTGTGACTGACCCAAAGATGTTCATTTAATTTCTTTATTATGTTTTCTTTAATTTTGTGTTTAATACGCACGGTATTATATCTAGATATCACTTTCTGTTTTGTTATATTTTGGAAAACGTTGTTGCATTAATATGATGTATAATTAATTATTATCACATTTTTGATAATGTAAAATTACGATACTAGGATGCTTCGTTGAAGTTCAAGTAAAAGGCTTGCTTCAGTTTCAACAATGTAAGTTCTGCTAAATTAGCTGAACATTCTGTAAGCTTTATCGTCCATTCAAATTATGCTGAAGTTGAGATAGAGGGAATCGAATTTCTTCAAGGCGCTGTAGAGGCCTTTCTTCTATTCATACATTCCACACATAACCTTCAATCAGAAGGGACCAATCAATGAAAATCAACATGCACAACTCAAAATGTATAAATTGACGTTAACATACATAATAATAATTTTCACTCCAATAATACACGAAAGCACATAAACAGCAAATGATTGGATTGAATTGTTGTTTTATGTCCTAAACAGCTAATGATGCATCAAATAGTGCTTTTACGAACTGCTCTTCCTTTTCATTCAATAAAATTCATCAATTTAACATATCAGACAAAATCATTTGAAATCAACCAAACTTGTGTACATCAACGGATTCACCAAATCCTAGATTCGATGCATTTATAATTCAGTGTGAAGTTATATGAGAAGTTTATTATTTGAGTTAAAATGCTGCTTTCACCAACGCATTAATTTAGTAGTGAACTAAATTTTTTACATTGCGCATTGCAAATTTGATTAGGTTAGCAAGAACTGAATACATATATTTCATGACGCTCCTATCAGTAGTCTAATTAAAATGAAACTATGAAATATTCAAATATGAAACCTTGTTGCTAAATTAATTCTAACTAATTACTTATTCTTTACTTCAGAAATAAGAGACAGTGAAGATATAAAGAAGCCGAGGTGTGCTCCGTCTCCGGCTAACAATGTTCATTCTTGTTGTTGTAATGTTTTATTGTTATTAGAAGATGTTCAATAAAACCTTTGTAGTTCGAAATATAATAGTACTTATTTATTCCTAGTTGATTTCTTGCAAGTTTAAAACTGAGCACGTGGAAGCACAAACTCTCATTCAGTTCTCTTCTATTTTTCTTTTTAAAGATATAAAGTAAGTGTGTGAATAATATAACAAATAAGTTAATTTATATGCATATAAATAATGCACAAAATTCGTAAGTAGGTGAACTTTGTTACAAGAATTTTGTAAGTGCAAAAGAATATATACTGAGGGTGCTGACAAAATGTAATGGACTTCTTCTAGTTGGAGCACATTGTTGAAAGCCATTCTTGGTGCCGGTCATCATTCTGAAGTAGAATATTAATGGAAGATTATTGTATATATAGTTCTTATTACGATTCCTAATCACAGTGAGTACATACACACATACATACACAAACACACACACGCACATATATATATATACAAATATATATTAAAGAAATGAATTAAATTTTATGTATAACGGTCAAATATTGAGTGACAAGTAATTATCTAATTGCCCGTTAGTAGGAATTAATTGCAATTGGTAATATTAATATCCGTCGCGAATACAGGTGTCTAGCGAACTGCCTTAGCCAACACTAGCTTGCTCAACCACCGTTTTTCGCCCGAATTCGGAGTTACATGCATTCTTATGGGAATATCAAGAAAAATGCAACTTCTAAACCAATGGACCGAATTGGATGAGATTTCAACCAGCGGAAGAACACATCATCAAAGTACTGATTCCAAGATTTGAGCCTAATCAGAACAGAAATACGGGAGTTATGATTTATTAAAGATTCATCGCCGAATTGAAAGGGAGAAGCTACCCTACCGAGTTGTTCTTGCTTTTCGTGACTGAATACAAAAGAGGAAGAGTTAGCCTAATCTCTGCGCGAGGGGCTGCTGCCAGGGGTTAAGGACCTGAGTGAGCATTTGCCAGGATAGGAGGACAACGGTCAAAGCACCAGAAACAATAAACAAGCACCTGATCATAGAGGGTAGCGCGTCACCTCGTTCAAATCTGGAATAAAAGGGATGATTTGGAATAGCGAGACACAGTTTTGCCACAGTTTTGCCTACAATCGCCACCGAAGTGTGAGCTACGCGCGACCTAGCTGCGAGGTCTGGATTTGTTTTCCTCGAGTGGGTGTTTCAGAGCCATGGAGTAGAGCAAAGTAGAATCAGGGGGTCGTTATCCCCTTCACCGTCAACGCATCCGTGCACATACGTGTGGTTATGTGAGAATAACGCCAGACACGTCCACCTGTGTCAATCGTCCGAAACAACGTCCAAAGTAGTGAAAGTTAATAACATTTGATATCCATGTGAAACCGCGAATGGCTCATCGCGTACGTTCGTCTCATCGCCCAAGTCACGTATCTGTACTTACGAGTGACCGCGAAGAACTGACCTATTATTGCGCAAGTTGTCGTATGGAGTCGACAGTGAACGAGTGAAGCCAGGATCCGATGAGGCCAGATGGAGCCGCCGACCGATCCACTTTCGCCAACCAGGATAACCGCGAAGTGCAACACTGGAGTGCAGATGTCTTCCGGAACTGTAGGACCACTCCGCCCAACCCAGGTCAGAGGGAATGCAGCTAAGGTAAGATCCAACCATGTGCGTGTGTGAGAAAGATGACGACTATCTACCGCGAATCTGCGTAAATTAAATCATTGCTTAACTTAAATCAGTGCTATGGCAACCCTAGACATCTGTTTTCCGGCGGAGTAATCAAATGTTAAAGATGAGAGTTTATGTTAACTGCAAACAATAGTTCATTGAATATATTTATACCTTCAGAAAAGATAGAAGGGGTTCGCACAAGGAACAATTATTCAATTTATACTTAAAATCCTAAACGATAAATTGTAAAAGGCAATGTAGCCAAGACATAGCAAGAGTATGGTCAAAGTAGTAAATAATCTAACCTTTGTATTTGTCATATTGTCGCAATATGCCATAGAATGAGAGAATGAATGTGAGATCGAGTGAAAGAGGGCAAGATGTAATGTGTATTTATCTGTGCTTTAATATATGTGTATATTCAGAAACACCGTAGTCTTATGTAACGTCATTTCAGGTATTTAAAATCAAATCCTCCTAGGTTTATTCTCGGTAACTCCGACTGTTAGGCACTTATCCTGACCGTATTATAATTTATGTAGTGTTTTATTCGCCCAGCAGGTGAGGCGAGAGATTCTTCGTTGTTGCGTTGCTAAGCTCAGTTCAGTGGAGTTAATTGAGTTAGTTAGTTATTAAATTAGCAGCCCGTGACAAAATATGGCGCCCGAACAAGCGACGAGTAGGCAAAAAAATATGTAGGCATATAAAAAGTTGCCCGAACAAGCGACAAGTAGGCAAATAATAATATAGTAGGCAAGTAAAAGGTACGCCGAATAATCGACGAGTATGTGAATAGACAAGTAGGGGTGTAAAAAGTAGACCCGAATAATCGACGAATAGGCAAATAGAAGAGTAGGCAAATAGGAAGCAAATAGGAATTAGGCTCGTAGAACGATGTTACAGGCAGGCTAGTAAGGAACCTGGAGGTCACGAGTATTCTAATTAGTTGCTTATCTACTGAATGTGAATTTTATTAAGTTTGATTGTAATGGTTAACAATCAGTTATGTCTATTACCCAAGGGGATTTAATACTTGTTTTTTTAAAGAGAGTTTTCAGCCTACGAATGTCTACGACAGGGTACCAGAATTTAACGCTGAGGGGAACTAAGATTTTTTGTTAAAAATTTAAATAATTGCAACCTGTAACTGAAAATCCTGATAAGAATCTATAAAGACGTGTTCATTTAAAGCATTAATGTGTAATTTGTACGGTGATTTTAATTAACTGAATATGCAATCGATGTGTAGCTAGAACCATTTTGTGTGTTTTTTA
This sequence comes from Lepisma saccharinum, assembly GCF_977018435.1. NCBI lineage: Eukaryota > Metazoa > Arthropoda > Insecta > Zygentoma > Lepismatidae > Lepisma > Lepisma saccharinum. The sequence goes on along the minus strand of NW_028142974.1, from coordinate 302,133 downwards.
TGGTGTAATAGTGAAAATAATTTGTCGCGACTATAGCATTTATCTCTAGCAGAATTATTAGAGCATCTTATTATTTTATTAACAATGGGCGTTATTAACTTCGGACGATAAAGGACAAAAGGACACGCGTTATGACACGGAAGCAGGTGAGGGGTGCGATCCCCGGGATCTGAAACCAGAAACCAGGAAAAGAATTTTGATATATTTTTCCTTCGGCGATAGCAAGCCACGAGAAGAAGAAGAAGAAGGGAGAGAGGCATGCGAAGGAGCACTCGACGCCGCCAGCGATTAGCCGACAATACGATGGACCGCCCAGAGGTTGAACATTCCACAGACGCAGGCGTTTTGCCAGCCGGCAACATTGATAAGGATCTAGGGAAAGATCAGTCGGTAACGGGGTTGCCAGTTCCAGAGAAGATGGACGTGCAGGCCATGTTCTCTCAGCTAATCAGCTACATCCAAGCCAGAGATGAAGAAAGAGATCAGAAGAGGAAGGGAGAAGAAGAAGAAAGGCGGAAGATAGAGGCTGCCGAAAGGAGAGAGAAGGAAGAAATGGAAGAAAGAAGAAGAGAAGAGTGGGAAGATAAATGGGACCGCCGTTTCCAAGTACTGCTATCCGAAAATGACCGAATGAAGGAGAAAGTACTTCAGTCGGAGAAGGATTGCGAAAAGGGGCAACAAGAGATGAACAACAGTGTAGTCACAATGGAGACGACGTCCAGGGATGTGAACCCAACCCCTTTGCTCCTCGCAGCAGACGTGACCAACCAGCTGACCTGTCAATCAGCACCAACTTCCTTGGATCGCCAAGCAGCGCGTGACGTCATCGGCCGGAGCGGGAGCTCGCCGAGCTTGAACGCTTTCGCCCAGCAGGAGACACGCAGTGTTTCCAACCCGGAGTCGAGTACTCGAGGAATCTTCTCAAAGGTCATCCTAGATCATTTTCAAACGTACAGCCCCGATCACGACGAGATTTTACCGTCAATCTTCATAGGGGACTTCAAGAAAGATTGTTTGTTGTACGATGTCGATAGCCCAGACTGCTTGAGGCTAATGCGAAAATTACCCAAAGGGAATGCAAGGATCTGGCTCGAGCAGCGGAATCCACCATTCGATATATTTGAAGAGTTTGAACAGGCATATGAAGTTCTTTCCAACCCTGAGAAACGGAAGCTCTATGACCGAGGACCACAGTTTTTGAGCAACGAGTGGAAAAGCACATTGCAGGACTACGGAGTGAAAGAAATGCTAACCGCCCCTTATCCCCAGCGAGGCCGGTACAGCAATCACCGCCCACAACAACATTTCAGAGACGATAGAGATGGAGAAAACACGAGATGGCAACACTGCAGGGGTCAAAACAACCCGTGTCAAGTTGAGAGGAATCGTGCTGTGAATGCGGTTAGAACAGTCGTGTTCCCACAGACTGGTGCTAATTTACCCGACTGGAATAGACCGTCTACTAGCCGTAACTTGGACTCACTCTCCCCAGCTTACCAACCTAGACGAAGTAGACTGAGGCAAGAACAGCGATCTCTGGAGCAGATAACCGATATTCAAGGCCCGACGGGAGACTAGAAGACTCCTTTGTCAGTCCGGCTCATGTCAAAGGAGACACTGAAGAAAATATCGCACTAGAGCCACCCCGATTGTAAAGTAAACAATAGGAAAATTAGAGATTATTTTTTTTATATTAAAAGGCAAAAAATGTAGACCTTTCTTATAATTAATGCAAGAAGTATGCAAACATATGTGTGAGAGGGAACAAATTGCAAATCAAATATTTACTTATATCTTATTTAGCTTATTATTCAGTATTCATTTATTATGTAGAAAACTACAGGGTGTATCCAAAGTTAGTAGGTAGGTGGTAATATACGTTGAGATTTCGATGTCAAAATGTACTTTATATTGTATTCTTGTATAATGTATCATATTCGTTTATATTTTCATAATTATGGTACAATTGTAGAAAGTATAACTTCCTTCTAATGTTGAGTTAAAAGTTATACAGTCCAGGGTTCGAGTCCCTATTCAGACGCCTATGTGTGCGATCATTAACAAATATCATTAATATGTGGTATGAATTTTTTCCTGTCACTCGCAAGTTCGTTCTGAAAAAAAATTCATAATTAAAAGGAGGGGAATGTTATAACGGTCAAATATTGAGTGACAAGTAATTATCTAATTGCCCGTTAGTAGGAATTAATTGCAATTGGTAATATTAATATCCGTCGCGAATACAGGTGTCTAGCGAACTGCCTTAGCCAACACTAGCTTGCTCAACCACCGTTTTTCGCCCGAATTCGGAGTTACATGCATTCTTATGGGAATATCAAGAAAAATGCAACTTCTAAACCAATGGACCGAATTGGATGAGATTTCAACCAGCGGAAGAACACATCATCAAAGTACTGATTCCAAGATTTGAGCCTAATCAGAACAGAAATACGGGAGTTATGATTTATTAAAGATTCATCGCCGAATTGAAAGGGAGAAGCTACCCTACCGAGTTGTTCTTGCTTTTCGTGACTGAATACAAAAGAGGAAGAGTTAGCCTAATCTCTGCGCGAGGGGCTGCTGCCAGGGGTTAAGGACCTGAGTGAGCATTTGCCAGGATAGGAGGACAACGGTCAAAGCACCAGAAACAATAAACAAGCACCTGATCATAGAGGGTAGCGCGTCACCTCGTTCAAATCTGGAATAAAAGGGATGATTTGGAATAGCGAGACACAGTTTTGCCACAGTTTTGCCTACAATCGCCACCGAAGTGTGAGCTACGCGCGACCTAGCTGCGAGGTCTGGATTTGTTTTCCTCGAGTGGGTGTTTCAGAGCCATGGAGTAGAGCAAAGTAGAATCAGGGGGTCGTTATCCCCTTCACCGTCAACGCATCCGTGCACATACGTGTGGTTATGTGAGAATAACGCCAGACACGTCCACCTGTGTCAATCGTCCGAAACAACGTCCAAAGTAGTGAAAGTTAATAACATTTGATATCCATGTGAAACCGCGAATGGCTCATCGCGTACGTTCGTCTCATCGCCCAAGTCACGTATCTGTACTTACGAGTGACCGCGAAGAACTGACCTATTATTGCGCAAGTTGTCGTATGGAGTCGACAGTGAACGAGTGAAGCCAGGATCCGATGAGGCCAGATGGAGCCGCCGACCGATCCACTTTCGCCAACCAGGATAACCGCGAAGTGCAACACTGGAGTGCAGATGTCTTCCGGAACTGTAGGACCACTCCGCCCAACCCAGGTCAGAGGGAATGCAGCTAAGGTAAGATCCAACCATGTGCGTGTGTGAGAAAGATGACGACTATCTACCGCGAATCTGCGTAAATTAAATCATTGCTTAACTTAAATCAGTGCTATGGCAACCCTAGACATCTGTTTTCCGGCGGAGTAATTTATTTATTTATTTATTTATACATACTCCCCATAACAGAGCTATTGCTCCACTTACAACGGGGGCTTACAAGTAAATAAACTATGGTACATAATATCCATATACATAAATCAAATGTTAAAGATGAGAGTTTATGTTAACTGCAAACAATAGTTCATTGAATATATTTATACCTTCAGAAAAGATAGAAGGGGTTCGCACAAGGAACAATTATTCAATTTATACTTAAAATCCTAAACGATAAATTGTAAAAGGCAATGTAGCCAAGACATAGCAAGAGTATGGTCAAAGTAGTAAATAATCTAACCTTTGTATTTGTCATATTGTCGCAATATGCCATAGAATGAGAGAATGAATGTGAGATCGAGTGAAAGAGGGCAAGATGTAATGTGTATTTATCTGTGCTTTAATATATGTGTATATTCAGAAACACCGTAGTCTTATGTAACGTCATTTCAGGTATTTAAAATCAAATCCTCCTAGGTTTATTCTCGGTAACTCCGACTGTTAGGCACTTATCCTGACCGTATTATAATTTATGTAGTGTTTTATTCGCCCAGCAGGTGAGGCGAGAGATTCTTCGTTGTTGCGTTGCTAAGCTCAGTTCAGTGGAGTTAATTGAGTTAGTTAGTTATTAAATTAGCAGCCCGTGACATATGTGCCTGAGCATATGTGCTGAACCTTTGTACTCGAATATTGTGGTCTGTTCATGAAGTCATTCTCAAAATATAGAAAAATATCTTATTGTATATTAAATACAATACAGCTATTAATACAATTATGATCATGTTGTGTTAGAATGGATTTACAACGATATTGACTTTTATACATTTGAACTAAGAGCACACATTCTTCTTGATACAATTCACTTCTGCAAGATTATTTAGAATTATAACATTTACTTGTTTAATTTGATTGAAATTTTAGTAAAATCGTGGAAATAGGATCACTGCTGATTAACCCATAATATTTTAAATTATCAAAACAAATAAACCAAGTGAACAATGTAAAACTGAATTGATGCACGATCATAAAATTGTCACTGGAATTGTAATGTATGTAAAAACAAATATAGTATTTGAAACTACCAACCTTATGTACACAAATTCCATTCATAAGCAAAAAATAAAATGTACAAATCAAAGAGGCAAGTTCAATAACAATATGTAAGGTGTAGGAAAATTACGATCAATGTTTGATTTGTATTTTTGTCAAGAGTCAAGAGAACAAATGTCCGTAAAAACCTGCGTTCCTGCATTCGTAATTTTGAGCAAGACGTGTAATGTTCTTTAATTGTATTGTTCATTGATTCCATACACATGAAGATGAATGAAGTATTATTTCTTGTACACAAATGTGAATGTTGGCAACATTTGTACCTTCTTGGATAGCAGATGACACAAGGAAGTAATTAAAGTAATTTGTACGCTTCGTGTCATATCTTTTTTGATATTAATACGTTGCCAAGTAAACTGAGAGTGCATTTTTTATCATCACTTGTAAGTTTAGACCCACCCGTAACTTACATGTGATTGTTAGTTGGGAAAACTTTTTTTTTACGAGGAATCACTTATTTGTTAGCTATCAGAAAACGCTGAAATAAGTTCCATACAATGAGCAGTGTTTTCTCAATTCATCTTTTTATGTGGAAAATTGTCATATTTTTAAAAAAAAACAATAGAAGTTCGATTATCTCGAAAACTACTAATTTTCGGACTGGGTATCATATGGTGAAATATATTGCAAATTGTCTCTGCTTTAACCCCTTTCATGGAATGCATCTAATTACAAGTCACCCTGAGCATATATATATATTGATCCGTGACAAGATTTGACGAGGACGAGGGATGTCACTTAGGGATGTAGCAGTGTTCAATGTTCAAGTAGGGTTTACTGGTTGTGGATAGCCTTCTTTGACCTTCGGGTTTAAGAAAGATAGGGAGAGTTGCTGTTGAATGCAAAAATCCAGCTGTAGCTTCAAAAGTTTGATACGAATGTTTACTGAAGTTACGGGAGATATTATGAGGCAGGCTAAAAGTCCTTCGAGAAAAATTGAAACACTAATGTATGTAGTAAAATATGTTTTAATGATTGAATAACATGTTCAAAATTATAATTTCAATATCCAGGTTGCTGAATTTTTTTATGAACGATATTATAGTACTTTCAGAAATTTCATTTTTTTCAAATATTCCATCCGCTGACACAGGAAGAGAAAAGAGTTCTTGTATGGGAATCGAACACAGTTGACATACACTATCCTAACAGACAACGTATTCATGACGTAGTTTTAAAATTTAATTTTATTCAAAATGAACGATAAGCTTATTCTTAATTTGTAATGGTGGGTACTAAGAGAGTTCAAAGTTCAAGCGAGCCTTAAGTGTTGTACAATTTATTATTATTCTCGGTATTTGCAAAATTCAAATTTTCTTTCACTATGTTTTCAAGTATTTGAATAATATTAATACGATAAGACAATCTGAATAACGATATTTATGTTAGTGGATTTAAAATATTTTACTGTTCAATGCCGAGAAGTAATTTTAGAAAGTAACGGAATCATGGCTACTTTTAAAGTAAACGTCAGTTACTTTGTGTCATGTAAAACTTTGCCCGATGTGACTTTCGAACCAAAGTAATACATATCCGCACATAAGTAAATTGAGAAAGCTGGATAATATAGAAACAATGCCACTATCAGTGGATTCAAGGCGCATCATGTTATCAATATGCAAGAGTCGACGAATGATGTGTATTATACTAAAATACTCGATAATGCAAACTTTATACGAGGGTCACTATTTATATTTTGAGCTTTGGCAACACTGATTGAAGCGAGGCGCGATTTGACGTTTGCACGGAGTCGTCTGGCATTATTGACCATAACGTACTTCAAATGTTTTGTCAATAGCTTGATTTGTGTTGTTTATGTTGCCTTGGAGATTGCGCGACAACAATAAAATGGAATTAACTCGTGAACATTTTCGTGCGATGATTTTTTACGATTTTCGACATGGATTATCAAGACAAGAGTGCATCGATCAACTTACTTCCACATTTGGCGATGAAGCCCCATCCTTTGCCACTGTGAAACGCTGGTACAACGAATTTAATCGTGGCCGCCATTCGCTCACCGACGAGATTCGCGAAGGTTGTCCAAAATCAGTTGTTGTTCAAGAAAACATTGATGCTGTGCAAAACCTAATACTGCAAGATCGTCATGTGACATACTGTGAGATTGAGGCAACCATAGGCATTAGTTCCACCAGCATATATAAAATATTACATGATCATTTAGTTGTGAGAAAGGTATGTTCTCGTTGGATCCCACACAATTTGACAAAAACTCAAAAAGACGCTCGCGTCAATTGGTGCAAACAAATGCTCAATAAATACAATCGTGGTGCTTCAAAAGACGTATGTAAGATTGTAACAGGTGACGAATCATGGATATATGCATATGAGCCGGAACGTAAACAGCAGTCGACTGTATGGGTGTTTCAAGATGAACCCATTCCAACAAAAGTTGTTCGCGCTCGAAGCACATCGAAACAAATGGTCGCCTGTTTTTTCGGGGAAACTGGTCATGTGGCAACTGTGCCTTTAGAGGAACGTAGAACGGTCAACTCTGAATGGTACACAACAATTTGTTTGCCAGAGGTCTTCAGTCAAATACGGAAAACAAACAAACGCCGTCGGATCATTCTTCATCAAGACAATGCCAGCTGTCACACATCTCGTCTAACAACCGACTTTATGAACAGTCAAAAAATCGAATTGATGGGTCATCCGCCGTACAGTCCTGATTTGACTTCTTCTTGTTCCCGAATGTCAAGAATAAATTGCGTGGACAAAGATTTTCGTCGGCGGAAGACGCCGTTGATGAGTTCAAAAACCATATTATGGAGGTTTCTCAAGAAGATTGGAAAAACTGCTTTGACAAATGGTTCGACGAATGCAAAAGTGTATTGACCATAAAGGAGAATACTTCGAAAAACAATAAAGTAGTTTTCAATGTCAAATTCCTGTTCTTTCATTGTTAGGCTCAAAATATAAATAGTGACCCTCGTACTCAAATCAATGCTCGCTTTTGATTATCCGATACATATCATGGAATTCCCTTCGTACATTTTATTACAATCAACATTAATAAAAATTACAATGAGTGTAAGTTAATTTACAGAGTTAAAATGTGAACTTTATTTGCAATATTTAATAATTTCATAATTTATTATATAATAATACCTTGATTGCCTTCATTTCAATTTAAAGAAGGAGACTGAAATATTACCTCCGCCAAACTGAAATAATGATTTAATTTTAGTTGTTATTATATGTAAAGCGTTCCCTTAATGTGATATGTAACGGGATGTAGATACACTAAATTCAGTGAATTGTGTTGGATAATTTTTAAAATTGGCTTCACTTCGTGAAGATAGTGTAAAAAATAATAGATAAAGTCAAAATTGTACGTTGAGTTGAGTTAGCAGCTTCTGCATTGAAATTTAATAATTTTCAATTTAAATGTTTTCTACAAGGAAAATTTAAACTTTGCCAATTAAGAAATATGTTGCTCAATAAGATAACCGCTTCCTGTAATAACGATTACACATGTAGGAATTGGATGATACGGTTTTATTAAAACTTTCATTTCCATATTAAAATGAAAATGGTTTTAGTCAGACTCTTCTCTGCCTACATTTTCGATGTCGGTTATAGTGGAGAAGATGTCATCAGCACTGCAGTTCCCTCTCTCCCTCCCACGCAGTGTTCAATTGAAGAAAATGCAGAAGGACCATAGATCAGTGGCGGCAAAAAGGGTGACGTGCATGGGTAGTTGTTCCAATTTTGAACCTGCACTATGGCTTTTAATGCTAACTTTTGACTACAAAGATAAAGAAAACTGTCCTTCACCCTCCTTCGATTTCCCCAGTTTTGGCATCCAATTGCCGCAACAGATCTCGATGTATGAATGATGCAGCATGTCAGAAAATTTTGTCAGATGAAAGTCGTCCCTGTAGGTAGAGTTGAATATTATTCCAAAAAAACTTTTGAGGAGGAGGGTCAGTTGTTTACCATGTTTCTTTTGTTTGGCTTCTTCCGATTTTTTACCTTTCCATAATTTGGAAAGTAAGAATCTGAAGACTCAGAACTGAAACTGCAACTGAAATAGGTTAGCCGAAGATGTAAGGAAACCATAATGTTCGTTTTAAAAATGAAAATATATTCATTGTAAAAAAAGCCAGTATTTTATGAGGAAAAAGTTATTCTTCTTCAGTGTTTGCAAAAATTGATGACATGCCATGCAATGAATGATCTTTGCTGAACATAAATAATTCCATCTTCCATGAGTGATTTAAAATGCAATGACTGTATTTTTTCTTCAACATCGTGAATATTAATCTCGAATTTATGACTCAAACAGTGAATCATTGTTATTTCATACCAAATGATAATAGAGTACACAATCAAAGTGAGGAATTTTTCATTACCTGGTTGGGACGGAAATTTTAAATGTAGGGCAGTGGATGAAAGAGATAGAAGGGGGAAATTTCTTGGCTTCCACCCCTCCAATTTGAACACTGCTCCCAGGGACAGCTGTAGTAACCTAGTGAATCCAAGAGTCTGCTTATGAGAGGATACTTCCGAGAAACTCGCACCCGAGTTTTATTTCCATTGGAATGATCTGTAATGATAAGTTTTTTAATACAAAATTTGGAAATTTCCAATTTTTCAGAATGTTTACCTGAAAGTGCCAATTTTTACTTGGCGATACAAAATGCCAATCTATAACTGATTTGATCTTAAAATATTAACAGAAATATTACATGTAATTAGATAATTAACCGACCCATCATCATAACTGAAGAAACAAGGCAGTGTTTGACCTAAGGCCAATGTTGTTTTTCACTGTTTCTCTATGGTTGTGTTTTTCTAGGCATCCTAAGCTTATTTCCTATTACAGTTGTCTACCCAACTTGGAATAGTCTACAATGAATTCTAGAGAGATATATTTTTTTAAGAATTACCAATATAACGGCAAAATAGAGAGGAACTTTCGCAAATGACCTTGCTGGAACATGGGCAGGCCATGTAGCACGAATGGGAGAGGAAAGAAGAGTTTACAGAATTCTTGTTGGGAATCCTGACGGTAAGAGACCTGTAGGAAGGCCAAAACATAGATGGAGGTAAAACGTTTAGATGAACCTAAAGGAAATCGGGAAGGATGGAAAATATTTGATTGATCTTGCCCAGGATAGGAACACGTGGAAGTTTGTGTTTCTGCAGCATAAACCTTCGGGTTTGAGAAGGTTAAACAGAGTTGCTGGAACATACAAATATCCAGCTATAGCTTCAACAGTTCGATATTGATTTACAGTCAACATTAATAAAAACTACAATGAGAGTGTAAGTTAAATTACAGAGTTCAAATGTGAACATCATTTGCAATATTTAATAATATCATAATTTATTACATAATATTAACTTCATTGTCTTATTTTCAAATTTTAAAATGTAACTGAAGATTTTCTACATACGTTTGAAAGTCGCGGTGCAGTTTTAATCGGTAAACCTGAAATAATGATTTAATTTTAGTTGTTATTATATATAACGCGTTTTCTAAATGTGATAAGTAACGGGATGCAGACGCGTTACCGACTGAGCCACCACCTATTTATGTAAAATACAAGAAATTCAGTCGGTTCATTTGCAATATTTCAGAATGTATTTTGTAATTTTAATGTGTTCATCTTTGTTTCAAATATAAAAGAATGAAATGGAACATTTGCTACATCTCCGTTGAATTTCCTTGTGCGGTGTTTCTCTGTGTCCCTTAAATAATAAACACATTGTGTATACATATGTATATCGTATGCATATGCACGTATATACAGGGCGTCCATAAATTTTCATCCCACCCTGGGTATTGTGAGAACAGCTGTAAATAGGAAGAAATGTCGAAACATATATTCCATTATGTTCAGGGGGAAACGTTTTGAGGCCAGCCATGCCCTACCCGGGCCCAACACAAGGCTGGGTTTGATTCATTTTTTTCAAATTGCAAATTGGTAAAAAAATATGTCGTTTGAAAGGTCTTATGATAACAACAATAATACAGCAAATTCGGGGTCTATACGTAGCTCCAATTCACAATCGCGTGAAATCAAATGTGGAACATAACCAGCATTGGACAGGACTCCAACTCCTACAGTAGTAGTCCTAGACAACAGCGAGAGCCGCAAAAATGTTCCTACACTGTAGCATGATTTGGAGATATCCTAGCAGTGTCTACAAATACGTACACCTCCCTCCCAAGAGATGGCAAGCGTCCGTACGAAAAACCGCATATCATCGCGTCCCCTGAGATTGCTACCAGGAGGTCAAGGACCGACATGCACAATCGCAACTCAAGTCAAATGGTGAAGGAGGCACGTTACATGAACAATGTCAACTGAAGGCAAATTGTTGGGGGTGGGGTTACAAGATGTTACAACACGTACACCACTAAACGTCAAATTGAGCTTACCTACTATTTACAGAAGATGTTCGAAATGAGCCCCATTCACTTGTTTGTAGGAGATTACAGACGGAGTATCGAACCAGACCAATTAATGAGTGTTACTACCACGATGTAGATTCCACAGTACTATTCTGCTTATGTTCTCTTAAGCAAACAGACCTGACCGAAAAATTTCAATGTTACTTTTAAATACTCGTACAAGAGTTGTAGTGTCGTGCACACTGTGTGATCTACTAACGTGTTTCCTGAAGCTTCCGTTACCGTGGTTCTGTTTGTGTGTGTATTGGTGGTTAAAGTGTTTCCACGACGAGAAAAATGAATTGTGCCGGAAGGGCGCGTTCTGGCCAAGACAAAGTGGAAATTATCTTTATTTTCGGTGAATGTGGCAGAAACTACCGTGCTACTGCTAGACGACTTAACGAATTGTATCCCCAACGCCCTAGTATTGACCATAAGTATTTTTGAGACCTTATAAAAAAATTCCGTGAAGCGCAAACCGTCAATGACAGACGACGTCCATAGGTATTTTAGGAAACCACATAATTGGACCCCTATTTCTTAATGGCAATTTAAACGGTAATCTGTACCTGCAAATTCTACGTGACACAGTGGATCTCTTGGTAACGGACCTTGTAGAAAACTCAGTCAATGTCAACGGTGTGCCTGAATTTGATGCGGACAATATCGTCTTTCAGCCAGAAGGATGTCCTGCACACTACAGCCGGGAACGAACGAGCATTATCCCAATAGGTGGATAGGCCGTCGTGGTACTATCGAATGGCCTGCGAGATCGCTTGATTTGTCTCCGAACGATTTCTTCCTTTGGGGACACCCTGAATCTGTTGTGTACAAAACAGAACCTCGAAGTCTTGCTGATCTGTAACAAAGAATAATAGCAGCCTGTAGAAACATTTCAGACGACACTTTCAGCAAAGTGTGACGTGCATTTCATACTCGTCTGTTCTAGTGCCAAGAAGTGAATGGGGCTCATTTTGAACATCTTCTGTAAATAGTAGGTAAGCTCAATTTGACTTTTAGTAGTGTACATGTTGTAACATCTTGTAATCCCCCATTGCCTCCAGTTGACATTGCACATATAACTGCGTGACTCCTTCACAATTTGACTTGAGTTGCGATTGTGCATGTCGGTCCTGTCCTCCTGGTAGCAATCTCAGATGGCGCGATGATATGTGGTTTTGTGTACGGACGCTTGCCATCTCTTGAGGGGGGGAGGTGTACGTATTTGTAGACACTGCTAGGTTATCTCCGTATCATGCTACAGTGTAGGAACATTTTTCCAGCTCCCACTGTTATCTAGTATTACTACTGTAATAGTAATGCTGGCCATGTTCAACATTTGATTTCACGCCATTGTCACGTAGAGACCGCGGATTTGTTGTGTTATTGTTGTTGTGATGAGACCTTTCAAACGACATGTTCTTTGAATCCCCTTGCTATTTAAAAAAATTGAGTCGACCCCAGCCTACCCGCTTGTAGGGGCCCGGGTAGGGCATGTTTGGCCTCAAAACGTTTCCCCCCTAAAATCATGGGATACGTGTATCGCCATTTCTTCCTATTTACAGCCGTTCTCACAATACCCAGGGTGGGGTGAGACTTTATGGACACCCTGTATAATGCATATGTTAAATTGAATTTATAGAGTTGACACTGGTAATTATTACTCATGAATCTGATACTTGTCCAACGATATATCTGCCCATTCTTTGCATTAAGACAATCTTCGTGAAGATAGTGAAAAAAATATAATAGATAAATTCAAAATTTTTCATTGAGTTGAGTTAGCAGTTCTGCGTTGAAATTTGATTATTTTCAATTTAAATGTTTTGTACAAGATTAATTTCAACTATGGCAATTAAGAAACATGTTCCTCAATAAGATTACCGCTTCATATAATAAGGTTTTTACTTGTAGGAATTGGATCATACGTTTTTAATAAAACTTTCACTTTCTTATTGAAATGAAATTTGTTGATGTCAGACTCTTCTCTGCACACTGCAATCTAACATGAAAGCACACGAGTGTGTAGATAGAGTTAGTGCTTCCTAAATTCTCGATGTCGGCTATAGTGGAGAAGATGTCATCAGAACCACACTTGAACGCTTTTATGCCCCTCTCCTTCCCAGGAATTTTTGGAATTGAAGAAAATGCAGAGGGTCTATAGATCAGTGGCGGCAACAAGGGTGATGTCTTTGGGTAGTTTTCCCTATTTTGCACTTGCACTGTGGTTTCTTGTTCCTAAGCCTTGACTACAAAGAAAAAAGTTAACTGTCCTCCTCCCCTTACATTTCCCCAGGTTTGGCATACAATTGCCGCAACAGATGTCTATGTATGAATGATGTAGCATTTCAGAAAATGTTCTGACAGGAAATTATTCGAAAATGGCTTTTTGGGAGGGGGGTTAGTTGTTTCGGACGTTTCTTTTGTTGGACTTCTTCCGATTTTTTCCCTTTGCATAATTTGGCAACTACGAATCTGAAAACTCACAACTGAAACTGCAACTGAAATAGGTTAGCCGATGTTGTAAAGAATCCAAATGTTCGTTTTAAAAAAAAGCCAAAAATATTCATTTTTAAAACAGCCGGCATTTTATCAGCGAAATGTAATTCTTCTTCAGTGTTGAAACCTATTGATGACATGACTTGCATAGGATGATCTTTGCTCAACATTAATAATTCCATCATCCATGAGAGATTTGAAATGCAATGACTGTATGTTTTGTTTAACATCGTGAATATTAATCTCGAATTTATGACTGAAAAAAGTGAATTAATGTTATGCCATACCAAATGATAGTAGAGTACACAATCAGAGGGGGAAATTTTCTTTCCCTGGTTGGGAAGGAAATTATAAATGTAGAGTTGGAAATGAAAACGTAGAAAGGTAAATTCCTTGGCTCCCCCCCTTTCAAATAGTACACCGCTCCCAGGGACCGCTGAGTTACTGATCTAGTGAATCTAAGAGTCTGTTTATGAGAGGATACTTCAGAAATAATCGCACACGAGGTTTATTTTCCTTGAAATGATCTTTAACGATAAGATTTAAATTCGAAATTTTCAAATTTCGAATCTTTAATCGTGTGCTGTTGGAGTTCGAATTAAAAACAGCCGATGGTATTGTAATTGATGTATTTCAGCAAACCATTATTTATAGGATGTGTACCTGAAAGTGCCAGTTTTTACTTCGCGATAAAAAATGCCAATATATATAAAAGGTAACAAAAAAGTTCTTGCCGTTCTAGAGCAGTGATAAACAAAGAGCAATACAGTGGACGGTACGTACCTTTAGGTTTCGAAGTGATTTCCATCAGCATCCAACACCCTTTGCCAACGTTCCTGCAGCTGCACAATACCCTGGTGATAAAACTCGGCGGGCTTGGATGCAAAGAAGATAGTGAGTGCGTTCCGCTGGTCTCCCTCATTTGCGAAGGATCTCCCACGGAGCTGGTTGTCGAGGGAATGAAACAGGTGGTAATCTGTTGGTTCAAGATCCGGTGAATATGGTGGATGGTACAGGGTCTCCCAGCCAAGTTGCTGAAGGGTCTCCCGGATCCTCTTTGTCACATGTGGCTTGGCATTGTCGTGCAGGAACAGCACACCCTTGTGATTCACCAATGCCGGCTTCTTCTGCCGCAATGCACGGCGCACCCTTTGCAACTGCTGAGAGTAGAGGTCAGCAGTGATGGTCTGACCAGGTGGAAGGAGCTCGTAATGCACCACTTGCCGACAATTGCACCATATAGAGAGCATAACCTTTCGTGGGTTCAGAGGCGGTCTTGAGGTGTGAGGAACAGGGTCACGTTGCGACATCCAATGTCTGGTACGCTTGGGAGTATCATAGAGAACACACTTTTCTTCACCAGTGAGCAAGCGATGAAATATGGGTGTGTTCGGGTGCTGAGTGAGCAAGCACAAACAGGCAGTCACTCGTTGTTCCTTGTTGGCTGCCGACAATGTGTGGGGTACCCACTTGCTTAAGTTATATGACATCCCTATCCCATGCAGGTGCAGTCTGACTGTTTCAGCGGAAACATGGAACTTTTCTGCAAGTTCATCACACGTTAGACAACTGTCCTCCTCGATGGCTGCTTTCAGGGCCTCGTCATCCAACACATGTGGTCGTCCACTGCGAGGTTCATCCGAAAGGCTCACATCTCCCGAACGGAATTTCTGGAACCAATGCCTGGCAGTGCGTTCGTTCAAGGCATTCTCCCGAAATGCCTGGCAAATGCAGTGACTTGATGCGGCAGCTGACAGGCCCACTTTAAAGTCATACAACAAACACACGCGAACATGCTGCTTCGATACCTCCATTTCTCTTCGACACTGGACGAGATATGACTGCTGTGTGTGCGAAACGTGCCTGTATTACTGACAGTCGAAGGTCAGACTAACTCCCGATCGCTTGGCAGGCACGTGCCTCATTTTGTTTCCTCTGTGTGAGTGCATGATTAATGGGCCGTCAAAAACGGCAATAACTTTTTTGGTTACCTTCTAACTGATTTGATCTTAAAATGTTAACAGGAAAGTGAGATATATTTATATAATTATCAGGTCCATACTCATAACTGCAGAATTAAGGCAGAGTTTGACCTAGGGCCAATGTTGTTTCTGACACTTTCTCTATCGTTGTGGTTTTCTAGACATCCTAAGCCTATTTCCAATTACAGATATCTACCCAACTTTGAATAGTCTATAATGAATTCTAGACAGATATACGTAATTTTAAGAATTAACAAATATCACAGCAAATGGAGAGGATTTTTTTTGCAAGTGACCTGGCTGGAACATAGGCAGACCATGTATCACGAAGGAGAGAGGACAGAATTGTATACAGAATTCTTGTTTTGAAACCTGCCGGAAAGGATCTGTGTGAAAGCCAAGTCGTGGAAGGAGGAATAACGGTCAGATGAACCTAAAGGAAATCTGTAAAGATGGAAGAGATTGGATTGATCTTGCCCAAGATAGGAACACGTTGAAGGCTTGTGTTGCTGCAGCCAAAAACCTTCTGGTTTAAGAAGAATAGAGAGAGAGTTGCTGAAACATGCAAGAAGTCCAGCGTGGGATTAGGATCATCTTACCATTTCGCCGAGTGGTCTTCACACGCATTATATCAGATTTATCATCTAAGTAAAATTTTCGGCGAAAGGAGTATTCCAGGAAATTTCCCATTTTGATGAAAATTTTCCTCAGGTGAGATATTTGTCTCTTTTTATTCGGTGAAACGGGAATACGCGAAATAAGATTCGGTGAAACGGGAGAAAATCCGATTAGGAACTTCATGAACATTGCTTTTTAAATGACTGAAAGAAAAACACTTGCGCCGGACTCTGTGACTGAGTGGTTAGCACATCGCGCTGCGAGGCCCAGGGTGCCGTGTTCGGATCCCGCTCGGACATGGTTGTGTGTGAATGTCCATTTATCATTTTCATCATTTCATCACGCATCCCCGTCTTCGCAAATTAGTAAAGAGACACAAAACGCGAAGTAAAATAAAGTAAATAAAATCCAAAAATAAAAAAAAGTAGAGTTTGTGATAAATTTCCATTTTGTTTCAGTGAACAGATTCTTACTCTTTTGGTAACAGTTATATATCACAACTCGTACGGTTTGACAGTTCAAATAAATGCCACTTCTTTCTGAACAGGAGTGTACGTAAAATTCACTATTGTCTACTTACATGTCTACAAGTGGCTAAAATATTTTTAAACGACGGCTCACGTAGAATAAACTAACTCACATACATACGCTTCACTAACAAGAGCTTCGTATGTGTTGTTAAAATTTCATCAGCGTGCATTAACGTGAATCCTTTATGAGAATAAAGGTGTTCCAGAAGTCTCTTACCGATTTTAGTATATATTTGATTGTCTATTGATCCAAAAGTTGCAGAAAAGCGATGTAAAAGAATCAGTTCCATTTGTCAATGAGCATTGTACTGTATTGCACCTAAATCTTTTTCTGAATAGACACACTCTCGGCGTTGCTACGATTACAACAGACACATGCAGGAGTGCATGAAATTTTTTTGAGTGAAGAACACCTTAAGTTGCTACCCTCAACACGTCTTGAGTTCATAATGATTGGAATTCATCAGAAACTACTCGAAAACGCTTACTATAAAGAAGCCTATTAACAATGGATTCAAACAGCAATCATTCCTAAGATATTGCATGTCTGGTGATCTTTGCTATATATAAGTGGTTTTCAAACTGCAGGTGTGAGGAGCAGACTTCATAGGTTGAACACTTACATAAAATATAGCTGATTTTGTCACTGACACTCTTTTCTTCGTTTCATGTGATTTGAAATAAAATACTCCTTCAAAATCTATATTAGACTAATTTTGGAACCGAATCACTAGACGTTTAGTTATGACTAACGGGTACAATGAGAGCCGCTGATCTATATCAACCAAAATGCATCGAGAGATGAACAATGCGATTTTCTACTCAGTTGGACCTCAACCATGTCTCGGCTTAACAGGAAGACGAAAGAATCTGCCAGCAGAACGAACATCTCTCAGAACCTGATGGTGCTCAGAATGTGCAGTTGTAAACGAATCGTTTGATGATGAACTTGAGGTCAAGCGAAGTGGTTTTTATAGGAAACTAGAGCAGTAAAATATAATGGCTTTCTGAGAAGTGGACCTTTCGAATCATTTGACAAATAGCTTTTCCCTTTGTTTAAATTAAATGGAAAACCTACGCTGATGGCTATCACGGATTATTCCTATGTCCTTTAGCAACCTTCAGAGCGACTGTTGCGAGTACGTGTGTTGCCATGCTATTATAGTAATATCCAAATATATTGAATGAAGCATCCCCGATGGTGTAGTGGTAACGTTGTCACCTTGAAATCAATGGCTCCCGAGAGAGGATGCACACGGTGGTTTGGATCCCACTGTAAACTGAAGGTATGTAAAGTGGGGAACCCCCTGACAAGCCCGCCTGCTCCCGCATACATTCAGGGGTATGCGCTGTATGCCGTGGTGCCTTCAAATAAAAACCAGGGCGTCAGTTTTCTCTAAATTACGGTTCTCTCGTTTATGTATTCACAATATTTAATTGAGCTTCCATTTAAGTGAATACGATATGTTACAAATACAATTATTACAAATACAATTATTCCTGGCCTATTCTGGAATCCAGAAAGTTGATACTTTATAAACTGTAGGTCCAGTTTCGATTAGTCTAGCTGCGCATAAAGTGGATTTAAACCTCAAATTGAATGGAATGAAGGAAGTGAATCCCACACGAATAAGCCTAAAGCAGAATTGGGGTTGCGATTCTTCATTCTAGATGATATGTACCTATGTATCTTCGGAAAAAGCACCGGTTATAGCTATTCACGAACAAAAAATAATACTCTGTCCCGGGTATCTGTGGAGCTTGGGAACAAAGACAAGTCTCTGTGCAAGTAGTGACGCAAGACGGCTCCACCAGTGAATACGTAAGAGGGAACGGGATTACGTAGTGGGGGAAGCGAATGTAGGTACTAGCCTTCGCAGCGGCGTGTACTGTTACGCTCTACCCATTTTACGCCCCTTCTCTGCCGCTATGTGCGGTCTTGCTCCATATATTCCTGGGATAGAGTACAAATCCTAACTTTTCTATTGAAACAGATGGAAAGTTGTAGGATATGGTGTCTTCACACTATGTGACCTCCCCTGTGGAGAAGTGAAAATGTCGTCGCCTTGTAATCAAGCTGTCCGGATTCGATAGCAGGTGTGGAGGCATAGAGTGGTTCAGATTCCCACTTTCAGCCGTAGGGCTAGTCCCGATTAGCCTATCCGTGCCTGAAGTGGACTTAAAATAAGAACTCAAAACTACACAGACTAGGAAATTACCAGATCATACGTCCCGAAAAATTTATGAAGTAGGTGTTGTATTGTGAAACCTCCCCTTCCCCCGCCTAGGAAATTTCCAAGACTGCTCTTAAAGATTTCCACATTTAATATAAAGTGCAATAACATTAAATTTTTTTTGCCACTATGGAGTTACAAACGCAACATAATCAGACCTTCCACTAATGTGTATCAATGTCTCTACTTGTTATTGCAAGGAATGCACAGTAAACGGTTGGTAAGATATACGTATTAGGAAAGGTGACCATTTTTTGTAAGAAGCACAAAATTGGTTTCAAATAATCACTAAAAATGAAGTAGTTGATTATCTACAGTTATTATATTTATTATTGATACGAATACTCCACCTCGCGGTCCAAGGCGTCAGGATTTGGGATCGGGCTACAGGACGAGCGCAAGTTCAAGTCTCCTGGAGGAAGCGTAACAACTTTTCTCCTGAGATTTCGGCCTGTGTATGGGATCGATAGCCACACACGAATGTGAGGAGATTGGGGAGCTGTGAATGAGTACCGTGACAACAACCTACAACGAAAGGGTGTTCGTCGTGCTGACCACACGTCAACCTGTATCAGGTTGTATGGTATTCCACCTAGGCAGGTTGGAGTTAGGGCGTTAGGATTGGCTCCCACTGGCTTATATGAACGTATTTGATATTTTGCTGGTCTGCAAATTTAATATTAATTTGTGAAAATCATATGGCAAATATTTCGGATGTGTGGGCATCGAAATTATATAATTCTTAAGTTACGTAATAGCCGTTTATATAAGCTAAATGTGCATTTGTTCCCGATAGTCATCTACTGTGAAAGCTTCCGTTGCATATGACTTTCAACACAGGAAATTTCTAGGTCATTCGTGTAGGAGTAGTATACCTATAAATACAGACTTCACGTTTGGAAACGCGTCATACATTCGACAGACATCATGGCGAAACTTCAATTGGTCTCTGCTCTTCTGATGATGATGCTTTTTATCACTGCAATAGGTGCAGCTGGAACTAAACCAAAGACGGATGTAAGTATAACATCGCTTTGACATTCTGAAAGGTTATTCTTAAATGTTACGTTACACTATTTACGTCTTTAAAATTCTTGACAAATTGTCTCAAATCTTTGAGTTGATAATACCATAGATCAAGATATATAAGCAAATCTTCATTAAAAGGCATGAAAACCGCTTCACGGACCTCCCGCTGGGATCATCCCATCGCAATAAGCTTCAGAATAATACGTTCAACAGCTCTCAAGCCAAACTTCACTGGAACCATTGCCCTGAAGCAATGGATTCCGAGGAAACCTTCCACCTGCGAAGCCTCAGTGCTTCGAAATTGAGAAGTGGCTCTTGTTTTACTAGCGGGTAGGAGACCAAAGTATGATGTACATCTATATAGAGACTAGATTCTGGAAAATACCTTACTATTATACTCATTCCTAGCATATAAGAGGTTACTGAAAGCTTCCAAAACGAGTATTTTTTCAATGAACACTCTGGCAATTTACCACAGATATTCTGTACGTAGCAACGAGATAAATCGGTTATAGATGGTTTTGTTTATCTTGAGTTTCTTTTGCATTTTCGACATAAACACCACATCAATAGATATAAAAGACGTTACTGAGTGGATTCAATAATCGCAGCAATATTTCTGAACGGCAGTCTTACACACTTTTCTTAAAACCGCAAAGCGGGGAACTATTTTTTTTTTGTTTGAATTATTTTCGAATAACGAACAGCAAATTTCGAATATATATATATATCTTTATCTGTGATAATATAACCACTTTTATTTAGAGTATTCTCGTTTTCAATGTTTTGGATCCTGGGTAAGGCATGTATATGCCGTTGTGTTTGACTCATTATCTGTTAGTTCAGACTTTCGCCACCCGCATCTGCTGCACCCGTACAGTATATATAGCTCAGGTGGCTGACAGCCAGATGCCAGCGGTGAAAGACCTTGACAATCTGCTGATAGGAGAGAACCCTTCAACCATAGACGTAAGCAGGCCTTCTTATTAGGAAGGGGGCAAAAGCCTTGGCATTCTATTTTACAATTTTTAAAAATTTAGATCATTCGGCGCGCAGAGCTTACTCAGCCGTATCCTAGCTACGGCTCTGAACTTAACAAGACTAAGATAAGCAGATATTGCGAGCAAGAAAATATTACGAAATGTATTATTTTAAAATAAAATTTGATATCGAGGGTGACAATTGCCCCTTTGTGAACCCTACAGGTGCTATTGGGCGTAAGGAAGAAATAATGGAAAAAATACCTGAAAAATAATGCCATCTTGAGTATCCTATTGTTCGGCTACTCTTAGATTCTACTAGTCTTGCTTTCTTTTACCTGAATGTTTGCCCTCTAGAATTGGCTTCCGTCTAAGGTTGGCCCCATCTCTCCCTTTCAAATCGAATGTCATCTAAAAGTATAAATTTCACACGTATAATTTGATTTCAATCGTAATAATTTACATTAATGTGATAATTTCAAATTCAAGTTGTGTTTTGTTTTGAGGGGGCAACATTATTATCGGGGTAATATGTCCCTTGGAAAAATACCTTGTTTGTCCGTCCATGCGAACACCGATGATTAGGAGGGCATTGCCACCCCTCTTTGTCCCCCCTGCATACGCTTATGTCTTCAACTCGCTGTAGACCTATGCCTGCCAGCCATATTACAACTTTCACTTTGCAGTTGCAACTTTTACTAAATGGATGATGTAGAACTCACTGCTACTTGGACATTTTATGGATAACACTCTATGTAGAAAAACTGGAAAGTTATAAATAACGAAATTTTGATATGAGTAGTAAATGTGGGCTATCCACCGGATGTTAACATTTCTGTGCTTCCTTGACGCGGGCGGAAACTTTTCTTCCGGTTTTCAATTGAATAACATGGAGTTCAAAGGTGTGAATGCAGTGTCTTAAGAAAAGGCGGCAATCATTTTGTGGCTTTTGGCTACAACACGAGGTTGGGAACAAATATTTCTTTCGGGTATCTATGCATAGTTTTCAGATAGATCAGATACGGAAAAATCAGTCTATAGTCGACACTACATCAGCGGATTAATCCAAATGAAGAAAGTTTAAGTGTTTCGAAAATCTTAATTGTTAAACGCATAAGTTTTTACTATATTTAAGATTGAAATTAACTATTTAGAATCATCCATACTTCCAAAAAATATAATCTTATAATTTAAAGTAATCAATATAAACGTTATAATACAATTTTTACTAACTTCTAAAGTCTTTTTCTTGAAAGACATTTGAAAATGTTAATAATAAAATAACAATAACTGTGCATTTCAGTACTGGAATTGTTGTACTGTATATGCACTCGAATATTATTAATAAGTAAATGATAATAAATTTAGAATACGGCTTGTTAATTTCATTAGTTTAGTAATTATTTATTATATAACATTTATAACAGTTGTAATTATTATTATAAATACCATTCTACATTTATTGCTGACCTTTAACCCCTACAAAAATTTCTGACGACGCTCTCTCTAAGCCATGTAATAAAATTAAAGGGTCTGTGTTTGACTACACAAATATACATTTTACTGTTGTATAATTGAAGTATTTAAATGTTTATAACTTATGTAAGCTTTATTTCAACCTGCAGAAGTCTTAACACGAAACTGTTGGTACAAGATCAATGTTGTCTTGGAAAAGACTATTATTTTTCCGCAAATCTTCATCCAAACGATCCGGGAAATTGCCAATCTTTTCTAGGTAACTTTGTTTCTCTATATCACTCAAAAATTTCAAGTCATCCATTTTGTATAAGATCTTTTATAGAAAACAATATCGGCAACGATCTGTATTTCACTTGTTTACATTGCAAAATTACCTAAACCGAAAGTTATTTCCCCGCCATCTATAATGAAACTGTCTGATGGATTATGTTTTGTTTATTCAAGAATAAACCCCATAGGTAGAAATCGTTGTGATGTTTGGTTGTCGTCTGCCTTCTGCTTCCCTGCTGTGCGCCTGGGCCACAGAGCGCGAAGGTTGACTCTCGAGCTGACACCTGGCAGGAAAAGTGGCAAGAGTACTGTCTTGTAGATTTGGACAACAATGAAAGGGACGGGAAAGAACCGAACGGAGTGTTTGCCAATTCGGACACTGCCAAGTTTCCGGACAAAGAGTCCAAAAACCAAGCAGCGAGATGAAAGAGAATAGTGATAAGATAAGAACAACAGTAGCAGATAAGCTACACCCGTTTGGTGTTTAAAGTACCCCATCTTGAAATGCATTACCACACTCAATATGTAGATGCTATGAAATATCAATGGAAAATCTACGAATTATAGCATCACCGCCAAAACACTACTGAGTTGCCTCATTCTCTCTTCTCATTCTAAACCACTCACTGATTTTTTATGTCAAAGTTATTCCAGGTGATGCCTTAAAAATATTTACCGAATGCACTTAAATGCAATATCTGCTTCTTCATTTTTTAAAAAAAAATTAAGGTCGCTTTTATGCAACATTTGGTTAATCACGACAATGCGTACGGGTGATGAAGGGATGCTAACAGACAAAACTAATGCCCAGGCCGGGATTCGAACCCGTAACTTGGCCAAGGAGGTCGTGATTTATATACTCATTGGTTCAAAGCATGTATAAACACTTCAGCTCCTAAACTTGATTTGGTTTTGACCCCACTTTAAAAAGTTCCATGCGAGTGATCATGCCTGTTTCAAACACATTTCCATAACATATATTATTATATCTCGGCGCAGGCAGTCCCGGGTTCGAATCCCGGCTTGGGCGTGGGTGTTTGTGAGTGTGAATTCATCATATCGTCACTTCGTAATTAGCTAACAGTGGCAAAAAAGCGAAGTAAAACAAACTAAATCAACCAATGAATCAATTATGAAGCGCAAGTTCAAATTGGGTTTCGAGATCTTAAGAAATGCCCCTGGGAATTTGAAACTCAAATAAGATTCAAATTCTATGAAACTGACATTGAGGAACTGAAAATCAGATTCTCGATATCTGTTGTAATAGGACCAAAATTTTACAGAAAACCCTAGAACGGCAATCGGTAGCACTAGTAGCGATGTCAATTGGACTACAGTGAAACGAAGTTAACAATGCCCATCCTTTTCAAACAGTCAATTCCCTCACATACATCTACATTCTGAAATGAAACTATCCATGTCACGGAAGAGAAATTGAACCTATGGTTTGATAAGACGTCACCTACTTCAAAGTGATAGTGAAAATCCATAACTCATCATATGCTTCTTCCTACAGAATTCCTGCACTTAATTGTCCTTAAGATATCTAATCCTGAGCTATTAGTTGGACCATCAAAGAAATGAGGTTTGTTAAAATCAAAATAATATTTAAAATCGTACTTCAAAACAATATTTCCTACTTATTACCTAACAATACAATAGTTATCAATTTTGTCTACTTGAAATGAATAATGCATAGTATGTACACTTTGTACAAAATAAACTGCTATTTCCGACTACGTGGGATGATTACTCAGATCACCTCACCGGGCTTCACCTGCAAGCAACCATACACAACGTAGGATCGCTCATGCCATTTTCTCCTGACATGGGTACGATGCCATGTGGGTATCAATCTGTACAGATGAGGAGGCATTACTAAAAGAAGAGAAAGCCTCAAAGTTACGTCCCCGATTTTTGTTCTGGTACTTATCCGAGGATATGGCTTTGCTTCCCTTTTCCTAACATGGCTAGGATGGATATATACTTTAACTCCACCAAATGTTCGACTAATTACAAAGCTATGCTTAGCTTGAAACACACTATGTGATTTCATGTTGACTATATGGCACCTTCTAGACTTAACTGGATTACAAGCAACTGATTTCTTTGAAGAAGTGACACGAATCAAACTGATATTACTTTTGGATATGGGAACATGTACTGGGCCTCTCGAAATGTAACTATTGGCTTTCCTTCTTGAATTCCGCATAGCTATTCTCGAAGGGCAATTAGCCACTGGTTTGACCAACCTACAATCCGAATGATTTTTAATCAAGAAC
Organism: Lepisma saccharinum; assembly: GCF_977018435.1. Lineage (NCBI taxonomy): Eukaryota > Metazoa > Arthropoda > Insecta > Zygentoma > Lepismatidae > Lepisma > Lepisma saccharinum. The sequence continues at coordinate 277,276 of NW_028142974.1, read as the reverse complement.
ACCAGAGGTAAGTCTGCACTATCTTCCCCAACAGAAGTTTCAAACCAGACAGGTACAACATGAGCTGCTAGTTCATCAATATGAAAGCGACAAAGACTCGCCCTACTAACAGGACACCTTGCACCGAGCTGCACGATGCGGTCACTCTTACCCAACGAAGAGAAACCCTGTGAACAACATTTTCTTATACAATCACCCGGTAAAGAAACTTGCCAGATCGGTTTTGGGTTATGAGCAACATTCGTGCAGAGGCCGACAGAGATAGACTCGTCTCTGTTACCTGATACGCCAAGAAACCACTCCTCGTTTATCAAATGTTTCCCTACGATACCCTTGCGATTTTCTTGTTCTACCATTACGTTTCTGTCACGTTCGCTGAACTCGCTAGTATCCTGTGAATTTCTTACTGACCTTGAAATTGAAGTACCAGTATGGCAGTCATGTTCAATCAAAAGTGAATTACTTGTGCAATCAATGACCACAGGGTAAGTGTCAACATCATTCGCTTGTTCGCATAACATATGTACACCCTGTAATTTCGAATCAAACTCACTTGGCGACTCATGCTTCTTCTCGAACGCTTCTGCCCTATTGATGCACTCAACCCTATCTTGTAATAACGTAAGCGTAAGTTCTTTGAGGCCCTCGCAATTCCTAACCAGGTTTTGCTGCATATTTAAGATACATTTATTTGTATCATTGAGGTCAGCCCTGAGGTCACCTACCAACCTACTGGAGTGCTCAGTCAATTCAGACTTCAACTTCTGACTGCTCTCCTTAAGTTCCTGCTTGAGCAACTCCGTGCTCTCTTTGGACGCCTGACTGTTTTCATTAAGTTCCTGCTTGAGCAACTCCGTGCTCTCTTTGGACGCCTGTCTGCTTTCCTTAAGTTCCTGCTTGAGCAACTCCGTGCTCTCTTTGGACGCCTGTCTGCTTTCCTTAATAAAGGAAAGTAAGGTGTCAAAAGTCACTGGCTCATTTTCCGTACTCATTTTTTTAAATTTTTTTTAATTAATTAGAATTAGAAACAAAATTAATTTGTTTAACGCGCGAGCAAATCCGACCACTGCAGTCACCCTGCCACTAAGTCTCATAATCTTATGAAGCGCAAGTTCAAATTGGGTTTCGAGATCTTAAGAAATGCCCCTGGGAATTTGAAACTCAAATAAGATTCAAATTCTATGAAACTGACATTGAGGAACTGAAAATCAGATTCTCGATATCTGTTGCAATAGGACCAAAATTTTACAGAAAACCCTAGAACGGCAATCGGTAGCACTAGTAGCGATGTCAATTGGACTACAGTGAAACGAAGTTAACAATGCCCATCCTTTTCAAACAGTCAATTCCCTCATATACATCTACTCCTCAACAGAATCGCCCCCCCCTTTTCTATACCACATTCCCCCAACGCCCCAAGGCTGCCATCATACAACCTGAATATGCCCTAACCTATAGTTTCAGCTATCCTTTCCCACTAAACCTTTCCCCCAAGCATGGAAACAACAACCCGTATGGACCAGAGCGAAACGCACACTCCCCGACTGAAAAGGAATATCAGCATTAAACACAGAAATATGTACATAATTTACACTATAAGAAAATCATAAGGTTTAAATCGCAAAATCACGAGTCGATAATAGATGTTTATTTAACAACAAGAATTTATAGCAATGTCAATTACAACTTTATAACGGACCCTGTTTATCCTTGAAGTAGGCCACGTACTACAATTGCGTGCCTGCAAATTCACAACTATCAGACAAGAAGTGATAAGCTACAACGAATAATAATGACAAATCCATACTCAAGATTATAAGCAATAATGTCTTTCCTTTGTGCAGGCAACACGAAAATAAGTAAATTTATAATATAAGGAATTATAATACAATTCAGTAGAGTAGAGGCGGCAAATGTGGAATACCGTTTTTGTTTTGAACTATAATTACTTTATTTGTGCACATTTTGATATGAAAATTCAACAAAAAAATACAATACACATTCCTTTTTCAAAAAAACACTCAGAATATTTGAAATAATTAATGTGCTTTTGAAGAAAAAAACATTAGTGAATAAAGTGCGAAATGTCAACAAAATGAAAGTGGGGGGTAATGTGGAATACAGTATTCCACATTACCCTCATAATTAGAGATTACACAACTTTGACACTTAGCCTTATTGTTCTGTTCATTTATGTTAATTCGACATTCGTTATGCAGTTAAATGAAAAACTACAAATTTACTTGCAAAAATCGCAAATAAACACATCTCCCTCTGATGCACTACAGAGGTCATGGGCCCAGAATTCACACAATATACACTGGATCCACTTACTGCCTGGAACATCAGTCGACCAATTCTCTCCACAGAACAAGCACTCAGTGTCTGGGTTCCTCGGACCTACACTTTTACCAATCACACTACAATGATCAGAGGTGATTCCATCACTTTCAATGGTCGATTCACTTGTTGTACGTGCAATGTCTTCCTGCTTCTTGCCACGCTTCGTTCTGGATTTTGCCATTTCATCTTTTCCTTTCCCTTCACATTGATTTGATTCTTGGAAGATACATCTCTTGCACGAGTTGCTTTTCTTTGACTTCTTCTTTTCTGATTCATGAAGAGAGTGTTGTAGAGAATGTTTATAAGGTGTTCCTGTGAGTACAGTTGACGAAGTGGTTCTGCTTCCCCTTTTGGATTGTGCATTACTTGTAGTTGGAACTGGAGATATATCCCATGGTGTTACTGCATGGTTGGGTTGATTGATTGATTGAATTGTTGTTTTAAGTCCACTTTTTGCACAGTAAGGCTAATCGGGACTGGACCTACAGTTTAAAGTGGGATCCGAACCACTTGTGCCTCCACCGGGTATCGAACCCGGACCTCTTGATTACAAGTCGGCTACGCTACCACTGCGCCATCGGGGAGGCCCCATGGTTGGGTTGAGTTGATCGGCAAGTGTAGACAGCATTTGTAGACTTTTCACTTGGTGAAGTTGTTTCCTGTACAGGCGGTGTGGGATTTTCAGTTGGCGATGATGTGGACGGTTGTGAATTAACACTATCAGGAGGTAGAGAGACGTCATTACTGGCTGTGTTGGTAGCTCCAATGAAATCACTGTCCCTAAAAACGTTTGGATTCAGGGGATGAATCCCTGTGCATTTGAATCCATTAACAGCAATCTCGCCCGACTGAGCACGTAGGTAAGCTCTGGAAAAGAGTTCTCCTACGTCAAAATGAGTTGCTCTTCTCCCATGGTTACGGAGAAACAATCTCAACTCCTCGTTGTAATATCTCTTCAGAGGGCCCAAGAATGTTCTATCAAGAGGTTGTAGCTTATGTGTCGAGTGTGGTGCCAAAGAAATTATAACAACGGATTCTTCCCGAGCTAGGTCAATAACCTCAATATTCCTGGTGTGGTTGTAGTGGCCATCAAGTATGAGGAGTACTGGGTCATCTTTGCTTGGCTTCACTTTACTGATGAAGTGACGAAACCAGTTAGTGAATATTGAGAGTTGAATCCAGCCTGAATGATGGTACGCTGCGATGGAACATGGAGGTGCATATTTCATCAGTTGAACATTTTCATTTTTCCTTGGAAAAATTAACATGGGAGGGACAAATGAACCACCCGCAGTTATATATAACTACAGTTATTAGTGATCCTCGCTCAGCGGATGTCAGAGTACCCACCTGTCTTTTCCCCTTTAATGCAATGATTTTGTCCTGTTTGGTTTGCACCACAGTAAGTCCACTCTCATCTACGTTATACACACTGTCAGGGGGGAAATTGAACTTCTTGTAGCCATGTTCCAAGTTGTTGAAAAATTTAGCCACGTTTTCGCGACTGAAGCCATTTACTCTCGCAAATGAGGTTCCAGTGGAATTTCGAAGAGTTACTACATCTTTATGTCTTTGCATAAACAATCTAAACCAGTCTTTACCAGCACATTCTCTTACCACAGAGAATGGGTGCTTCACATTATTTCGAACAGCTAATTGATAATCAACTGAACAAATGTCACGTTTTGTGAGTCCATAGTAACGAGATTCCATTTCTAAGACACATAACTGACAAGATCATTTTCCATGGCTGGAGAGAAGATTGGCTTTCGACCTACACGTATTCTTGCAGCGTCATCTGCAGATTTGTCAGAATGTTCTCTAACTAATCGAAATAATGTGGTCCGTGGAACGTCATATGTTTTGCTGGCACGCAGAAATCCCATTTCTTTTTGCCTGACTGCTGTCACTGCCTGCGTCATTTTCTCTGGGTCCCACTTCTTCTGCTGTACTCCTCCTTTCGGCGTTCTGGGAGGGTCTGTGAATCTGCAAAATCTAAAGAGACCATTTTGAGCATTAAATATGCAGATGCAATATAGGATTTTTTGTCATAATACATTTACAGTAATTATTCTATCTTAACATGGGTACAATTTCAATTTTCTTTCTGCAAGGGTTTAGGAAAATCTAATTTCGTAATAAGAACAGTAATAAGGGCTGAAGAAGGAATGGCTGCCGCATAATAAGATCAATGTCGAGGGAATATTTGCCAAAAATGTTCTCATTAACAAGTTGCAGAAATTTTGAGGGTGTCTTGAACCCCCCACAACATGATAAACATTCCCTGCCATTTAGCTGTACCTTATAACTGCATGCAGGAAGTCATAAAACTATAAAAATGTGATTTTAACAAATTGTATCAAAGCCTGAAAAAGAGATGGTAATGTGGAATAGTATTCCACATTAACCACCCTCACGTATTCCACATTACCCGCTAACTACTTTTCTTTTTTAATCTTAAATTAGATAATAACGGAAACTTCCAGGACACCTAATTGACAATGCTTATTTAGCTACGACATTGGTGAACAATGTCACATAGAACACTTGCAGAAATCTTACCTTGTCTTTGCTTTGTGTGTACAAAACGACGGTAACGAAAAAAAGTCCGCTCCCTCCAAAACAGTCTTTTGTGCTCTGTCAGCAAACATTCACAGTGGATGGCGGGGGTTGCTTCAGTGCTGCCATCTGTACATACTGTCTGATGGTTCTAAACTATCCCGATAGATGGTAGACGTATGTAGTTGTAAATATCATGGTATTCCACTTTGGCCGACCATTCCACATTCGCCGCCTCTACTCTATTTTATGAATTTGTACCTTTTCTCAAAAATTTGCCCTTAAGGATATATGCTTGCACATGTATATTTTTAGATTAACGGAGCATAATACAGTCCCCGTTTAACATTCTACTTAGAACATAAAAGGCCTTTCTCAGCAAGCTAGTTGCATTGCATGCAAATACTGGTAAATACGAAAATCGATACTCTTTTCTCCACCAATGTTTTTCTAAGTAAGCAAATGTATAACCTAATGACTATGATCCATACATGCTGGAATATTGTTGCCTAAATTAATTCAAAGATGAATCAGATTCAAATTTACACATTCAGTACCCTTTAGCCATCATTCGAGTTCCTTTACAACATTTTAACCAAGATGGCTACGCGACGCGCAAATTTTCCCGCCCAGTCTAACGGAAGCACAACTCGCGCATAATGGCCATTATTGAACACACGAATGCTGGCATATGAATATAGTAGATAAATTATTGAATATTTCGTGTTCGAGGTACACTCACCTGATTACTGCGCAGGTATTCAAAGAGATGTGTACTTACACGTCACCAGTCCTCCGGCCGGATATATCACCACAGAATTCAACTTATAATATCCTTTTCCACACTAACTTTTATTTCGAAACTTGTTGAGATTCGTAAATCGCAACCTTTTGGGAACATGTCCAACCATATGGATTCACTTATAGTTTTCATTCAGCGCGATTTCCAATGATTCTTTTTCCGCCCGTTGCGTTTCAACCACCACCCACATGTCTCCTCTCCAAGCGAGTCTTTGATCCGTTCCTCCTATCACCAGTTCTTGCATCCGATTCCATTCGTCCAAGCCCCTTCGTTTTTTACTAGGCCAACGGATTCCACGATCCGTTCTTTGTAATCAGTTCCTGTTGAACGGTACCTTTATTCCGGCTTCATGGATCTTTCTTCTTTATGAAAGTTCGTAATAATCACTACAAAATAAGTCTGCATTTCGACTTGGTGATATGTTATTAGTAAACAATATCACTCTTTGTATTAAGATCTCAATCATAATTAAATTAATAAACAAAACATTAATTTGACAAATTTAAATTCAGGGTGCACTGAGGACATCTATTGAGAGTCCTTTGAATCAAATATCAGCTCTGTCGGCTGATCTGTATCCTACTGCCATCTATGGGCAATTACAGTACCCAATAGACTTCTATGTTATCAACCAGGTTAAACCACATATATCAACTTGTGAGGAACGCTTATGACACCCACCGTCATACAATTAAATCAAAATTATTGTTATATCTGAAACAATAATTCATGAACTCCAACAGTGAAACACCCTGTGTAACAATAGATCATGAACATGGCTTTTGTTGGGCGATGAACGTTTCATTTCAACGCAACAATTTCGTGTTACTTGCTGTAACGCACCAAAATGTACTTACATTATAAAAACATGCAATGCGCTTACATAACCAGACATAATACACTGATATCTATCCGAGTTATGTCGATCTGATAATTCATTAATTCTACTTTATTTCCTAAGCTGTTCATTTTGTGTTAAATTGTATTATAAAATATGCTATGTGGACTTAACTAATTTCAGTATTAAATGTTACAGCCGGTCGAACAGCAATTTGCGGGTAATTATTATTTGAAAATACGTAGTTTTACATATTTCTTAAGATCATAATTTCGTTCTGTATATGATAAATTATTATTTTTACAAGGAAGTTCAAAATGTACGTATATTTGATACGCTTAATTGTGCACCTTCCTGGTGAACGGACATTGCACTGCAGGTCCAGCCCTACCTCAACAGAAATTTTAGGTTCAACAAACTATAATGTTTAATTTTGTATCTTACGTTGTTATCAAACACTTCTACTCTAATCCAAAATTGAGTTTCAAATTGACGAGCAAAAATGAGCGATTCTACCACGACTTATAGAAGAACTATATGTTACAAGATTTATCTCGCAATTGCGTAAGAATTAGTTGGAATCAATGATGTGATATTTCCACCGAATATTTGCGCTTTTCTATTCCTTTCTGTGGTTCTAGAGAGCACATGTTCGTAAGCCAATAGGTGGATTCTTATTTCGGTTTTTCTTTCAGTATGTGGATAGAATTTCCCATTGTTGTTGACTAGCGACCTTCATTTCGAAAATTTCGGGTTTGATTCGTGCCTTAGAATGAATGTTACTATGTGAGTAGCGTTCGACCCATTTCATGTTATTTCTATCCATTGCGATCTTCAGGATAGGCTAAAAGTTGCAGAAAATTCAAATTATAAGACCAAATGTTGGTAGTTTACTTACAGTAAGAAAACTTAATATCTTTTCAGGTCTTTATTCAAGGTAAGTGTTCTTATGTTATACTGCATAGACTATTTGATGTAAAAATTGTGTATCACAAGTTAAAATACATGGAAGATTCGTTTTTTTAATGCATAATTTCTAACTAGTTTATTTTAAGAAATCACGTAAGGTTTATTAAAACTTAAATTATTTGAAACGTATTTTCAAAATTTGCCAACTATGATATCAATAATTTATATAAAATTTGAGCGGAAAACCTCAGCTTTGAGTTTGGAAGAAGTAATTTATAGAATTCGTGCAAAAACATAATTTGAGATTGATGCCAAATGGATTGTACACTAATTGTAAGGTTAATTCGGTTTCTCTAATGACTAACTAAAATGATACAATTTGAATTTTTTATAACAACATTTCTCTAATTGTATTTTAGGTGAATCCGTAAAGATATTTCATCTGAAGAAAAAATGGACCACTTCAATGCAGCATTAGTACTAATTCTCTATTATTCACTTCACAGTTAAAATGTATTCCTTATCACTGCAATAAAAGCATTTAGGTGCAAAAATTTCATATTTCCTTAATTTGAAACATATAATACTGGGCGTCCAAGTTAAACGTCGCCTGGCTCGAACACATTTGTTTATTGTAACGTGTACTCAAGGTCATATCTTTTCAATATCCTTGGCATGTAACTCTTGATCGGAGCCGCGCTACTTTTAACTGGGACACCCTTTATATACTAGGTATATACCAAAAGGGTGAAACCACCCCTATATATAAACGGGCTGACACACGCCAAAGGGTGAGGAGGATAACCATCTGGGCCATGCAATCAGGATAGCCGCCATCTTGGAATTACCTTCATTTTGTATAATGGCAAGGTGCTAGTGTTGGTTACGAGACATATCTCGTTTCGTCACATATATTGTCTCTAAAATTAGACGGGACAATTTTCTTTTTAAATTCGAGACGGGACGACTAGCGAATCCTGGTCTTCTCCCGAAAATATACAAACAACTAACTTAATCATTTGCAAATACTCATTTACTCGGAATAAAGTTTTGCCTTGGAAACACAGACCCGCTTCTATATTTTGTGAAAGGAAGGTAATCAGGATGGTGATTGAATACCTAACCTTAATTTTAATACTCTTTCGAAACCCAGCGTTACCTCCCATTTCAATGTTAATAATTTTATGTTGTGATAGTACTCCAGGCATAACGTTATGCGGATGTTTGCGTTAAAGAATAGTAATAGAGAACTGTCCTCGATAAGTTCTTTGAATGTGTAGTTTATGAAAATTATTGCAAACGTACGAAGATAATCGTGGTATTTGTTTGCTTTTCAATATTGATAAAATTTAATTTGTTTATCCATTAAAAGTTGAAATGTTTTAACGCCTTAAAAAGAGAAACGACTACTATCACCCGTACAACACAGTTACACCGTGATGCCCCAACTCAGGAACTATGAGGAAAGTTCCAAATTCAGGAACCGATATTTTCACGTGGAATGTTGTCAATTCAGGAACCGATATTTTCACGTCGAATGTTCCCAATTCAGGAACCGATATTTTCACGTGGAATGTTCTCAATTCAGGAACCGATATTTTCACGTGGAATGCTACCAATTCAGGAACTGTATTTCGACTTGGAATGTTTCCGCTGCCTCGGAAGGGAAGAAGGAGAGGTAAGGATCGGTTTCTGAGAGGTTCTATTCGTTACTGCACGTTTCCCTGAAATACTGCGTTCATAAAGTACAGGGTGGTCATGAAGTCCCTGTACGATTACAAAAAACATAGCTCGGAAACTACATGCAATAGAACAATGCTGTTGATTGAAAAATGAGCTACAACTCTCTACGTTTATATGCCATACACCGCAATGTGCGGTAATCTACTTCTGCCCGTACACGTCCCAACATATCACCAGTAACAGGATACTATCAGTTATTCTCCTTCGAAGAGTAGCAACATCTAGAACAGGAGTGCGGGAAACAAAATCTTTGACATACCCCCAGAAGAAATCCGAGGGTGGCCAGGGAATAGTTCCAAAACGGCCTAACTACCTGCCAGGTTATTGCCTATCCAGAAAACCTCGAACATCCTTGGACCAACGAGGTGTTGATAGGAATTCCTCCAACTGAAGAAGAAGGTACTGTTCAAGCTATGTTCTTTTGTAATGGTACCGGGACTTAATGATCTCCCTGTATATCCATTTGTAGAGAAAGTCCTATGCTTTACGGAAATTTCTCTTTCCTCTAATTTTGAGTATATTGTAGGTTAATTAGAATTAGTATTGAGCTATATAACGTACAAACCATATATCGCGATATTAAAAAGTATATCGTCCAGACGATATCAACAATCATCAATCAATAATCAATATATCTTCACGATATTTTGGCGATATATCGTCACGATATTTAGTGATGTAGTATATCGTATCGGCGTTATATATTCACGATATTTTGCCATATATATCTTGGAGACGATATTACGATACGGAAAATATATCGTTTCGTATCGTGTGTGAGTATATTTTCTTGACGATATATCGCAATATCAAATTTCCGATATACTAGTTAGTAGTTACACAGGTGTGCCTATTGTCAAGTATTTCAAACGTCAATTCATCGTCACCCGAGGCAATTAGTAGGACGTCCTGACTTGCAAAGACATTTCACTGGAATATCCAACCAGTAAAGAGCAGTTCCTCAGACTGCACTGCTTTACCTAGGAATTGCCATAGTTCCTGACTTGGGAAATCCTGAATCGGGATTACGTACTTTGAATAACACCAAGAACATGTTAAGAACTGCGAAGAGAAAGAAGACCACGCTAGACTTAATTTAGGTTCCTCTTCGGTTAGGTTAGGTTAGGTTAGGTGTATGAGAACGACGGAGTTTGCTGGAGCACGTGTTCTCATTAAAAGTAGACCAGGAAACATCAAATGGCTTCTCGGAAAATAGACTTTCCTTTTGAAAGCGACAACAATAAATGGCGAACTGATTGTTCATATGATCCTCATCAACCTTCATAACGAATGAAAGATGCAGGTGTCCCTCCGGGACGCCCACGACACTCACCTAACCATTCTTCCACTAATGGATGCGCTATCCTAACGATGCCTTATATCCCGCTTTATGGCCATAATGTACCGCACAAGAGAGCTAGCTATATTTGCGAAGTAGAGGTTGATCCAAGGATTCACTTGCAATAATCCAATAGTAAAGTTTGCTACTAACATCCGCTGCTGATACCTCGATCCAATGTTCATCGAACAAATGAAGAAAAAAAAATATCTGTGCCACCTTACTTTTGTACACAAATATTTTTCGGCTGGAAGATGTCCTTGACCTTCATGTAACGTTAGCACCATATGGATTTCCTGGATAACTTAAGGATGCTTGGATATTCCTTGATATCCCGTGCATGTACCAAAGTCTACATGTCTTCCTCCATTCTTTCCTCTAGTTCCACCACGAGTCGTTCCTCCAGGACCCGTTCCTACCGTAAAGAACCCGTTCCTCGATTCCTACATACGAGTCGAGTCCTGCGTGCAGATTTGCCATCATCTCACTGGTTAGGTCCGTATCTTCACATTTACAACATGATTGAACTTCACATATCACCTATTACCTATTACCAGAGATGGCACATATATTAAAAGAATAGATTCAATTAATTGTTTGGATTCTGCTTGAAAACCGAGATCGGCTTATTTAAGTGCACGGTTCAGACGAACTGATTTACTTGCCGTCCTTCATACAGCTACCATCAGGTGTATGGAATTTTAGTTTTCAATCCATGATGATGAAAGACAAGCGCGTTGCAACAGTTTTGACGAAATTGTTTCTAACATACATAAATACAAGAAATAAGAAAAATGTATTCACTCAAATTAGATCGTTATCACGACATACGTCATACAGATAATGATATAATTTTCTTAATGGCTTCAGTCCTCGAAGATAAGAGTGACATTAGCTCTCTAAACTTTGAATTGATAATGATATTATTTTCTTACTGGCTTCAGTCCTTGAAGATAGCAGTGTCATTAGCTCTCCAAACTTTGAACAGATAATGATATAATTTTCTTAATGGCTTCATTCCTTGAAGATAAGAGTGACATTAGCCCTCCAAACTTTGATTAGGTAATGATATTATTTTCTTAATGGCTTCAGTCCTCGAAGATACGTCAGAGTGACACAAGCTCTCCAAACTTTGAATAGATCAAGATATTATTGTCTTAACAGCTTTAGTCTTTGAAGATAATTGTGACATTAGCTCTCCAAACGTTGATACGCTCTTCAATGCAGTCTGTGATGGACAAAGTAATGTTCTTTTCTTATTGGTTTCAATGCTTGAAGATAATTGGTATTTGCTATCAAAATTCACAACAAATATATTTTCACTTTCCGTAACGCCTTCGGTTGGTTGACGTAGAGTACAAATGGAAATTGTTAAGAGAAACCATGTAACTTTTAAATTACAATGAAGTATTGAAAAGGTTTGTTACAAAACTTCAAAATATACTATAATGTAATATTTTCTATTTCTAGTGAACATGAAGCACATACAAGACGCCCGAGCAACTGATGCACCTCCTTTTCCCCATGCTTCTGAGTTTCGTCATTAATTTCATAGCAAAGTATTAGCGTTCGTGGGAAAGAATCAGATTTAACGTTGAGAACACGTGCACCAAAAGATACGGTGCGAAGTTTATACAGCTACACTCCGTCTCAGGTAATCTCTGGAGGGAGCGAATCAAAAAAATGTGTCTGCGCATGTAGTGACTTCAGATGGCTAAATGAACGCGTGAGAGGCAAAGCGAGGAAGAAAACCGCGGCTGCAGCTACCAGCTTCTTCGCTCAACCGACTCGCTTACTCCCCTTCTCTATAGTTATGCTTGACCTTGTTCAACAAATTCCTGAAACAGCGTGTAGTACACCACACTGAAAAACTGAAGACTATACTTGAGGTTCCGATTGGGAATCTAAGTCTAGACACATTATATTTGCTAGCCTCCATGACGAAGTTTTCAATCCAAAAATCAGATTCGATCATGAGTAAGGCATGAATATATCACGCTATTTGTCCCATAAACTTTTGCATCTTCATCATCGCGAAACCTATAGAAAAGGAATTGAAATATCTAGGCTGTTCGGTAAAAAGCAATTAAGTCAAAAAATGTATTTTGACAGCATACATTTACATGTGCTTAATCATTTAATAGCAAACGTCACAGTCATGACATACAAGTTTAGGTTATCTTAGAATTAAGAATATTTATGCATGCCCAATAGAAATATTATACTGATAATATTTTGTTTAATTGATTCAGTGTGACTTAGATAAAAATTATAAAAATTGCAGTTTGTGCCTAGATATATAGTACAATAGGTTTTGTGACTGACCCAAAGATGTTCATTTAATTTCTTTATTATGTTTTCTTTAATTTTGTGTTTAATACGCACGGTATTATATCTAGATATCACTTTCTGTTTTGTTATATTTTGGAAAACGTTGTTGCATTAATATGATGTATAATTAATTATTATCACATTTTTGATAATGTAAAATTACGATACTAGGATGCTTCGTTGAAGTTCAAGTAAAAGGCTTGCTTCAGTTTCAACAATGTAAGTTCTGCTAAATTAGCTGAACATTCTGTAAGCTTTATCGTCCATTCAAATTATGCTGAAGTTGAGATAGAGGGAATCGAATTTCTTCAAGGCGCTGTAGAGGCCTTTCTTCTATTCATACATTCCACACATAACCTTCAATCAGAAGGGACCAATCAATGAAAATCAACATGCACAACTCAAAATGTATAAATTGACGTTAACATACATAATAATAATTTTCACTCCAATAATACACGAAAGCACATAAACAGCAAATGATTGGATTGAATTGTTGTTTTAAGTCCTAAACAGCTAATGATGCATCAAATAGCGCTTTTACGAACTGCTCTTCCTTTTCATTCAATAAAATTCATCAATTTAACATATCAGACAAAATCATTTGAAATCAACCAAACTTGTGTACATCAACGGATTCACCAAATCCTAGATTCGATGCATTTATAATTCAGTGTGAAGTTATATGAGAAGTTTATTATTTGAGTTAAAATGCTGCTTTCACCAACGCATTAATTTAGTAGTGAACTAAATTTTTTCCATTGCACATTGCAAATTTGATTAGGTTAGCAAGAACTGAATACATATATTTCATGACGCTCCTATCAGTAGTCTAATTAAAATGAAACTATGAAATATTCAAGTATGAAACCTTGTTGCTAAATTAATTCTAACTAATTACTTATTCTTTACTTCAGAAATAAGAGACAGTGAAGATATAAAGAAGCCGAGGTGTGCTCCGTCTCCGGCTAACAATGTTCATTCTTGTTGTTGTAATGTGTTATTGTTATTAGAAGATATTCAATAAAACCTTTGTAGTTCGAAATATAATAGTACTTATTTATTCCTAGTTGATTTCTTGCAAGTTTAAAACTGAGCACGTGGAAGCACAAACTCTCATTCAGTTCTCTTCTATTTTTCTTTTTAAAAATATAAAGTAAGTGTGTGAATAATATAACAAATAAGTTAATTTATATGCATATAAATAATGCACAAAATTCGTAAGTAGGTGAACTTTGTTACAAGAATTTTGTAAATGCAAAAGAATATATACTGAGGGTGCTGACAAAATGTAATGGACTTCTTCTAGTTGGAGCACATTGTTGAAAGCCATTCTTGGTGCCGGTCATCATTCTGAAGTAGAATATTAATGGAAGATTATTGTATATATAGTTCTTATTACGATTCCTAATCACAGTGAGTATATACACACATACACACACACACACACGCACATATATATATACAAATATATATTAAAGAAATGAATTAAATTTTATGTGCCTGAGCATATGTGCTGAACCTTTGTACTCGAATATTGTGGTCTGTTCATGAAGTCATTCTCAAAATATAGAAAAATATCTTATTGTATATTAAATACAATACAGCTATTAATACAATTATGATCATGTTGTGTTAGAATGGATTTACAACGATATTGACTTTTATACATTTGAACTAAGAGCACACATTGTTCTTGATACAATTCACTTCTGCAAGATTATTTAGAATTATAACATTTACTTGTTTAATTTGATTGAAATTTTAGTAAAATCGTGGAAATAGGATCACTGCTGATTAACCCATAATATTTTAAATTATCAAAACAAATAAACCAAGTGAACAATGTAAAACTGAATTGATGCACGATCATAAAATTGTCACTGGAATTGTAATGTATGTAAAAACAAATATAGTATTTGAAACTACCAACCTTATGTACACAAATTCCATTCATAAGCAAAAAATAAAATGTACAAATCAAAGAGGCAAGTTCAATAACAATGTGTAAGGTGTAGGAAAATTACGATCAATGTTTGATTTGTATTTTTGTCAAGAGTCAAGAGAACAAATGTCCGTAAAAACCTGCGTTCCTGCATTCGTAATTTTGAGCAAGACGTGTAATGTTCTTTAATTGTATTGTTCATTGATTCCATACACATGAAGATGAATGAAGTATTATTTCTTGTACACAAATGTGAATGTTGGCAACATTTGTACCTTCTTGGATAGCAGATGACACAAGGAAGTAATTAAAGTAATTTGTACGCTTCGTGTCATATCTTTTTTGATATTAATACGTTGCCAAGTAAACTGAGAGTGCATTTTTTATCATCACTTGTAAGTTTAGACCCACCCGTAACTTACATGTGATTGTTAGTTGGGAAAACTTTTTTTTACGAGGAATCACTTATTTGTTAGCTATCAGAAAACGCTGAAATAAGTTCCATACAATGAGCAGTGTTTTCTCAATTCATCTTTTTATGTGGAAAATTGTCATATTTTTAAAAAAAACAATAGCAGTTCGATTATCTCGAAAACTACTAATTTTCGGACTGGGTATCATATGGTGAAATATATTGCAAATTGTCTCTGCTTTAACCCCTTTCATGGAATGCATCTAATTACAAGTCACCCTGAGCATATATATATTGATCCGTGACAAGATTTGACAAGGACTAGGGATGTCACTTAGGGATGTAGCAGTGTTCAATGTTCAAGTAGGGTTTACTGGTTGTGGATAGCCTTCTTTGACCTTCGGGTTTAAGAAAGATAGGGAGAGTTGCTGTTGAATGCAAAAATCCAGCTGTAGCTTCAAAAGTTTGATACGAATGTTTACTGAAGTTACGGGAGATATTATGAGGCAGGCTAAAAGTCCTTCCAGAAAAATTGAAACACTAATGTATGTAGTAAAATATGTTTTAATGATTGAATAACATGTTCAAAATTATAATTTCAATATCCAGGTTGCTGAATTTTTTTATGAACGATATTATAGTACTTTCAGAAATTTCATTTTTTTCAAATCTTCCATCCGCTGACACAGGAAGAGAAAAGAGTTCTTGTATGGGAATCGAACACAGTTGACATACACTATCCTAACAGACAACGTATTCATGACGTAGTTTTAAAATTTAATTTTATTCAAAATGAACGATAAGCTTATTCTTAATTTGTAATGGTGGGTACTAAGAGAGTTCAAAATTCAAGCGAGCCTTAAGTGTTGTACAATTTATTATTATTCTCGGTATTTGCAAAATTCAAATTTTCTTTCACTATGTTTTCAAGTATTTGAATAATATTAATACGATAAGACAATCTGAATAACGATATTTATGTTAGTGGATTTAAAATATTTTACTGTTCAATGCCGAGAAGTAATTTTAGAAAGTAACGGAATCATGGCTACTTTTAAAGTAAACGTCAGTTACTTTGTGTCATGTAAAACTTTGCCCGATGTGACTTTCGAACCAAAGTAATACATATCCGCACATAAGTAAATTGAGAAAGCTGGATAATATAGAAACAATGCCACTATCAGTGGATTCAAGGCGCATCATGTTATCAATATGCAAGAGTCGACGAATGATGTGTATTATACTAAAATACTCGATAATGCAAACTTTATACGAGGGTCACTATTTATATTTTGAGCTTTGGCAACACTGATTGAAGCGAGGCGCGATTTGACGTTTGCACGGAGTCGTCTGGCATTATTGACCATAACGTACTTCAAATGTTTTGTCAATAGCTTGATTTGTGTTGTTTATGTTGCCTTGGAGATTGCGCGACAACAATAAAATGGAATTAACTCGTGAACATTTTCGTGCGATGATTTTTTACGATTTTCGACATGGATTATCAAGACAAGAGTGCATCGATCAACTTACTTCCACATTTGGCGATGAAGCCCCATCCTTTGCCACTGTGAAACGCTGGTACAACGAATTTAATCGTGGCCGCCATTCGCTCACCGACGAGATTCGCGAAGGTTGTCCAAAATCAGTTGTTGTTCAAGAAAACATTGATGCTGTGCAAAACCTAATACTGCAAGATCGTCATGTGACATACTGTGAGATTGAGGCAACCATAGGCATTAGTTCCACCAGCATATATAAAATATTACATGATCATTTAGTTGTGAGAAAGGTATGTTCTCGTTGGATCCCACACAATTTGACAAAAACTCAAAAAGACGCTCGCGTCAATTGGTGCAAACAAATGCTCAATAAATACAATCGTGGTGCTTCAAAAGACGTATGTAAGATTGTAACAGGTGACGAATCATGGATATATGCATATGAGCCGGAACGTAAACAGCAGTCGACTGTATGGGTGTTTCAAGATGAACCCATTCCAACAAAAGTTGTTCGCGCTCGAAGCACATCGAAACAAATGGTCGCCTGTTTTTTCGGGGAAACTGGTCATGTGGCAACTGTGCCTTTAGAGGAACGTAGAACGGTCAACTCTGAATGGTACACAACAATTTGTTTGCCAGAGGTCTTCAGTCAAATACGGAAAACAAACAAACGCCGTCGGATCATTCTTCATCAAGACAATGCCAGCTGTCACACATCTCGTCTAACAACCGACTTTATGAACAGTCAAAAAATCGAATTGATGGGTCATCCGCCGTACAGTCCTGATTTGACTTCTTCTTGTTCCCGAATGTCAAGAATAAATTGCGTGGACAAAGATTTTCGTCGGCGGAAGACGCCGTTGATGAGTTCAAAAACCATATTATGGAGGTTTCTCAAGAAGATTGGAAAAACTGCTTTGACAAATGGTTCGACGAATGCAAAAGTGTATTGACCATAAAGGAGAATACTTCGAAAAACAATAAAGTAGTTTTCAATGTCAAATTCCTGTTCTTTCATTGTTAGGCTCAAAATATAAATAGTGACCCTCGTACTCAAATCAATGCTCGCTTTTGATTATCCGATACATATCATGGAATTCCCTTCGTACATTTTATTACAATCAACATTAATAAAAATTACAATGAGTGTAAGTTAATTTACAGAGTTAAAATGTGAACTTTATTTGCAATATTTAATAATTTCATAATTTATTATATAATAATACCTTGATTGCCTTCATTTCAATTTAAAGAAGGAGACTGAAATATTACCTCCGCCAAACTGAAATAATGATTTAATTTTAGTTGTTATTATATGTAAAGCGTTCCCTTAATGTGATATGTAACGGGATGTAGATACACTAAATTCAGTGAATTGTGTTGGATAATTTTTAAAATTGGCTTCACTTCGTGAAGATAGTGTAAAAAATAATAGATAAAGTCAAAATTGTACGTTGAGTTGAGTTAGCAGCTTCTGCATTGAAATTTAATAATTTTCAATTTAAATGTTTTCTACAAGGAAAATTTAAACTTTGCCAATTAAGAAATATGTTGCTCAATAAGATAACCGCTTCCTGTAATAACGATTACACATGTAGGAATTGGATGATACGGTTTTATTAAAACTTTCATTTCCATATTAAAATGAAAATGGTTTTAGTCAGACTCTTCTCTGCCTACATTTTCGATGTCGGTTATAGTGGAGAAGATGTCATCAGCACTGCAGTTCCCTCTCTCCCTCCCACGCAGTGTTCAATTGAAGAAAATGCAGAAGGACCATAGATCAGTGGCGGCAAAAAGGGTGACGTGCATGGGTAGTTGTTCCAATTTTGAACCTGCACTATGGCTTTTAATGCTAACTTTTGACTACAAAGATAAAGAAAACTGTCCTTCACCCTCCTTCGATTTCCCCAGTTTTGGCATCCAATTGCCGCAACAGATCTCGATGTATGAATGATGCAGCATGTCAGAAAATTTTGTCAGATGAAAGTCGTCCCTGTAGGTAGAGTTGAATATTATTCCAAAAAAACTTTTGAGGAGGAGGGTCAGTTGTTTACCATGTTTCTTTTGTTTGGCTTCTTCCGATTTTTTACCTTTCCATAATTTGGAAAGTAAGAATCTGAAGACTCAGAACTGAAACTGCAACTGAAATAGGTTAGCCGAAGATGTAAGGAAACCATAATGTTCGTTTTAAAAATGAAAATATATTCATTGTAAAAAAAGCCAGTATTTTATGAGGAAAAAGTTATTCTTCTTCAGTGTTTGCAAAAATTGATGACATGCCATGCAATGAATGATCTTTGCTGAACATAAATAATTCCATCTTCCATGAGTGATTTAAAATGCAATGACTGTATTTTTTCTTCAACATCGTGAATATTAATCTCGAATTTATGACTCAAACAGTGAATCATTGTTATTTCATACCAAATGATAATAGAGTACACAATCAAAGTGAGGAATTTTTCATTACCTGGTTGGGACGGAAATTTTAAATGTAGGGCAGTGGATGAAAGAGATAGAAGGGGGAAATTTCTTGGCTTCCACCCCTCCAATTTGAACACTGCTCCCAGGGACAGCTGTAGTAACCTAGTGAATCCAAGAGTCTGCTTATGAGAGGATACTTCCGAGAAACTCGCACCCGAGTTTTATTTCCATTGGAATGATCTGTAATGATAAGTTTTTTAATACAAAATTTGGAAATTTCCAATTTTTCAGAATGTTTACCTGAAAGTGCCAATTTTTACTTGGCGATACAAAATGCCAATCTATAACTGATTTGATCTTAAAATATTAACAGAAATATTACATGTAATTAGATAATTAACCGACCCATCATCATAACTGAAGAAACAAGGCAGTGTTTGACCTAAGGCCAATGTTGTTTTTCACTGTTTCTCTATGGTTGTGTTTTTCTAGGCATCCTAAGCTTATTTCCTATTACAGTTGTCTACCCAACTTGGAATAGTCTACAATGAATTCTAGAGAGATATATTTTTTTAAGAATTACCAATATAACGGCAAAATAGAGAGGAACTTTCGCAAATGACCTTGCTGGAACATGGGCAGGCCATGTAGCACGAATGGGAGAGGAAAGAAGAGTTTACAGAATTCTTGTTGGGAATCCTGACGGTAAGAGACCTGTAGGAAGGCCAAAACATAGATGGAGGTAAAACGTTTAGATGAACCTAAAGGAAATCGGGAAGGATGGAAAATATTTGATTGATCTTGCCCAGGATAGGAACACGTGGAAGTTTGTGTTTCTGCAGCATAAACCTTCGGGTTTGAGAAGGTTAAACAGAGTTGCTGGAACATACAAATATCCAGCTATAGCTTCAACAGTTCGATATTGATTTACAGTCAACATTAATAAAAACTACAATGAGAGTGTAAGTTAAATTACAGAGTTCAAATGTGAACATCATTTGCAATATTTAATAATATCATAATTTATTACATAATATTAACTTCATTGTCTTATTTTCAAATTTTAAAATGTAACTGAAGATTTTCTACATACGTTTGAAAGTCGCGGTGCAGTTTTAATCGGTAAACCTGAAATAATGATTTAATTTTAGTTGTTATTATATATAACGCGTTTTCTAAATGTGATAAGTAACGGGATGCAGACGCGTTACCGACTGAGCCACCACCTATTTATGTAAAATACAAGAAATTCAGTCGGTTCATTTGCAATATTTCAGAATGTATTTTGTAATTTTAATGTGTTCATCTTTGTTTCAAATATAAAAGAATGAAATGGAACATTTGCTACATCTCCGTTGAATTTCCTTGTGCGGTGTTTCTCTGTGTCCCTTAAATAATAAACACATTGTGTATACATATGTATATCGTATGCATATGCACGTATATACAGGGCGTCCATAAATTTTCATCCCACCCTGGGTATTGTGAGAACAGCTGTAAATAGGAAGAAATGTCGAAACATATATTCCATTATGTTCAGGGGGAAACGTTTTGAGGCCAGCCATGCCCTACCCGGGCCCAACACAAGGCTGGGTTTGATTCATTTTTTTCAAATTGCAAATTGGTAAAAAAATATGTCGTTTGAAAGGTCTTATGATAACAACAATAATACAGCAAATTCGGGGTCTATACGTAGCTCCAATTCACAATCGCGTGAAATCAAATGTGGAACATAACCAGCATTGGACAGGACTCCAACTCCTACAGTAGTAGTCCTAGACAACAGCGAGAGCCGCAAAAATGTTCCTACACTGTAGCATGATTTGGAGATATCCTAGCAGTGTCTACAAATACGTACACCTCCCTCCCAAGAGATGGCAAGCGTCCGTACGAAAAACCGCATATCATCGCGTCCCCTGAGATTGCTACCAGGAGGTCAAGGACCGACATGCACAATCGCAACTCAAGTCAAATGGTGAAGGAGGCACGTTACATGAACAATGTCAACTGAAGGCAAATTGTTGGGGGTGGGGTTACAAGATGTTACAACACGTACACCACTAAACGTCAAATTGAGCTTACCTACTATTTACAGAAGATGTTCGAAATGAGCCCCATTCACTTGTTTGTAGGAGATTACAGACGGAGTATCGAACCAGACCAATTAATGAGTGTTACTACCACGATGTAGATTCCACAGTACTATTCTGCTTATGTTCTCTTAAGCAAACAGACCTGACCGAAAAATTTCAATGTTACTTTTAAATACTCGTACAAGAGTTGTAGTGTCGTGCACACTGTGTGATCTACTAACGTGTTTCCTGAAGCTTCCGTTACCGTGGTTCTGTTTGTGTGTGTATTGGTGGTTAAAGTGTTTCCACGACGAGAAAAATGAATTGTGCCGGAAGGGCGCGTTCTGGCCAAGACAAAGTGGAAATTATCTTTATTTTCGGTGAATGTGGCAGAAACTACCGTGCTACTGCTAGACGACTTAACGAATTGTATCCCCAACGCCCTAGTATTGACCATAAGTATTTTTGAGACCTTATAAAAAAATTCCGTGAAGCGCAAACCGTCAATGACAGACGACGTCCATAGGTATTTTAGGAAACCACATAATTGGACCCCTATTTCTTAATGGCAATTTAAACGGTAATCTGTACCTGCAAATTCTACGTGACACAGTGGATCTCTTGGTAACGGACCTTGTAGAAAACTCAGTCAATGTCAACGGTGTGCCTGAATTTGATGCGGACAATATCGTCTTTCAGCCAGAAGGATGTCCTGCACACTACAGCCGGGAACGAACGAGCATTATCCCAATAGGTGGATAGGCCGTCGTGGTACTATCGAATGGCCTGCGAGATCGCTTGATTTGTCTCCGAACGATTTCTTCCTTTGGGGACACCCTGAATCTGTTGTGTACAAAACAGAACCTCGAAGTCTTGCTGATCTGTAACAAAGAATAATAGCAGCCTGTAGAAACATTTCAGACGACACTTTCAGCAAAGTGTGACGTGCATTTCATACTCGTCTGTTCTAGTGCCAAGAAGTGAATGGGGCTCATTTTGAACATCTTCTGTAAATAGTAGGTAAGCTCAATTTGACTTTTAGTAGTGTACATGTTGTAACATCTTGTAATCCCCCATTGCCTCCAGTTGACATTGCACATATAACTGCGTGACTCCTTCACAATTTGACTTGAGTTGCGATTGTGCATGTCGGTCCTGTCCTCCTGGTAGCAATCTCAGATGGCGCGATGATATGTGGTTTTGTGTACGGACGCTTGCCATCTCTTGAGGGGGGGAGGTGTACGTATTTGTAGACACTGCTAGGTTATCTCCGTATCATGCTACAGTGTAGGAACATTTTTCCAGCTCCCACTGTTATCTAGTATTACTACTGTAATAGCAATGCTGGCCATGTTCAACATTTGATTTCACGCCATTGTCACGTAGAGACCGCGGATTTGTTGTGTTATTGTTGTTGTGATGAGACCTTTCAAACGACATGTTCTTTGAATCCCCTTGCTATTTAAAAAAATTGAGTCGACCCCAGCCTACCCGCTTGTAGGGGCCCGGGTAGGGCATGTTTGGCCTCAAAACGTTTCCCCCCTAAAATCATGGGATACGTGTATCGCCATTTCTTCCTATTTACAGCCGTTCTCACAATACCCAGGGTGGGGTGAGACTTTATGGACACCCTGTATAATGCATATGTTAAATTGAATTTATAGAGTTGACACTGGTAATTATTACTCATGAATCTGATACTTGTCCAACGATATATCTGCCCATTCTTTGCATTAAAACAATCTTCGTGAAGATAGTGAAAAAAATATAATAGATAAATTCAAAATTTTTCATTGAGTTGAGTTAGCAGTTCTGCGTTGAAATTTGATTATTTTCAATTTAAATGTTTTGTACAAGATTAATTTCAACTATGGCAATTAAGAAACATGTTCCTCAATAAGATTACCGCTTCATATAATAAGGTTTTTACTTGTAGGAATTGGATCATACGTTTTTAATAAAACTTTCACTTTCTTATTGAAATGAAATTTGTTGATGTCAGACTCTTCTCTGCACACTGCAATCTAACATGAAAGCACACGAGTGTGTAGATAGAGTTAGTGCTTCCTAAATTCTCGATGTCGGCTATAGTGGAGAAGATGTCATCAGAACCACACTTGAACGCTTTTATGCCCCTCTCCTTCCCAGGAATTTTTGGAATTGAAGAAAATGCAGAGGGTCTATAGATCAGTGGCGGCAACAAGGGTGATGTCTTTGGGTAGTTTTCCCTATTTTGCACTTGCACTGTGGTTTCTTGTTCCTAAGCCTTGACTACAAAGAAAAAAGTTAACTGTCCTCCTCCCCTTACATTTCCCCAGGTTTGGCATACAATTGCCGCAACAGATGTCTATGTATGAATGATGTAGCATTTCAGAAAATGTTCTGACAGGAAATTATTCGAAAATGGCTTTTTGGGAGGGGGGTTAGTTGTTTCGGACGTTTCTTTTGTTGGACTTCTTCCGATTTTTTCCCTTTGCATAATTTGGCAACTACGAATCTGAAAACTCACAACTGAAACTGCAACTGAAATAGGTTAGCCGATGTTGTAAAGAATCCAAATGTTCGTTTTAAAAAAAAGCCAAAAATATTCATTTTTAAAACAGCCGGCATTTTATCAGCGAAATGTAATTCTTCTTCAGTGTTGAAACCTATTGATGACATGACTTGCATAGGATGATCTTTGCTCAACATTAATAATTCCATCATCCATGAGAGATTTGAAATGCAATGACTGTATGTTTTGTTTAACATCGTGAATATTAATCTCGAATTTATGACTGAAAAAAGTGAATTAATGTTATGCCATACCAAATGATAGTAGAGTACACAATCAGAGGGGGAAATTTTCTTTCCCTGGTTGGGAAGGAAATTATAAATGTAGAGTTGGAAATGAAAAGGTAGAAAGGTAAATTCCTTGGCTCCCCCCCTTTCAAATAGTACACCGCTCCCAGGGACCGCTGAGTTACTGATCTAGTGAATCTAAGAGTCTGTTTATGAGAGGATACTTCAGAAATAATCGCACACGAGGTTTATTTTCCTTGAAATGATCTTTAACGATAAGATTTAAATTCGAAATTTTCAAATTTCGAATCTTTAATCGTGTGCTGTTGGAGTTCGAATTAAAAACAGCCGATGGTATTGTAATTGATGTATTTCAGCAAACCATTATTTATAGGATGTGTACCTGAAAGTGCCAGTTTTTACTTCGCGATAAAACATGCCAATATATATAAAAGGTAACAAAAAAGTTCTTGCCGTTCTAGAGCAGTGATAAACAAAGAGCAATACAGTGGACGGTACGTACCTTTAGGTTTCGAAGTGATTTCCATCAGCATCCAACACCCTTTGCCAACGTTCCTGCAGCTGCACAATACCCTGGTGATAAAACTCGGCGGGCTTGGATGCAAAGAAGATAGTGAGTGCGTTCCGCTGGTCTCCCTCATTTGCGAAGGATCTCCCACGGAGCTGGTTGTCGAGGGAATGAAACAGGTGGTAATCTGTTGGTTCAAGATCCGGTGAATATGGTGGATGGTACAGGGTCTCCCAGCCAAGTTGCTGAAGGGTCTCCCGGATCCTCTTTGTCACATGTGGCTTGGCATTGTCGTGCAGGAACAGCACACCCTTGTGATTCACCAATGCCGGCTTCTTCTGCCGCAATGCACGGCGCACCCTTTGCAACTGCTGAGAGTAGAGGTCAGCAGTGATGGTCTGACCAGGTGGAAGGAGCTCGTAATGCACCACTTGCCGACAATTGCACCATATAGAGAGCATAACCTTTCGTGGGTTCAGAGGCGGTCTTGAGGTGTGAGGAACAGGGTCACGTTGCGACATCCAATGTCTGGTACGCTTGGGAGTATCATAGAGAACACACTTTTCTTCACCAGTGAGCAAGCGATGAAATATGGGTGTGTTCGGGTGCTGAGTGAGCAAGCACAAACAGGCAGTCACTCGTTGTTCCCTGTTGGCTGCCGACAATGTGTGGGGTACCCACTTGCTTAAGTTATATGACATCCCTATCCCATGCAGGTGCAGTCTGACTGTTTCAGCGGAAACATGGAACTTTTCTGCAAGTTCATCACACGTTAGACAACTGTCCTCCTCGATGGCTGCTTTCAGGGCCTCGTCATCCAACACATGTGGTCGTCCACTGCGAGGTTCATCCGAAAGGCTCACATCTCCCGAACGGAATTTCTGGAACCAATGCCTGGCAGTGCGTTCGTTCAAGGCATTCTCCCGAAATGCCTGGCAAATGCAGTGACTTGATGCGGCAGCTGACAGGCCCACTTTAAAGTCATACAACAAACACACGCGAACATGCTGCTTCGATACCTCCATTTCTCTTCGACACTGGACGAGATATGACTGCTGTGTGTGCGAAACGTGCCTGTATTACTGACAGTCGAAGGTCAGACTAACTCCCGATCGCTTGGCAGGCACGTGCCTCATTTTGTTTCCTCTGTGTGAGTGCATGATTAATGGGCCGTCAAAAACGGCAATAACTTTTTTGGTTACCTTCTAACTGATTTGATCTTAAAATGTTAACAGGAAAGTGAGATATATTTATATAATTATCAGGTCCATACTCATAACTGCAGAATTAAGGCAGAGTTTGACCTAGGGCCAATGTTGTTTCTGACACTTTCTCTATCGTTGTGGTTTTCTAGACATCCTAAGCCTATTTCCAATTACAGATATCTACCCAACTTTGAATAGTCTATAATGAATTCTAGACAGATATACGTAATTTTAAGAATTAACAAATATCACAGCAAATGGAGAGGATTTTTTTTGCAAGTGACCTGGCTGGAACATAGGCAGACCATGTATCACGAAGGAGAGAGGACAGAATTGTATACAGAATTCTTGTTTTGAAACCTGTGGAAAGGATCTGTGTGAAAGCCAAGTCGTGGATGGAGGAATAACGGTCAGATGAACCTAAAGGAAATCTGTAAAGATGGAAGAGATTGGATTGATCTTGCCCAAGATAGGAACACGTTGAAGGCTTGTGTTGCTGCAGCCAAAAACCTTCTGGTTTAAGAAGAATAGAGAGAGAGTTGCTGAAACATGCAAGAAGTCCAGCGTGGGATTAGGATCATCTTACCATTTCGCCGAGTGGTCTTCACACGCATTATATCAGATTTATCATCTAAGTAAAATTTTCGGCGAAAGGAGTATTCCAGGAAATTTCCCATTTTGATGAAAATTTTCCTCAGGTGAGATATTTGTCTCTTTTTATTCGGTGAAACGGGAATACGCGAAATAAGATTCGGTGAAACGGGAGAAAATCCGATTAGGAACTTCATGAACATTGCTTTTTAAATGACTGAAAGAAAAACACTTGCGCCGGACTCTGTGACTGAGTGGTTAGCACATCGCGCTGCGAGGCCCAGGGTGCCGTGTTCGGATCCCGCTCGGACATGGTTGTGTGTGAATGTCCATTTATCATTTTCATCATTTCATCACGCATCCCCGTCTTCGCAAATTAGTAAAGAGACACAAAACGCGAAGTAAAATAAAGTAAATAAAATCCAAAAATAAAAAAAAGTAGAGTTTGTGATAAATTTCCATTTTGTTTCAGTGAACAGATTCTTACTCTTTTGGTAACAGTTATATATCACAACTCGTACGGTTTGACAGTTCAAATAAATGCCACTTCTTTCTGAACAGGAGTGTACGTAAAATTCACTATTGTCTACTTACATGTCTACAAGTGGCTAAAATATTTTTAAACGACGGCTCACGTAGAATAAACTAACTCACATACATACGCTTCACTAACAAGAGCTTCGTATGTGTTGTTAAAATTTCATCAGCGTGCATTAACGTGAATCCTTTATGAGAATAAAGGTGTTCCAGAAGTCTCTTACCGATTTTAGTATATATTTGATTGTCTATTGATCCAAAAGTTGCAGAAAAGCGATGTAAAAAAATCAGTTCCATTTGTCAATGAGCATTGTACTGTATTGCACCTAAATCTTTTTCTGAATAGACACACTCTCGGCGTTGCTACGATTACAACAGACACATGCAGGAGTGCATGAAATTTTTTTGAGTGAAGAACACCTTAAGTTGCTACCCTCAACACGTCTTGAGTTCATAATGATTGGAATTCATCAGAAACTTCTCGAAAACGCTTACTATAAAGAAGCCTATTAACAATGGATTCAAACAGCAATCATTCCTAAGATATTGCATGTCTGGTGATCTTTGCTATATATAAGTGGTTTTCAAACTGCAGGTGTGAGGAGCAGACTTCATAGGTTGAACACTTACATAAAATATAGCTGATTTTGTCACTGACACTCTTTTCTTAGTTTCATGTGATTTGAAATAAAATACTCCTTCAAAATCTATATTAGACTAATTTTGGAACCGAATCACTAGACGTTTAGTTATGACTAACGGGTACAATGAGAGCCGCTGATCTATATCAACCAAAATGCATCGAGAGATGAACAATGCGATTTTCTACTCAGTTGGACCTCAACCATGTCTCGGCTTAACAGGAAGACGAAAGAATCTGCCAGCAGAACGAACATCTCTCAGAACCTGATGGTGCTCAGAATGTGCAGTTGTAAACGAATCGGTTGATGATGAACTTGAGGTCAAGCGAAGTGGTTTTTATAGGAAACTAGAGCAGTAAAATATAATGGCTTTCTGAGAAGTGGACCTTTCGAATCATTTAACAAATAGCTTTTCCCTTTGTTTAAATTAAATGGAAAACCTACGCTGATGGCTATCACGGATTATTCCTATGTCCTTTAGCAACCTTCAGAGCGACTGTTGCGAGTAGGTGTGTTGCTATGCTATTATAGTAATATCCAAATATATTGAATGAAGCATCCCCGATGGTGCAGTGGTAACGTTGTCACCTTGAAATCAATGGCTCCCGAGAGAGGATGTACACGGTGGTTTGGATCCCACTGTAAACTGAAGGTATGTAAAGTGGGGAACCCCCTGACAAGCCCGCCTGCTCCCGCATACATTCAGGGGTATGCGCTGTATGCCGTGGTGCCTTCAAATAAAAACCAGGGCGTCAGTTTTCTCTAAATTACGGTTCTCTCGTTTATGTATTCACAATATTTAATTGAGCTTCCATTTAAGTGAATACAATATGTTACAAATACAATTATTACAAATACAATTATTCCTGGCCTATTCTGGAATCCAGAAAGTTGATACTTTATAAACTGTAGGTCCAGTTTCGATTAGTCTAGCTGCGCATAAAGTGGATTTAAACCTCAAATTGAATGGAATGAAGGAAGTGAATCCCACACGAATAAGCCTAAAGCAGAATTGGGGTTGCGATTCTTCATTCTAGATGATATGTATCTATGTATCCTCGGAAAAAGCACCGGTTATAGCTATTCACGAACAAAAAATAATACTCTGTCCCGGGTATCTGTGGAGCTTGGGAACAAAGACAAGTCTCTGTGCAAGTAGTGACGCAAGACGGCTCCACCAGTGAATACGTAAGAGGGAACGGGATTACGTAGTGGGGGAAGCGAATGTAGGTACTAGCCTTCGCAGCGGCGTGTACTGTTACGTTCTACCCATTTTACGCCCCTTCTCTGCCGCCATGTGCGGTCTTGCTCCATATATTCCTGGGATAGAGTACAAATCCTAACTTTTTTATTGAAACAGATGGAAAGTTGTAGGATATGGTGTCTTCACACTATGTGACCTCCCCTGTGGAGAAGTGAAAATGTCGTCGCCTTGTAATCAACCTGTCCGGATTCGATAGCAGGTGTGGAGGCATAGAGTGGTTCAGATTCCCACTTTCAGCCGTAGGGCTAGTCCCGATTAGCCTATCTGTGCCTGAAGTGGACTTAAAATAAGAAGTCAAAAATACACAGACTAGGAAATTACCAGATCATACGTCCCGAAAAATTTATGAAGTAGGTGTTGTATTGTGAAACCTCCCCTTCCCCCGCCTAGGAAATTTCCAAGACTGCTCTTAAAGATTTCCACATTTAATATAAAGTGCAATAACATTATTTTTTTTTGCCACTATGGAGTTACAAACGCAACATAATCAGACCTTCCACTAATGTGTATCAATGTCTCTACTTGTTATTGCAAGGAATGCACAGTAAACGGTTGGTAAGATATACGTATTAGGAAAGGTGACCATTTTTTGTAAGAAGCACAAAATTGGTTTCAAATAATCACTAAAAATGAAGTAGTTGATTATCTACAGTTATTATATTTATTATTGATACGGATACTCCACCTCGCGGTCCAAGGCGTCAGGATTTGGGATCGGGCTACAGGACGAGCGCAAGTTCAAGTCTCCTGGAGGAAGCGTAACAACTTTTCTCCTGAGATTTCGGCCTGTGTATGGGATCGATAGCCACACACGAATGTGAGGAGATTGGGGAGCTGTGAATGAGTACCGTGACAACAACCTACAACGAAAGGGTGTTCGTCGTGCTGACCACAAGTCAACCTGTATCTGGTTGGATGGTATTCCACCTAGGCAGGTTGGAGTGAGGGCGTTAGGATTGGCTCCCACTGGCTTATATGAACGTATTTGATATTTTGCTGGTCTGCAAATTTAATATTAATTTGTGAAAATCATATGGCAAATATTTCGGATGTGTGGGCATCGAAATTATATAATTCTTAAGTTACGTAATAGCCGTTTATATAAGCTAAATGTGCATTTGTTCCCGATAGTCATCTACTGTGAAAGCTTCCGTTGCATATGACTTTCAACACAGGAAATTTCTAGGTCATTCGTGTAGGAGTAGTATACCTATAAATACAGACTTCACGTTTGGAAACGCGTCATACATTCGACAGACATCATGGCGAAACTTCAATTGGTCTCTGCTCTTCTGATGATGATGCTTTTTATCAGTGCAATAGGTGCAGCTGGAACTAAACCAAAGACGGATGTAAGTATAACATCGCTTTGACATTCTGAAAGGTTATTCTTAAATGTTACGTTACACTATTTACGTCTTTAAAATTCTTGACAAATTGTCTCAAATCTTTGAGTTGATAATACCATAGATCAAGATATATAAGCAAATCTTCATTAAAAGGCATGAAAACCGCTTCACGGACCTCCCGCTGGGATCATCCCATCGCAAAAAGCTTCAGAATAATACGTTCAACAGCTCTCAAGCCAAACTTCACTGGAATCATTGCCCTGAAGCAATGGATTCCGAGGAAACCTTCCACCTGCGAAGCCTCAGTGCTTCGAAATTGAGAAGTGGCTCTTCTTTTACTAGCGGGCAGGAAATCAAAGTATGATGTACATCTATATAGAGACTAGATTCTGGAAAATACCTTACTATTATACTCATTCCTAGCATATAAGAGGTTACTGAAGGCTACCAAAACGAGTATTTTTTCAATGAACACTCTGGCAATTTACCACAGATATTCTGTACGTAGCAACGAGATAAATCGGTTATAGATGGTTTTATTTATCTTGAGTTTCTTTTGCATTTTCGACATAAACACCACATCAATAGATATAAAAGACGTTACTGAGTGGATTCAATAATCGCAGCAATATTTCTGAACGGCAGTCTTACACACTTTTCTTAAAACCTCAAAGCGAGGAACTATTTTTTTTTGTTTGAATTATTTTAGAATAATTTTAAAATAATAATAAATTTCGAATATATATATATGTCTTTATCTGTGATAATATAACCACTTTTATTTAGAGTATTCTCGTTTTCAATGTTTTGGATCCTGGGTAAGGCATGTATATGCCGTTGTGTTTGACTCATTATCTGTTAGTTCAGACTTTCGCCACCCGCCTCTGCTGCACCCGTACAGTATATATAGCTCAGGTGGCTGACAGCCAGATGCCAGCGGTGAAAGACCTTGACAATCTGCTGATAGGAGAGAACCCTTCAACCATAGACGTAAGCAGGCCTTCTTATTAGGAAGGGGGCAAAAGCCTTGGCATTCTATTTTACAATTTTTAAAAATTTAGATCATTCGGCGCGCAGAGCTTACTCAGCCGTATCCTAGCTACGGCTCTGAACTTAACAAGACTAAGATAAGCAGATATTGCGAGCAAGAAAATATTACGAAATGTATTATTTTAAAATAAAATTTGATATCGAGGGTGACAATTGCCCCTTTGTGAACCCTACAGGTGCTATTGGGCGTAAGGAAGAAATAATGGAAAAAATACCTGAAAAATAATGCCATCTTGAGTATCCTATTGTTCGGCTACTCTTAGATTCTACTAGTCTTGCTTTCTTTTACCTGAATGTTTGCCCTCTAGAATTGGCTTCCGTCTAAGGTTGGCCCCATCTCTCCCTTTCAAATCGAATGTCAACTAAAAGTATAAATTTCACACGTATAATTTGATTTCAATCGTAATAATTTACATTAATGTGATAATTTCAAATTCAAGTTGTGTTTTGTTTTGAGGGGGCAACATTATTATCGGGGTAATATGTCCCTTGGAAAAATACCTTGTTTGTCCGTCCATGCGAACATCGATGATTAGGAGGGCATTGCCACCCCCCTTTGTCCCCCCTGCATACGCTTATGTCTTCAACTCGCTGTAGACCTATGCCTGCCAGCCATATTACAACTTTCACTTTGCAGTTGCAACTTTTACTAAATGGATGATGTAGAACTCACTGCTACTTGGACATTTTATGGATAACACTCTATGTAGAAAAACTGGAAAGTTATAAATAACGAAATTTTGATATGAGTAGTAAATGTGCGCTATCCACCGGATGTTAACATTTCTGTGCTTCCTTGGCGCGGGCAGAAACTTACTTCCGGTTTTCAATTGAATAACATGGAGTTCAAAGGTGTGAATACAGTGTCTTAAGAAAAGGCGGCAATCATTGTGTGGCTTTTGGCTACAACACGAGGTTGGGAACAAATATTTCTTTCGGGTATCTATGCATAGTTTTCAGATAGATCAGATACGGAAAAATCAGTCTATAGTCGACACTACATCAGCGGATTAATCCAAATGAAGAAAGTTTAAGTGTTTCGAAAATCATAATTGTTAAACGCATAAGTGTTTACTATATTTAAGATTGAAATTAACTATTTAGAATCATCCATACTTCCAAAAAATATAATCTTATAATTTAAAGTAATCAATATAAACGTTATAATACAATTTTCACTAACTTCTAAAGTCTTTTTCTTGAAAGACACTTGAAAATGTTAATAATAAAATAACAATAACTGTGCATTTCAGTACTGGAATTGTTGTACTGTATATGCACTCGAATATTATTAATAAGTAAATGATAATAAATTTAGAATACGGCTTGTTAATTTCATTAGTTTAGTAATTATTTATTATATAACATTTAAAACAGTTGTAATTATTATTATATCTGCCATTCTACATTTATTACTGACCTTTACCCCCTACAAAAATTTCTGACGACGCTCTCTCTAAGCCATGTAATAAAATTAAAGGGTCTGTGTTTGACTACACAAATATACATTTTACTGTTGTATAATTGAAGTATTTCAATGTTTATAACTTATGTAAGCTTTATTTCAACCTGCACAAGTCTTAACACTAAACTGTTGGTACAAGATCAATGTTGTCTTGGAAAATACTACTATTTTTCCGCAAATCTTCATCCAAACGATCCGGGAAATTGCCAATCTTTTCTAGGTAACTTTGTTTCTCTATATCACTCAAAAATTTCAAGTCATCCATTTTGTATAAGATCTTTTATAAGAAAACAATATCGGCAACGATCTGTATTTCACTTGTTTACATTGCAAAATTACCTAAACCGAAAGTTATTTCCCCGCCATCTATAATGAAACTGTCTGATGGATTATTTTGTGTTTATTCACGAATAAACCCCATAGGTGGAAATCGTTGTGATGTTTGGTTGTCGTCTGCCTTCTGCTTCCCTGCTGTGCGCCTGGGCCACAGAGCGCGAAGGTTGACTCTCGAGCTGACACCTGGCAGGAAAAGTGGCAAGAGTACTGTCTTGTAGATTTGGACAACAATGAAAGGGACGGGAAAGAACCAAACGGAGTGTTTGCCAATTCGGACACTGCCAAGTTTCCGGACAAAGAGTCCAAAAACCAAGCAGCGAGATGAAAGAGAATAGTGATAAGATAAGAACAACAGTAGCAGATAAGCTACACCCGTTTGGTGTTTAAAGTACCCCATCTTGAAATGCATTACCACACTCAATATGTAGATGCTATGAAATATCAATGGAAAATCTACGAATTATAGCATCACCGCCAAAACACTACTGAGTTGCCACATTCTCTCTTCTCATTCTAAACCACTCACTGATTTTTTTTGTCAAAGTTATTCCAGGTGATGCCTTTAAAATATTTACCGAATGCACTTAAATGCAATATCTGCTTCTTCATTGTCTTTAATTTAAGGTCGCTTTTATGCAACTTTTGACTAATCACGACAATGCGTACGAGTGATGAAGGGATGCTAACAGACAAAACTATTGCCCAGGCCGGGATTCGAACCCGTAACTTGGCCAAGGAGGTCGTGATTTATATACTCATTGGTTCAAAGCATGTATAAACACTTCAGCTCCTAAACTTGATTTGGTTTTGACCCCACTTTAAAAAGTTCCATGCGAGTGATCATGCCTGTTTCAAACACATTTCCATAACATATATTATTATATCTCGGCGCAGGCAGTCCCGGGTTCGAATCCCGGCCTGGGCGTGGGTGTTTGTGAGTGTGAATTCATCATATCGTCACTTCGTAATTAGCTAACAGTGGCAAAAAAGCGAAGTAAAACAAACTAAATCAACCAATGAATCAATTAAATCAAAATTATTGTTATATCTGAAACAATAATTCATGAACTCCAACAGTGAAACACCATGTGTAACAATATATCATGAACATAGCTTTTGTTGGGCGATGAACGTTTCATTTCAACGCAACAATTTCGTGTTACTTGCTGTAACGCACCAAAATGTACTTACATTATAAAAACATGCAATGCGCGTACATAACCAGACATAATACACTGATATCTATCCGAGTTATGTCGATCTGATAATTCATTAATTCTACTTTATTTCCTATGCTGTTCATTTTGTGTTAAATTGTATTATAAAATATGCTATGTGGACTTAACTAATTTCAGTATTAAATGTTACAGCCCGTCGAACAGCAATTTGCGGGTAATTATTATTTGAAAATACGTAGTTTTACATATTTCTTAAGATCATAATTTCGTTCTGTATATGATAAGTTATTATTTTTACAAGGAAGTTCAAAATGTACGTATATTTGATATGCTTAATTGTGCCCTGCCTGGTGAACGGACATTGCACTGCAGGTCCAGCCCTACCTCAACAGAAATTTTACGTTCAACAAACTATAATGTTTAATTTTGTATCTTACGTTGTTATCAAACACTTCTACTCTAATCCAAAATTGAGTTTCAAATTGACGAGCAAAAATGAGCGATTCTACCACGACTTATAGAAGAACTATATGTCACAAGATTTATCTCGCAATTGCGTAAGAATTAGTTGGAATCAATGATGTGATATTTCCACCGAATATTTGCGCTTTTCTATTCCTTTCTGTGGTTCTAGAGAGCACATGTTCGTAAGCCAATAGGTGGATTCTTATTTCGGTTTTTCTTTCAGTATGTGGATAGAATTTCCCATTGTTGTTGACTAGCGACCTTAATTTCGAAAATTTCGGGTTTGATTCGTGCCTTAGAATGAATGTTACTATGTGAGTGGCGTTCGACCCATTTCATGTTATTTCTATCCATTGCGATCTTCAGGATAGGCTAAAAGTTGCAGAAAATTCAAATTATAAGACCAAATGTTGGTAGTTTACTTACAGTAAGAAAACTTAATATCTTTTCAGGTCTTTACTCAAGGTAAGTGTTCTTATGTTAGACTGCATAGACTATTTGATGTAAAAATTGTGTATCACAAGTTAAAATACATGGAGGATTCGTTTTTTTAATGCATAATTTCTAACTTTTTTATTTTAAGAAATCACGTAAGGTTTATTAAAACTGAAATTATTTGAAACGTATTTTCAAAATTTGCCAACTATGATATCAATAATTTATATAAAATTTGAGCGGAAAACCTCAGCTTTGAGTTTGGAAGAAGTAATTTATAGAATTCGTGCAAAAACATAATTTGAGATTGATGCCAAATGGATTGTACACTAATTGTAAGGTTAATTCGGTTTCTCTAATGACTAACTAAAATGATACAATTTGAATTTTTTATAACAACATTTCTCTAATTGTATTTTAGGTGAATCCGTAAAGATATTTCATCTGAAGAAAAAATGGACCACTTCAATGCAGCATTAGTACTAATTCTCTATTATTCACTTCACAGTTAAAATGTATTCCTTATCACTGCAATAAAAGCATTTAGGTGCAAAAATTTCATATTTCCTTAATTTGAAACATATAATACTGGGCGTCCAAGTTAAACGTCGCCTGGCTCGAACACATTTGTTTATTGTAACGTGTACTCAAGGTCATATCTTTTCAATATCCTTGGCGTGTAACTCTTGATCGGAGCCGGGCTACTTTTAACTGGGATACCCTTTATATACTAGGTATATACCAAAAGGGTGAAACCACCCCTATATATAAACGGGCTGACACACGCCAAAGGGTGAGGAGGATAACCATCTGGGCCATGCAATCAGGATAGCCGCCATCTTGGAATTACCTTCATTTTGTATAATGGCAAGGTGCTAGTGTTGGTTACGAGACATATCTCGTTTCGTCACATATATTGTCTCTAAAATTAGACGGGACAATTTTCTTTTTAAATTCGAGACGGGACGACTAGCGAATCCTGGTCTTCTCCCGAAAATATACAAACAACTAACTTAATACGTAGATTTTCAGCGAAAAATGCAGGCTCGACCAGGACTCGAACCCGGGTCTCTGGCAATCCGTGCCATTGCTCTACCACTGAGCTACCGAGCAAGTGCTACTGCAGAGACGATTTCACACAGGTAAAACAGCGCCAGCGAAAATGCAGGGGAAGCCAGGCCGGCTCGGTAGCTCAGTGGTAGAGCAATGGCACGGATTGCCAGAGACCCGGGTTCGAGTCCTGGTCGAGCCTGCATTTTTCGCTGAAAATCTACGTAGTACATCTCCTGTGTGTGCCTAATTTAATGAACTAACTTAATCATTTGCAAATACTCATTTACTCGGAATAAAGTTTTGCCTTGGAAACACAGACCCGCTTCTATATTTTTGTGAAAGGAAGGTAATCAGGATGGTGATTGAATACCTAACCTTAATTTTAATACTCTTTCGATACCCAGCGTTACCTCCCATTTCAATGTTAATAATTTTATGTTGTGATAGTACTCCAGGCATAAGGTTATGCGGATGTTTGCGTTAAAGAATAGTAATAGAGAACTGTCCTCGATAAGTTCTTTGAATGTGTAGTTTATGAAAATTATTGCAAACGTACGAAGATAATCGTGGTATTTGTTTGCTTTTCAATATTGATAAAATTTAATTTGTTTATCCATTAAAAGTTGAAATGTTTTAACGCCTTAAAAAGAGAAACGACTACTATCACCCGTACAACACAGTTACACCGTGATGCCCCAACTCAGGAACTATGAGGAAAGTTCCAAATTCAGGAACCGATATTTTCACGTGGAATGTTCCCAATTCAGGAACCGATATTTTCACGTCGAATGTTCCCAATTCAGGAACCGATATTTTCACGTGGAATGTTCTCAATTCAGGAACCGATATTTTCACGTGGAATGCTACCAATTCAGGAACTGTATTTCGACTTGGAATGTTTCCGCTGCCTCGGAAGGGAAGAAGGAGAGGTAAGGATCGGTTTCTGAGAGGTTCTAATCGTTACTGCACGTTTCCCTGAAATACTGCGTTCATACAGTACAGGGTGTTCATGAAGTCCCTGTACGATTACAAAAAACATAGCTCGGAAACTACATGCAATAGAACAATGCTGTTGATTGAAAAATGAGCTACAACTCTCTACGTTTATATGCCATACACTTCAATGTGCGGTAATCTACTTCTGCCCGTACACGTCCCAACATATCACCAGTAACAGGATACTATCAGTTATTCTCCTTCGAAGAGTAGCAACATCTAGGACAGGAGTGCGGTAAACAAAATCTTTGACATACCCCCAGAAGAAATCCGAGGGTGGCCAGGGAATAGTTCCAAAACGGCCTAACTACCTGCCAGGTTATTGCCTATCCAGAAAACCTCGAACATCCTTGGACCAACGAGGTGTTGATAGGAATTCCTCCAACTGAAGAAGAAGGTACTGTTCAAGCTATGTTCTTTTGTAATGGTACCGGGACTTAATGATCTCCCTGTATATCCATTTGTAGAGAAAGTAGCTTTACGGAAATTTCTCTTTCCTCTAATTTTGAGTATATTGTAGGTTAATTAGAATTAGTATTGAGCTATATAACGTACAAACCATATATCGCGATATTAAAAGGTATATCGTCCAGACGATATCAACAATCATCAATCAATAATCAATATATCTTCACGATATTTTGGCGATATATCGTCACGATATTTAGTGATGTAGTATATCGTATCGGCGTTATATATTCACGATATTTTGCCATATATATCTTGGAGACGATATTACGATACGGAAAATATATCGTTTCGTATCGTGTGTGAGTATATTTTCTTGACGATATATCGCAATATCAAATTTCCGATATACTAGTTAGTAGTTACACAGGTGTGCCTATTGTCAAGTATTTCAAACGTCAATTCATCGTCACCCGAGGCAATTAGTAGGACGTCCTGACTTGCAAAGACATTTCACTGGAATATCCAACCAGTAAAGAGCAGTTCCTCAGATTGCACTGCTTTACCTAGGAATTGCCATAGTTCCTGACTTGGGAAATCCTGAATCGGGATTACGTACTTTGAATAACACCAAGAACATGTTAAGAACTGCGAAGAGAAAGAAGACCACGCTAGACTTAATTTAGGTTCCTCTTCGGTTAGGTTAGGTTAGGTTAGGTGTATGAGAACGACGGAGTTTGCTGGAGCACGTGTTCTCATTAAAAGTAGACCAGGAAACATCAAATGGCTTCTCGGAAAATAGACTTTCCTTTTGAAAGCGACAACAATAAATGGCGAACTGATTGTTCATATGATCCTCATCAACCTTCATAACGAATGAAAGATGCAGGTGTCCCTCCGGGACGCCCACGACACTCACCTAACCATTCTTCCACTAATGGATGCGCTATCCTAACGATGCCTTATATCCCGCTTTATGGCCATAATGTACCGCACAAGAGAGCTAGCTATATTTGCGAAGTAGAGGTTGATCCAAGGATTCACTTGCAATAATCCAATAGTAAAGTTTGCTACTAACATCAGCTGCTGATACCTCGATCCAATGTTCATCGAACAAATTAAGAAAAAAAATATC
Source organism: Lepisma saccharinum (assembly GCF_977018435.1). NCBI lineage: Eukaryota > Metazoa > Arthropoda > Insecta > Zygentoma > Lepismatidae > Lepisma > Lepisma saccharinum. Next base: position 238,636 of record NW_028142974.1, on the reverse strand, counting down.
TGTGCCACCTTACTTTTGTACACAAATATTTTTCGGCTGGAAGATGTCCTTGACCTTCATGTAACGTTAGCACCATATGGATTTCCTGGATAACTTAAGGATGCTTGGATATTCCTTGATATCCCGTGCATGTACCAAAGTCTACATGTCTTCCTCCATTCTTTCCTCTAGTTCCACCACGAGTCGTTCCTCCAGGACCCGTTCCTACAGTAAAGAACCCGTTCCTCGATTCCTACATACGAGTCGAGTCCTGCGTGCAGATTTGCCATCATCTCACTGGTTAGGTCCGTATCTTCACATTTACAACATGATTGAACTCCACATATCACCTATTACCAGAGATGACACATATATTAAAAGAATAGATTCAATTTATTATTTGGATTCTGCTTGAAAACCGAGATCGGCTTATGTAAGTGCACGGTTCAGACGAACTGATTTACTTGCCGTCCTTCATACAGCTACCATCAGGTGTATGGAATTTACATTTTCAATCCATGATGATGAAAGACAAGCGCGTTGCAACAGTTTTGACGAAATTGTTTCTAACATACATAAATACAAGAAATAAGAAAAATGTATTCACTCAAATTAGATCGTTATCACGACATACGTCATACAGATAATGATATAATTTTCTTAATGGCTTCAGTCCTCGAAGATAAGAGTGACATTAGCTCTCTAAACTTTGAATTGATAATAATATTATTTTCTTACTGGCTTCAGTCCTTGAAGATAGCAGTGTCATTAGCTCTCCAAACTTTGAACAGATAATGATATAATTTTCTTAATGGCTTCATTCCTTGAAGATAAGAGTGACATTAGCCCTCCAAACTTTGATTAGGTAATGATATTATTTTCTTAATGGCTTCAGTCCTCGAAGATACGTCAGAGTGACACAAGCTCTCCAAACTTTGAATAGATCAAGATATTATTGTCTTAACAGCTTTAGTCTTTGAAGATAATTGTGACATTAGCTCTCCAAACGTTGATACGCTCTTCAATGCAGTCTGTGATGGACAAAGTAATGTTCTTTTCTTATTGGTTTCAATGCTTGAAGATAATTGGTATTTGCTATCAAAATTCACAACTAATATATTTTCACTTTCCGTAACGCCTTAGGTTGGTTTGACGTAGAGTACAAATGGAAATTGTTAAGAGAAACCATGTAACTTTTAAATTACAATGAAGTATTGAAAAGGTTTGTTACAAAACTTCAAAATATACTATAATGTAATATTTTCTATTTCTAGTGAACATGAAGCACATACAAGACGCCCGAGCAACTGATGCACCTCCTTTTCCCCATGCTTCTGAGTTTCGTCATTAATTTCATAGCAAAATATTAGCGTTCGTGGGAAAGAATCAGATTGAACGTTGAGAACACGTGCACCAAAAGATACGGTGCGAAGTTTATACAGCTACACTCCGTCTCAGGTAATCTCTGGAGGGAGCGAATCAAAAAAATGTGTCTGCGCATGTAGTGACTTCAGATGGCTAAATGAACGCGTGAGAGGCAAAGCGAGGAAGAAAACCGCGGCTGCAGCTACCAGCTTCTTCGCTCAACCGACTCGCTTTCTCCCCTTCTCTATAGTTATGCTTGACCTTGTTCAACAAATTCCTGAAACAGCGTGTAGTACACCACACTGAAAAACTGAAGACTATACTTGAGGTTCCGATTGGGAATGTAAGTCTAGACACATTACATTTGCCAGCCTCCGTGTCGAAGTTTTCAATCCAAAAATCAGATTCGATCATGAGTAAGGCATGAATATATCACGCTATTTGTCCCATACACTTTTGCATCTTCATCATCGCGAAACGTATAGAAAAGGAATTGAAATATCTAGGCTGTTCGGTAAAAAGCAATTAAGTCAAAAAATGTATTTTGACAGCATACATTTACATGTGCTTAATCATTTAATAGCAAACGTCACAGTCATGACATACAAGTTTAGGTTATCTTAGAATTAAGAATATTTATGCATGCCCAATAGAAATATTATACTGATAATATTTTGTTTAATTGATTCAGTGTGACTTAGATAAAAATTATAAAAATTGCAGTTTGTGCCTAGATATATAGTACAATAGGTTTTGTGACTGACCCAAAGATGTTCATTTATTTTCTTTATTATGTTTTGTTTAATTTTGTGTTTAATACGCACGGTATTATATCTAGATATCACTTTCTGTTTTGTTATATTTTGGAAAACGTTGTTGCATTAATATGATGTATAATTAATTATTATCACATTCTTGATAATGTAAAATGACGATGTATACATTTCTATATACATTCTTGACCATAGTAATGATAAAGAAACAAAACACAGTAAATCAATAAGTGATAAATATATGGAAATTTTAAATAGTGACGTCCGAGTTTCATTGAAGTTATAAAAATCCTAATTGCTATTTCGTCAAGTGAATACTAGGATGCTTCGTTGAAGTTCAAGTAAAAGGCTTGCTTCAGTTTCAACAATGTAAGTTCTGCTAAATTAGCTGAACATTCTGTAAGCTTTATCGTCCATTCAAATTATGCTGAAGTTGAGATAGAGGGAATCGAATTTCTTCAAGGCGCTGTTGAGGCCTTTCATATATTGATACATTCCACACATAACCTTTAATCAGAAGGGACCAATCAATGAAAATCAACATGCACAACTCAAAATGTATAAATTGACGTTAACATACATAATAATAATTTTCACTCCAATAATACACGAAAGCACATAAACAGCAAATGATTGAATTGAATTGTTGTTTTAAGTCCTAAACAGCTAATGATGCATCAAATAGTGCTTTTACGAACTGCTCTTCCTTTTCATTCAATAAAATTCATCAATTTAACATATCAGACAAAATCATTTGAAATCAACCAAACTTGTGTACATCAACGGATTCACCAAATCCTAGATTCGATGCATTTATAATTCAGTGTGAAGTTATATGAGAAGTTTATTATTTGAGTTAAAATGCTGCTTTCACCAACGCATTAATTTAGTAGTGAAATAAATTTTTTCCATTGCACATTGCAAATTTGATTAGGTTAGCAAGAACTGAATACATATATTTCATGACGCTCCTATCAGTAGTCTAATTAAAATGAAACTATGAAATATTCAAGTATGAAACCTTGTTGCTAAATTAATTCTAACTAATTACTTATTCTTTACTTCAGAAATAAGAGACAGTGAAGATATAAAGAAGCCGAGGTGTGCTCCGTCTCCGGCTAACAATGTTCATTCTTGTTGTTGTAATGTTTTATTGTTATTAGAAGATATTCAATAAAACCTTTGTAGTTCGAAATATAATAGTACTTATTTATTCCTAGTTGATTTCTTGCAAGTTTAAAACTGAGCACGTGGAAGCACAAACTCTCATTCAGTTCTCTTCTATTTTTCTTTTTAAAAATATAAAGTAAGTGTGTGAATAATATAACAAATAAGTTAATTTATATGCATATAAATAATGCACAAAATTCGTAAGTAGGTGAACTTTGTTACAAGAATTTTGTAAATGCAAAAGAATATATACTGAGGGTGCTGACAAAATGTAATGGACTTCTTCTAGTTGGAGCACATTGTTGAAAGCCATTCTTGGTGCCGGTCATCATTCTGAAGTAGAATATTAATGGAAGATTATTAGGATTCCTAATCACAGTGAGTACATACACACATACATACACACACACACGCACATATATATATACAAATATATATTAAAGAAATGAATTAAATTTTATGTTCCTGAGCATATGTGCTGAACCTTTGTACTCGAATATTGTGGTCTGTTCATGAAGTCATTCTCAAAATATAGAAAAATATCTTATTGTATATTAAATACAATACAGCTATTAATACAATTATGATCATGTTGTGTTAGAATGGATTTACAACGATATTGACTTTTATACATTTGAACTAAGAGCACACATTGTTCTTGATACAATTCACTTCTGCAAGATTATTTAGAATTATAACATTTACTTGTTTAATTTGATTGAAATTTTAGTAAAATCGTGGAAATAGGATCACTGCTGATTAACCCATAATATTTTAAAAATATCAAAACAAATAAACTAAGTGAACAATGTAAAACTGAATTGATGCACGATCATAAAATTGTCACTGGAATTGTAATGTATGTAAAAACAAATATTGTCATTAAAACTACCAACCTTATGTACACAAATTCATTCATAAGCAAAAAATAAAATGTACAAATCAAAGAGGCAAGTTCAATAACAATATGTAAGGTGTAGGAAAATTACGATCAATGTTTGATTTGTATTTTTGTCAAGAGTCAAGAGAACAAATGTCCGTAAAAACCTGCGTTCCTGCATTCGTAATTTTGAGCAAGACGTGTAATGTTCTTTAATTGTATTGTTCATTGATTCCATACACATGAAGATGAATGAAGTATTATTTCTTGTACACAAATGTGAATGTTGGCAACATTTGTACCTTCTTGGATAGCAGATGACACAAGGAAGTAATTAAAGTAATTTGTACGCTTCGTGTCACACCTTTTTTGATATTAATACGTTGCCAAGTAAACTGAGAGTGCATTTTTTATCATCACTTGTAAGTTTAGACCCACCCGTAACTTACATGTGATTGTTAGTTGGGAAAACTTTTTTTTTACGAGGAATCACTTATTTGTTAGCTATCAGAAAACGTTGAAATAAGTTCCATACAATGAGCAGTGTTTTCTCAATTCATTTTTTTATGTGGAAAATTGTCATATTTTTAAAAAAACAATAGAAGTTCGATTATCTCGAAAACTACTAATTTTCGGACTGGGTATCATATGGTGAAATATATTGCAAATTGTCTCTACTTTAACCCCTTTCATGGAATGCATCTAAATACAAGTCACCCTGAGCATATATATATATTAATCCGTGACAAGATTTGACGAGGACGAGGGATGTCACTTAGGGATGTAGCAGTGTTCAATGTTCAAGTAGGGTTTACTGGTTGTGGATAGCCTTCTTTGACCTTCGGGTTTAAGAAAGATAGAGAGAGTTGCTGTTGAATGCAAAAATCCAGCTGTAGCTTCAAAAGTTTGATACGAATGTTTACTGAAGTTACGGGAGATATTATGAGGCAGGCTAAAAGTCCTTCCAGAAAAATTGAATACACTAATGTATGTAGTAAAATATGTTTTAATGATTGAATAACATGTTCAAAATTATAATTTCAATATCCAGGTTGCTGAATTTTTTTATGAACGATATTATAGTACTTTCAGAAATTTCATTTTTTTCAAATATTCCATCCGCTGACACAGGAAGAGAAAAGAGTTCTTGTATGGGAATCGAACACAGTTGACAGACACTATCCTAACAGACAACGTATTCATGACGTAGTTTTAAAATTTAATTTTATTCAAAATGAACGATAAGCTTATTCTTAATTTGTAATGATGGGTACTGAGAGAGTTCAAAGTTCAAGCGAGCCTTAAGTGTTGTACAATTTATTATTATTCTCGGTATTTCCAAAATTCAAATTTTCTTTCACTATGTTTTCAAGTATTTGAATAATATTAATACGATAAGACAATCTGAATAACGATATTTATGTTAGTGGATTTAAAATATTTTACTGTTCAATGCCGAGAAGTAATTTTAGAAAGTAACGGAATCATGGCTACTTTTAAAGTAAACGTCAGTTACTTTGTGTCATGTGAAACTTTGCCCGATGTGACTTTCGAACCAAAGTAATACATATCCGCACATAAGTAAATTGAGAAAGCTGGATAATATAGAAACAATGCCACTATCAGTGGATTCAAGGCGCATCATGTTATCAATATGCAAGAGTCGACGAATGATGTGTATTATACTAAAATACTCGATAATGCAAACTTTATACGAGGGTCACTATTTATATTTTGAGCTTTGGCAACACTGATTGAAGCGAGGCGCGATTTGACGTTTGCACGGAGTCGTCTGGCATTATTGACCATAACGTACTTCAAATGTTTTGTCAATAGCTTGATTTGTGTTGTTTATGTTGCCTTGGAGATTGCGCGACAACAATAAAATGGAATTAACTCGTGAACATTTTCGTGCGATGATTTTTTACGATTTTCGACATGGATTATCAAGACAAGAGTGCATCGATCAACTTAGTTCCACATTTGGCGATGAAGCCCCATCCTTTGCCACTGAGAAACGCTGGTACAACGAATTTAATCGTGGCCGCCATTCGCTCACCGACGAGATTCGCGAAGGTCGTCCAAAATCAGTTGTTGTTCAAGAAAACATTGATGCTGTGCAAAACCTAATACTGCAAGATCGTCATGTGACATACTGTGAGATTGAGGCAACCATAGGCATTAGTTCCACCAGCATATATAAAATATTACATGATCATTTAGTTGTGAGAAAGGTATGTTCTCGTTGGATCCCACACAATTTGACAAAAACTCAAAAAGACGCTCGCGTCAATTGGTGCAAACAAATGCTCAATAAATACAATCGTGGTGCTTCAAAAGACGTATGTAAGAATGTAACAGGTGACGAATCATGGATATATGCATATGAGCCGGAACGTAAACAGCAGTCGACTGTATGGGTGTTTCAAGATGAACCCATTCCAACAAAAGTTGTTCGCGCTCGAAGCACATCGAAACAAATGGTCGCCTGTTTTTTCGGGGAAACTGGTCATGTGGCAACTGTGCCTTTAGAGGAACGTAGAACGGTCAACTCTGAATGGTACACAACAATTTGTTTGCCAGAGGTCTTCAGTCAAATACGGAAAACAAACAAACGCCGTCGGATCATTCTTCATCAAGACAATGCCAGCTGTCACACATCTCGTCTAACAACCGACTTTATGAACAGTCAAAAAATCGAATTGATGGGTCATCCGCCGTACAGTCCTGATTTGACTTCTTCTTGTTCCCGAATGTCAAGAATAAATTGCGTGGACAAAGATTTTCGTCGGCGGAAGACGCCGTTGATGAGTTCAAAAACCATATTATGGAGGTTTCTCAAGAAGATTGGAAAAACTGCTTTGACAAATGGTTCGACGAATGCAAAAGTGTATTGACCATAAAGGAGAATACTTCGAAAAACAATAAAGTAGTTTTCAATGTCAAATTCCTGTTCTTTCATTGTTAGGCTCAAAATATAAATAGTGACCCTCGTACTCAAATCAATGCTCGCTTTTGATTATCCGATACATATCATGGAATTCCCTTCGTACATTTTATTACAATCAACATTAATAAAAATTACAATGAGTGTAAGTTAATTTACAGAGTTAAAATGTGAACTTTATTTGCAATATTTAATAATTTCATAATTTATTATATAATAATACCTTGATTGCCTTCATTTCAATTTAAAGAAGGAGACTGAAATATTACCTCCGCCAAACTGAAATAATGATTTAATTTTAGTTGTTATTATATGTAAAGCGTTCCCTTAATGTGATATGTAACGGGATGTAGATACACTAAATTCAGTGAATTGTGTTGGATAATTTTTAAAATTGGCTTCACTTCGTGAAGATAGTGTAAAAAATAATAGATAAAGTCAAAATTGTACGTTGAGTTGAGTTAGCAGCTTCTGCATTGAAATTTAATAATTTTCAATTTAAATGTTTTCTACAAGGAAAATTTAAACTTTGCCAATTAAGAAATATGTTGCTCAATAAGATAACCGCTTCCTGTAATAACGATTACACATGTAGGAATTGGATGATACGGTTTTATTAAAACTTTCATTTCCATATTAAAATGAAAATGGTTTTAGTCAGACTCTTCTCTGCCTACATTTTCGATGTCGGTTATAGTGGAGAAGATGTCATCAGCACTGCAGTTCCCTCTCTCCCTCCCACGCAGTGTTCAATTGAAGAAAATGCAGAAGGACCATAGATCAGTGGCGGCAAAAAGGGTGACGTGCATGGGTAGTTGTTCCAATTTTGAACCTGCACTATGGCTTTTAATGCTAACTTTTGACTACAAAGATAAAGAAAACTGTCCTTCACCCTCCTTCGATTTCCCCAGTTTTGGCATCCAATTGCCGCAACAGATCTCGATGTATGAATGATGCAGCATGTCAGAAAATTTTGTCAGATGAAAGTCGTCCCTGTAGGTAGAGTTGAATATTATTCCAAAAAAACTTTTGAGGAGGAGGGTCAGTTGTTTACCATGTTTCTTTTGTTTGGCTTCTTCCGATTTTTTACCTTTCCATAATTTGGAAAGTAAGAATCTGAAGACTCAGAACTGAAACTGCAACTGAAATAGGTTAGCCGAAGATGTAAGGAAACCATAATGTTCGTTTTAAAAATGAAAATATATTCATTGTAAAAAAAGCCAGTATTTTATGAGGAAAAAGTTATTCTTCTTCAGTGTTTGCAAAAATTGATGACATGCCATGCAATGAATGATCTTTGCTGAACATAAATAATTCCATCTTCCATGAGTGATTTAAAATGCAATGACTGTATTTTTTCTTCAACATCGTGAATATTAATCTCGAATTTATGACTCAAACAGTGAATCATTGTTATTTCATACCAAATGATAATAGAGTACACAATCAAAGTGAGGAATTTTTCATTACCTGGTTGGGACGGAAATTTTAAATGTAGGGCAGTGGATGAAAGAGATAGAAGGGGGAAATTTCTTGGCTTCCACCCCTCCAATTTGAACACTGCTCCCAGGGACAGCTGTAGTAACCTAGTGAATCCAAGAGTCTGCTTATGAGAGGATACTTCCGAGAAACTCGCACCCGAGTTTTATTTCCATTGGAATGATCTGTAATGATTAGTTTTTTAATACAAAATTTGGAAATTTCCAATTTTTCAGAATGTTTACCTGAAAGTGCCAATTTTTACTTGGCGATACAAAATGCCAATCTATAACTGATTTGATCTTAAAATATTAACAGAAATATTACATGTAATTAGATAATTAACCGACCCATCATCATAACTGAAGAAACAAGGCAGTGTTTGACCTAAGGCCAATGTTGTTTTTCACTGTTTCTCTATGGTTGTGTTTTTCTAGGCATCCTAAGCTTATTTCCTATTACAGTTGTCTACCCAACTTGGAATAGTCTACAATGAATTCTAGAGAGAGATATTTTTTTTAAGAATTACCAATATAACGGCAAAATAGAGAGGAACTTTCGCAAATGACCTTGCTGGAACATGGGCAGGCCATGTAGCACGAATGGGAGAGGAAAGAAGAGTTTACAGAATTCTTGTTGGGAATCCTGACGGTAAGAGACCTGTAGGAAGGCCAAAACATAGATGGAGGTAAAACGTTTAGATGAACCTAAAGGAAATCGGGAAGGATGGAAAATATTTGATTGATCTTGCCCAGGATAGGAACACGTGGAAGTTTGTGTTTCTGCAGCATAAACCTTCGGGTTTGAGAAGGTTAAACAGAGTTGCTGGAACATACAAATATCCAGCTATAGCTTCAACAATTCGATATTGATTTACAGTCAACATTAATAAAAACTACAATGAGAGTGTAAGTTAAATTACAGAGTTCAAATGTGAACATCATTTGCAATATTTAATAATATCATAATTTATTACATAATATTAACTTCATTGTCTTATTTTCAAATTTTAAAATGTAACTGAAGATTTTCTACATACGTTTGAAAGTCGCGGTGCAGTTTTAATCGGTAAACCTGAAATAATGATTTAATTTTAGTTGTTATTATATATAACGCGTTTTCTAAATGTGATAAGTAACGGGATGCAGACGCGTTACCGACTGAGCCACCACCTATTTATGTAAAATACAAGAAATTCAGTCGGTTCATTTGCAATATTTCAGAATGTATTTTGTAATTTTAATGTGTTCATCTTTGTTTCAAATATAAAAGAATGAAATGGAACATTTGTTACATCTCCGTTGAATTTCCTTGTGCGGTGTTTCTCTGTGTCCCTTAAATAATAAACACATTGTGTATACATATGTATATCGTATGCATATGCACGTATATACAGGGCGTCCATAAATTTTCATCCCACCCTGGGTATTGTGAGAACAGCTGTAAATAGGAAGAAATGTCGAAACACATATTCCATTATGTTCAGGGGGAAACGTTTTGAGGCCAACCATGCCCTACCCGGGCCCAACATAAGGCTGGGTTTGATTCAATTTTTTCAAATTGCAAATTGGTAAAAAAATATGTCATTTGAAAGGTCTTATGATAACAACAATAATACAGCAAATTCGGGGTCTCTACGTAGCTCCAATTCACAATCGCGTGAAATCAAATGTATAACATAACCAGCATTGGACAGGACTCCAACTCCTACAGTAGTAGTCCTAGACAACAGCGAGAGCCGCAAAAATGTTCCTACACTGTAGCATGATTTGGAGATATCCTAGCAGTGTCTACAAATACGTAAACCTCCCTCCCAAGAGATGGCAAGCGTCCGTACAAAAAAACGCATATCATCGCGTCCCTTGAGATTGCTACCAGGAGGTCATGGACCGACATGCACAATCGCAACTCAAGTCAAATGGTGAAGGAGGCACGTTACATGAACAATCTCAACTGAAGACAAATTGTTGGGGGTGGGGTTACAAGATGTTACAACACGTACACCACTAAACGTCAAATTGAGCTTACCTACTATTTACAGAAGATGTTCGAAATGAGCCCCATTCACTTGCTTGTAGGGGATTACAGACGGAGTATCGAACCAGACCAATTAATGGGTGTTACTACCACGATGTAGATTCCACAGTACTATTCTGCTTATGTTCTCTTAAGCAAACAGACCTGACCGAAAAATTTCAATGTGACTTTTAAATACTCGTAGAAGAGTTGTAGTGTCGTGCACACTGTGTGATCTACTAACGTGTTTCCTGAAGCTTCCGTTACCGTGGTTCTGTTTGTGTGTGTATTGGTGGATAAAGTGTTTCCACGACGAGAAAAATGAATTGTGCCGGAAGGGCGCGTTCTGGCCAAGACAAAGTGGAAATTATCTTTATTTTCGGTGAATGTGGCAGAAACTACCGTGCTACTGCTAGACGACTTAACGAATTGTATCCCCAACGCCCTAGTATTGACCATAAGTATTTTTGAGACCTTATAAAAAAATTCCGTGAAGCGCAAACCGTCAATGACAGACGACGTCCATAGGTATTTTAGGAAACCACATAATTGGACCCCTATTTCTTAATGGCAATTTAAACGGTAATCTGTACCTGCAAATTCTACGTGACACAGTGGATCTCTTGGTAACGGACCTTGTAGAAAACTCAGTCAATGTCAACGGTGTGGCTGAATTTGATGCGGACAATATCGTTTTTCAGCCAGAAGGATGTCCTGCACACTGCAGCCGGGAACGAACGAGCATTATCCCAATAGGTGGATAGGCCGTCGTGGTACTATCGAATGGCCTGCGAGATCGCTTGATTTGTCTCCGAACGATTTCTTCCTTTGGGGACACCCTGAATCTGTTGTGTACAAAACAGAACCTCGAAGTCTTGCTGATCTGTAACAAAGAATAATAGCAGCCTGTAGAAACATTTCTGACGACACTTTCAGCAAAGTGTGACGTGCATTTCATACTCGTCTGTTCTAGTGCCAAGAAGTGAATGGGGCTCATTTTGAACATCTTCTGTAAATAGTAGGTAAGCTCAATTTGACTTTTAGTAGTGTACATGTTGTAACATCTTGTAATCCCCCATTGCCTCCAGTTGACATTGCACATATAACTGCGGGACTCCTTCACAATTTGACTTGAGTTGCGATTGTGTATGTCGGTCCTGTCCTCCTGGTAGCAATCTCAGATGGCGCGATGATATGTGGTTTTGTGTACGGACGCTTGCCATCTCTTGAGGGGGGGGGAGGTGTACGTATTTGTAGACACTGCAAGGTTATCTCCATATCATGTTACAGTGTAGGAACATTTTTCCAGCTCCCACTGTTATCTAGTATTACTACTGTAAGAGTAATGCTGGCCATGTTCAACATTTGATTTCACGCCATTGTCACGTAGAGACCGCGGATTTGTTGTATTATTGTTGTTGTGATAAGACCTTTCAAACGACATGTTCTTTGAATCCCCTTGCTACCCCAGCCTACCCGCTTGTAGGGGCCCTGGTAGGGCATGTTTGGCCTCAAAACGTTTCCCCCCTAAAATCATGGAATACGTGTATCGCCATTTCTTCCTATTTACAGCCGTTCTCACAATACCCAGGGTGGGGTGAGACTTTATGGACACCCTGTATAATGCATATGTTAAATTGAATTTATAGAGTTGACACTGGTAATTATTACTCATGAATCTGATACTTGTCCAACGATATATCTGCCCATTCTTTGCATTAAGACAATCTTCGTGAAGATAGTGAAAAAATATAATAGATAAATTCAAAATTTTTCATTGAGTTGAGATAGCATTTCTGCGTTGAAATTGGATTATTTTCAATTTAAATGTTTTGTACAAGATTAATTTCAACTATGGCAATTAAGAAACATGTTCCTCAATAAGATTACCGCTTCATATAATAAGATTTTTACTTGTAGGAACTGGATCATACGTTTTTAATAAAACTTTCACTTTCTTATTGAAATGAAATTTGTTGATGTCAGACTCTTCTCTGCACACTGCAATCTAACATGAAAGCACACGAGTGTGTAGATAGAGTTAGTGCTTCCTAAATTCTCGATGTCGGCTATAGTGGAGAAGATGTCATCAGAACCACACTTGAACGCTTTTATGCCCCTCTCCTTCCCAGGAATTTTTGGAATTGAAGAAAATGCAGAGGGTCTATAGATCAGTGGCGGCAACAAGGGTGACGTCTTTGGGTAGTTTTCCCTATTTTGCACTTCCACTGTGGTTTCTTGTTCCTAAGCCTTGACTACAAAGAAAAAAAGTTAACTGTCCTCCTCCCCTTACATTTCCCCAGGTTTGGCATACAATTGCCGCAACAGATGTCTATGTATGAATGATGTAGCATTTCAGAAAATGTTCTGACAGGAAATTATTCGAAAATGGCTTTTGGGGAGGGGGGTTAGTTGTTTCGGATGTTTCTTTTGTTGGACTTCTTCCGATTTTTTCCCTTTGCATAATTTGGCAAGTACGAATCTGAAAACTCACAACTGAAACTGCAACTGAAATAGGTTAGCCGATGTTGTAAAGAATCCAAATGTTCGTTTTAAAAAAAAAGCCAAAAATATTCATTTTTAAAACAGCCGGCATTTTATCAGGGAAATGTAATTCTTCTTCAGTGTTGAAACCTATTGATGACATGACTTGCATAGGATGATCTTTGCTCAACATTAATAATTCCATCATCCATGAGAGATTTGAAATGCAATGACTGTATGTTTTGTTTAACATCGTGAATATTAATCTCGAATTTATGACTCAAAAAAGTGAATTAATGTTATGCCATACCAAATGATAGTAGAGTACACAATCAGAGGGGGAAATTTTCTTTCCCTGGTTGGGAAGGAAATTATAAATGTAGAGTTGGAAATGAAAAGGTAGAAAGGTAAATTCCTTGGCTTCCCCCCTTTCAAATAGTACACCGCTCCCAGGGACCGCTGAGTTACTGATCTAGTGAATCTAAGAGTCTGTTTATGAGAGGATACTTCAGAAAAAGTCGCACACGAGGTTTATTTCCCTTGAAATTATCTTTAACGATAAGATTTAAATTCGAAATTTTCAAATTTCGAATCTTTAATCGTGTGCTGTTGGAGTTCGAATTAAAAACAGCCGATGGTATTGTAATTGATGTATTTCAGCAAACCATTATTTATAGGATGTGTACCTGAAAGTGCCAGTTTTTACTTCGCGATAAAACATGCCAATATATATGAAAGGTAACAAAAAAGTTCTTGCCGTTCTAGAGCAGTGATAAACAAAGAGCAATACAGTGGACGGTACGTACCTTTAGGTTTCGAAGTGATTTCCATCAGCATACAACACCCTTTGCCAACGTTCCTGCAGCTGCACAATACCCTGGTAATAAAACTCGGCGGGCTTGGATGCAAAGAAGATAGTGAGTGCGTTCCGTTGGTCTCCCCCATTTGCGAAGGATCTCCCAGGGAGCTGGTAGTCGAGGGAATGAAACAGGTGGTAATCTGTTGGTTCAAGGTCCGGTGAATATGGTGGATGGTACAGGGTCTCCCAGCCAAGTTGCTGAAGGGTCTCCCGGATCCTCTTTGTCACATGTGGCTTGGCATTGTCGTGCAGGAACAGCACACCCTTGTGATTCACCAATGCCGGCTTCTTCTGTCGCAATGCACGGCGCACCCTTTGCAACTGCTGAGAGTAGAGGTCAGCAGTGATGGTCTGACCAGGTGGAAGGAGCTCGTAATGCACCACTTGCCGACAATTGCACCATATAGAGAGCATAACCTTTCGTGGGTTGAGAGGCGGTCTTGAGGTGTGAGGAACAGGGTCACGTTGCGACATCCAATCTGGTACGCTTGGGAGTATCATAGAGAACACACTATTCTTCACCAGTGAGCAAGCGATGAAATATGGGTGTGTTCGGGTGCTGAGTGAGCAAGCACAAACAGGCAGTCACTCGTTGTTCCTTGTTGGCTGCCGACAATGTGTGGGGTACCCACTTGCTTAAGTTATATGACATCCCTATCCCATGCAGGTGCAGTCTGACTGTTTCAGCGGAAACATGGAACCTTTCTGCAAGTTCATCACACGTTAGACAACTGTCCTCCTCGATGGCTGCTTTCAGGGCCTCGTTATCCAACACATGTGGTCGTCCACTGCGAGGTTCATCCGAAAGGCTCACATCTCCCGAACGGAATTTCTGGAACCAATGCCTGGCAGTGCGTTCGTTCAAGGCATTCTCCCGAAATGCCTGGCAAATGCAGTGACTTGATGCGGCAGCTGACAGGCCCACTTTAAAGTCATACAACAAACACACGCGAACATGCTGCTTCTATACCTCCATTTCTCTTCGACACTGGACGAGATATGACTGCTGTGTGTGCGCAACGTGCCTGTATTACTGACAGTCGAAGGTCAGACTAACTCCCGATCGCTTGGCAGGCACGTGCCTCATTTTGTTTCCTCTGTGTGACTGCATGATTAATGGGCCGTCAAAAACGGCAATAACTTTTTTGGTTACCTTCTAACAGGATTTGATCTTAAAAAGTTAACAGGAAAGTGAGATATATTTATATAATTATCAGGTCCATACTCATAACTGCAGAATTAAGGCAGAGTTTGACCTAGGGCCAATGTTGTTTCAGACACTTTCTCTATCGTTGTGGTTTTCTAGACATCCTAAGCCTATTTCCAATTACAGATATCTACCCAACTTTGAATAGTCTATAATGAATTCTAGACAGATATACGTAATTTTAAGAATTAACAAATATCACAGCAAATGGAGAGGATTTTTTTGCAAGTGACCTGGCTGGAACATAGGCAGACCATGTATCACGAAGGAGAGAGGACAGAATTGTATACAGAATTCTTGTTTTGAAACCTGCCGGAAAGGATCTGTGGGAAAGCCAAGTCGTGGATGGAGGAATAACGGTCAGATGAACCTAAAGGAAATCTGTAAAGATGGAAGAGATTGGATTGATCTTGCCCAAGATAGGAACACGTTGAAGGCTTGTGTTGCTGCAGCCAAAAACCTTCTGGTTTAAGAAGAATAGAGAGAGAGTTGCTGAAACATGCAAGAAGTCCAGCGTGGGATTAGGCTCATCTTACCATTTCGCCGAGTGGTCTTCACACGCATTATATCAGATTTATCATCTAAGTAAAATTTTCGGCGAAAGGAGTATTCCAGGAAATTCCCCATTTTGATGAAAATTTTCCTCAGGTGAGATATTTGTCTCTTTTTATTCGGTGAAACGGGAATGCGCGAAATAAGATTCGGTGAAACGTGAGAAAATCCGATTAGGAACTTCATGAACATTGCTTTTTACATGACTGAAAGAAAAACACTTGCGCCGGACTCTGTGGCTGAGTGGTTAGCACATCGCGCTGCGAGGCCCAGGGTCCCGTGTTTGGATCCCCCTCGGACATGGTTGTGTGTGAATGTCCATTTATCATTTTCATCATTTCATCACGCATCCCCGTCTTCGCAAATTAGTAAAGAGACACAAAACGCGAAGTAAAATAAAGTAAATAAAATCAAAAAATAAAAAAAAGTAGAGTTTGTGATAAATTTCCATTTTGTTTCAGTGAACAGATTCTTACTCTTTTGGTAACAGTTATATATCACAACTCGTACGGATTGACAGTTCAAATAAATGCCACTTCTTTCTGAACAGGAGTGTACGTAAAATTCACTATTGTCTACTTACATGTCTACAAGTGGCTAAAATATTTTTAAACGACGGCTCACGTAGAAGAAACTAACTCACATACATTTGCGCTTCACTAACAAGAGCTTCGTATGTGTTGTTAAAATTTCATCAGCGTGCATTAACGTGAATCCTATATGAGAATAAAGGTGTTCCAGAAGTCTCTTACCGATTTTAGTATATATTTGATTGTCTATTGATCCAAAAGTTGCAGAAAAGCGATGTAAAAAAATCAGTTCCATTTGTCAATCAGCATTGTACTGTATTGCACCTAAATCTTTTTCTGAATAGACACACTCTCGGCGTTGCTACGATTACAACAGACACATGCAGGAGTGCATGAAATTTTTTTGAGTGAATAATTTCAGTGAAGAATACCTAAAGTTGCTACCCTCAACACGTCTTGAGTTCATAATGATTGGAATTCATCAGAAACTTCTCGAAAACGCTTTACTATAAAGAAGCCTATTAACAATGGATTCAAACAGCAATCATTCCTAAGATATTGCATGTCTGGTGATCTTTGCTCTATATAAGTGGTTTTCAAACTGCAGGTGTGAGGAGCAGACTTCATAGCTTGAACACTTACATAAAATATAGCTGATTTTGTCACTGACACTCTTTTCTTCGTTTCATGTGATTTGAAATAAAATACTCCTTCAAAATCTATATTAGACTAATTTTGGAACCGAATCATTAGACGTTTAGTTATGACTAACGGGTACAATGAGAGCCGCTGATCTATATCAACCAAAATACATCGAGAGATGTACAATGCAATTTTCTACTCAGTTGGATCTCAACCACGTCTCGGTTTAACAGGAAGACGAAAGAATCTGCCAGCAGAACGAACATCTCTCAGAACCTGATGGTGCTCAGAATGTGCAGTTGTAAACGAATCGGTTGATGATGAACTTGAGGTCAAGCGAAGTGGTTTTTATAGGAAACTAGAGCAGTAAAATAAAATGGCTTTCTGAGAAGTGGACCTTTCGAATCATTTAACAAATAGCTTTTCCCTTTGTTTAAATTAAATGGAAAACCTACGCTGATGGCTATCACGGATTATTCCTATGTCCTTTAGCAACCTTCAGAGCGACTGTTGCGAGTACGTGTGTTGCTATGCTATTATAGTAATATCCAAATATATTGAATGAAGCATCCCCGATGGCGCAGTGGTAACGTTGTCACCTTGAAATCAAGGGCTCCCGAGAGTGGACACACACGGTGGTTTTTATCCCATTGTAAACTGTAGATCTCCACCATGTTAGAACTGGGATGGTAGGTAGGGACATAAGTTACACAAATTCCCCACCCTTTCATGGATTCCTGAAACATTTTAGATCTAAATTGGGGCCCATTATCCGTGACAACCCGTCGAGGGACTCCCAAATGAATTAAATAATTTTTTTCCAACTTGTTAAGTATCGTTTTGGCATTACTATTTGATATTGGATACGCCGCGAGAAACCTGGAAGCTGAATCCAGGACGGTGAGCAGAAATCTTTCTTTTTTCGGCCCTAAGACGAAAGGTCCTTGCAAATCAAGGAATAACACATCACCAGGTTTATCTGTGTTATGTGATTTCGCAACAAATTTAGAAGGATGCTTATTGGGTTTTGTTCGCTGGCAAATCTCACAATCCTTAACAAAAGACTTGATGTCTGATTTCATTCCTTTCCAGAAAAACAACCTATAGACTTCCGCCAAGGTTTTCGCCACCCCAAAATGTCCCGCATCATCATGGCAACTTATGAGTATTTTACCAATTAAGATAACAGGTATACATATTCTGAGCTTCTTAGGATCATGATAATCACGTATGTATAATATTTCATCAAATATGCAATAGGTTTGATCCCAAGTTCTGGATCGAGGACTGACCATTGAACAATTTCCTTCAAGGTAATCTATTATTTCCTTAAGTTGAGAGTCCTCACGATGGGACTTAATAATTTCCTCTTTGGAAATTACTATCTTTCCTGGAAACAACACCTGATTTTGGTTTATTCGAAACACAGAGTTTGAAATATCCGGAAAAGTACGACTGAGCAAGTCCGCCAATTGGTTATCGGAACCCTTACAGTATTGTACTTCGAAAGAATACTGCTGGAGTTGCATAAACCACCTAGTGAGTCTAGCATTCCATGTGTGGGCCGACTCCAACCAGGTGAGTGACTTATCGTCTGATATTACCACAACATGCCTTCCACGAAGAAAGGATGAAAATTTGTCAATAGTGAAAAGAATCGCTAAGACCTCTAATTCCGTGGATGTATAGGACTTTTCGTAGGATTTCAGTAACCGGCTGACATAACCTAAAGGTTGTATCTCACCTTCATTGATCTGATAACAATATCCGGCAATTCCAATTAAGGAAGCATCCGTTTGTACAAAGAAATCTTTATTGAAATCAGGATAGTTTAAAGTGACTTCCTGAACTACTAATTCTTTTAACCGTTCAAAAGCTCGCTCAGCCTCTATGGTCCACTGCCATTTCGTTTTATTTTTCAAAAGGTCAAACAAGGGGTGCGCAATCATGGCATAATTATGAATGTACTTGCTTAACCAGTTGAAGCATCCTAAGATCTTTTGCAACTGCTTAATATTATAAGGCACAGGTAAGTTTACTATACTTTGCACGTAGGAGGGGTCTTTCTGATAACCATGTGTGGTAATTATGTGACCAAGGAACTTCAACTCCTGAACACAAAATTTACACTTTTCGAGTTTCAAAGTAAAACCAGATTCCTTCAATCTCGAAAGCACTAATCTGACGTGCTCTATATGCGAATCTAAATCCTTTGATTTTATAATTATGTCATCTACATAGACAACAGTGAAGTCGTGAAATATACCAAGAACTCGGTTCATTACCTACACAAAAACAGCAGTGCCATTGATTGAACCAAAAACTACACGTTTAAACTGGTATTGTACTCCGTCAAAAGAGAAGCCGGTATACTTTCGGCTGTTCGGGTGCAAGGGCACCTGCCAGTAAGCATTCCCTAAGTCTAAAGATGTCATGTATTTACAGTCCTGAAAGGATGTCAACAAATCATTTATTTTCAAAGGAGAGATCTGCTTCAATTTTACATGCTTATTGATTTTCTTCAAATCTACGCAAAGGCGAATCCCGCCATTTGACTTTGGTACCACCAACAAAGGAGAATGGTATTCCGAATTAGATTGCTCTATCACGTCCCATTGCAACATTAAATCAATTTGTTCCTTCACTTTCTCACGGTAAGCGTAGGGTATAGGGTAATTTTTCTTGACTATGGGACTATCTGTATTTAGCTCCATTTCGTGTATATACTCTTTGCATAATCCGGGTTTATCAGAAAATACATCCTCTTACTCTTTGAGCATATCAATAAGTCGAGACTTTTGTTCTATCGATAACTCAACTGATTCCTCAAACTTTATTTCGAAGGGGAGCCCATTATTTACCCCGACGTTCTTACCTTCAGACACCTGCAAATTTTTGACAGGTCTAGGTTCCTTCGAGTCACCCACTTCCTCCAATGGAGTGAATTTTAAAAAGACTCTGCCATTTTGGGTCTGATAGAACAACGCTTCCGAATCAAAATTCAACTCACCCTGAACATTATATATTACATCCAATCCCAAAATGATAGGAACGCTCAATTTTTTCACTACAAGAAACTGTACATAAATGTCATAACCTCCCAAATTTACCATTACTTTTACTATTCCTTCAACTGACTTAGTTTTCGTACCAGAATAATCCGACAATTTAATATTTGATGCTGGAATCAACCTTGGTCTAGAAATGAGTGAGGAGAGACCTTTCCATACATCTAGTGACATCAGACTCGTTTCTGCGCCCGAGTCACATAAGGCAGTTAATTTCTGATCTAAAACTGTAACTTGAATTAAAGCCGAAGGGCGGTTATTATTATTCTGTATATTGATAGGTATTAACTGTTTATCAATTCCCGTCTCCCACATCATCTTCCATATATACAAATAGTATGGCAGGTCGTGTTACTTCACTCTCCCCCCCTGCCGTTTGTGGAGAGTGTATTGGTCGTTTCCCGTCCGTCCATTACCTATTTCAATCTCGTTGTAATTTGGAGAAGAATGGACCTCAGCTTTCACTTGACAAGTTTCCCTATTTGAAGTGTGACCTACCGATTCACCCAACACTGCCAAGGATCTCAAAAAGTTTAACATGACCGACATCCCCTCCCTGTTCCAATAAACTTTGTCCATTCTGCCACGAGACGGATGCCCAATAAATTCTTCAAATAACTCAAGCTTGATGCGATCCCTGTCATCAAAAAACAATGGAGAAATATTAAATACTTTGACATTATTACCATTATGTAATGACATAATGAAGTCATTGACTTCCTCCCAATTCCGCCACGCAGGGGAACCATTTGAAGACATCAGTTTAGGAATAGGTGGCAATGTTAACAGATTTATATCCTTTGTCCTGCTAGACAGTTCTTTGACTGTTTCCATCAACCCCCTTTTTATTTCTTCCACTGAGCGATATCTAAGCAAATCATTAGATCCAATCATAACGAGAACAGAATCAGCAAGTCTTTGACATGACCTTAGCCTTTCGTTTAGCTGATCAATGGTTTGCCCACTCACCGATAGACCAATGTGCCTAGTGCCCTCTGCATCAAATGAAACTGGGTAACCTGCGAAATTTTGAGCAACCCTCACAAACATACTGTCACCTACGAGCTGTTTGCCTTCCAAGATGGGGATATTTTTACCCATATTTTGATTACCTGCCCGCGGTGTGTAACCATTGAAGCGACTATTAGGAGGATTTATCTTGACCCCACTCACATCACCTCCCGCGATGCGAGTTCCGACTCGTTTCCCGAAACAGACTCTCTAGATGAGAACGACATAGCCTGAACCCGTCTCTTACTACGCGGACTGGCCTGAGGCTTCTTTACATTCTCAGACGAAGCTGTATTTGTATCTTTCAGATTCGTTCAACCTGTGGTATCCTTCGCTTGAGATACCACAGCGACTCTACCCAAAGTTTCACGGCCATTTTTAATCTTTTGAGTGTAACCCTGGTCCTTCTTTGCCCCCAGATCTCTCAATGACTCATAGCTTTCAATGGCATGAAGTGCTTCTGAAAAGGTGGAAACATCCTGCATGACGAAGTGTTCCCTTAGTTTGTAAGGCAACAAAGTACCTAACTGGGCTACAAGATGCGACTCTTCCAAGTTCGGTTGTATGGATTTCAACAGTTTGAAATTTTTTGAGAAAAATTGGAGGACGCTTTCCTCTACAGTCTTATTATAAGGTGAATTAAGTATTCTAGTAAGGCAGGAGCTGCGCCATCTGCAATTCTCGTAATGTGAAAAAAAAACCTGTTTGAATTCCCCATAAGAACAAATTTTATCCTTATTTTCCCCGTACCAAACTTTTGCACTGTCGACCAACAACTTAGGTACATAGTTGAGGTACTGGTTCTCATGAATCCCATATAAATCCAAGAGTTCCTCAGTTTTCTCCAAGAACTGAGACGGTGTCACATCAGAGACTATCCCATTAAATTTCGGAAATTTTAACAAGTCCTGCGGCTTAATGTGTACACTGTTCGGACGCAACACGGGATGTGTTCCCCTACCCTCAGCCGGTACAATGTCCTGTCGCTCTTGACCAGTTTCCCCTTTAGAGACCATATATCCCTCGTTCAACTTCAATTTTTTGTGTCGCGTTTTTAAGTAACTTTTCTTGTTTCTTTTACTGTCAGAGTCTTTGTAGACGTCTTCCTTACACGACGTTCCAGAACTCGCGTAACCTTTCTTCGCCTTTACATAGCTCCCGACACCAATACGTGAAACGCTTTCTAAATCTGAGTCATCTGTAGCAGTGGCCTTATTAGCAAACTTCTTATTCAAACCTCTAGTTTCCCCTTCCATCAAATTGTTACCCACAGTGTAACTCGATTCCTTATTTACGCTATCTTCACACCTGTTATCCCACCGGGTAACAACTTCATTCAATTTACTCATCGTCCCTTCTATTGACCTCAAAGTAGATATTACGAGAAGTGGAAGTGCAACCTCTTTTGACAAGTCTTCCGCATTATCCGATCTTTGGTCTTTCCCAACTACAAAATCAATCAAATTCTTCTCCCTTTTTACACAGGTATCCACTATTGGAATCCCATTACCATCTCTTGCATCACTGCCGTGAACGGTAAGAGCAGTTAAACCTTTGTTTCCCTCGACTACACACATTTTTTGGGTGACCTCCTGCCTCAATGCTTGGATTTCCAGGGCATTGTCTAATTTCAGCTGCTCAATGCTTTCACTAACACCCTGTAGTTCCCCTTCCAACTTGCTTAGCAAGGAGTCATATTTCTTTTCCACCCCCTCTGCTCTGGCAATGCACTCAATACGGTATTGAGCCACGCATCTTTTAATTTCTTCATTCCCCTGTCTGACTTCAAAGATACTTTTATCGGTTTCAAACTTGAACTGACACAATTTGGTCTCCAAGTTGATAACCATATCCTTAGTTGAAGAGAGCTCATTTTTGAGAGTTTCATTACTCTCCTTGAGTTCCCCCTTAAGTTCCCTGGTGGTACTCATGAGTTTATCACCAAGTTCACCTTTGAGAGCTTCATTACTCTCCTTGAGTTCCCCTTTGAGAGCTTCATTACTCTCTCTGAGTTCAACTTTGAGAGCTTCATTACTCTCTCTAATGAACGCAAACAGGGTATCGAGCGTCACTGGCTCATGTTCCGTACCCATAATTAAAGATTTACACAATCTACTAAAAAAAAATCCACCAAAGATTTTTATATATATATATATATTATCCACGCGAACAATTTAACAATGCCTGAGCAAATCCGAACACTGCAGTCACCCTGCCATTGAGTCCTCGTAATCTACTTTAACGCTCTGTTTTGCTGTGAACTCCAAATTAAATCCACAACTCCAGGGAAAACCCTGTATATGATAGGAATCCCTAAAGACTAAGCGTTTTGCCTCGTAAGATGGGTATATTAAATTGAAGCAAATGACAAACAATATCAATTTAATTTATACGCTGAAACCGCATCCAATTATTCGCTGAGTTTCAGAGCCACCCAACTGATTGGTAGCGCTGGTTGCAATGACGTTAAAACCACAGTGACCATCTAAGACCAGGCAGATCAAACTAAAGTAACAATAATCCTGCAATAATGACTTCCCAATTATTTATGAATTAATTGACACTTATCATCCCAGAGCGACTAGTGCGAATTGTACCCCCCCCCCTCTGAAAAGGAACACTGTCATTAATACATACATAACAATATATCTAACATGGGATTTCTTTGTGTTGAAATGTTAACGCAACAAAGTACAATTAATATATATTTATTTTACTGAACACAGACAAAGATAAATACAGCTGATCAAGCGTTCTTTCTATACTCAATTATTAACGACAAAATTACATGCCATAATATCCAAGTAGCATTTTGTGCCCGTTGACCCCGATAAACAAACAGTGCAGTTATTTATAGAACTCAGCTGTTCAACCTAACATGACGTGACGTCATCCCCAGTTAGAATCTATTCGACGAATTACTGGTGTTCACTTGTGAAATTACAACGCAACACCCCTAAAACAAGCAGTTTATAGGTGACTTGTATTATCAAGAGTTTCTGTTTCAATAAAAATTTGAACGATTACGGTAACAACTTGGCAATGTAAAAGTCAATCATTCACTCTATGTGAGGCAGTTACATATTACCATACGTCACCTACCCGATGCTTAAACATAAAACATTACCCACACCACATGTTTAAGGGAAGTTCCGAGTACACAGAATAAGAACCTCAAAGAATATTTACAATCATTGATATGTACATAACAGTTTCTTGACCGATTGTTTATACTCGCCAAGATGGTTACCTGACGCGCTCCCTTCCCGCCTAAATTAACGATGCGACGCGTCGACGAAAATGGCCAAATTCGATGCTAGCTTTTATAATTAGATGCAAGTTGATTCCGCCGTACCACGAAATATCTTGCAGACTTCCGATGACACTTAGATAAGTAAAGATACTGTACTTACGACCATCCGGCTACCTCATAACGAAGCTCACAATAGCCAAAGAAAATTTCAATTATCTGTCCACACTATATATTGCGCGCATAGATTTTTTTGGCAAAACACGTTACACAGTCCTTTGTGTTTCATTGGATCCAATCAAATTCCATCGCAATCCTTTGTGCTTTTGGATGATAACCGATATCTTTGATCGGCGAAAACTCAATTGACCTTCATGTTTCCTTCCTCTCGAACCAGTCCCTGAATCGTCCCTTTGACCTGTTCATCAGAAAGCGAATCCGTTCTTCGGTTCCTTGATGAGGTTCAATCTTCCGTGCACAGTTGCATCCATAACCCAATTTAAGTTGTGTCTCCTTCACAAAACAAATTATTAGACCATGGCATTGCTTTCATGATAAATCATTTACATAAATTAAAGAGAAAACAGTCATTGTTCTGTATGCAAACACCAGGTCGGCTGAGAACACGTATTGTATACGAACTGTTCAAATGATCATCTGATTCATCCGTCCTATACACTGCTGTCACCAGGTGTACAAACATTGATCTGAATCGCCCACAAATATCTATAACGAGTGTGGCGTGGCAGTTAACATAAAATTTACTCATTGTATTCATGAATTAACACATTGGACCGAATGATTACAATAAAAAAAAAAACTCCTATGACCACATACGTCATAGTGCAATGGTTTGTAAGATAAAACATGCGGTCCTGAAACATGCTCGGCAATCTGTTAAAAACGAGGTTAACCAATCATAAAACTGTAAAACGTCGAAGAAAGGGAATGTAGAGAAAAGATGTTTAAAGATGTTAAACAAAATTGAAGAAGATAAAAACAAATAGGCTTTAATGTAACGAAAGAAATGACACGAGCGTTCATGATGATAGGGGAGTTCCAAGGCGGAGGGATGACGTAATAATTCAGAAGTACCTGGAAAAGGAGGGGGAGGGAGTAAGAAAGTGGGCGGTGCCAGTAACAGCCATCGGCAGCACATCAGCAGCGCATCAGCAGCACAAAATGAGCTGTAAAGACGACTAACTCGACGATCCATTCCGCGGAAGTGAGATTGTTTAGTTTCACATGGTGAAAGGTTTTTACGGAGCTTTGAAATCATCAACGTTTTACAGTTTTATAAGTGGTTAAAAACGTTTTGAACAGATTGCCGAGCATGTTTCAAGACCGAATGTGTTCCCCTAAAGACCATTTGACCTTGTTTCCTAGTCAAACAGACACGGCATAATCTTCCCTGAATCCTGAAGAAGAGGACGGAAGTAGTGTTTTTCTTCCTTGACTCCATTAGTGGTCATAACGCAGGCAGGCTATAACGGTGCAAGAGAAAATCGAAATGGTGTACATTTATGGAGAAAGTGTCAGAAATATCAATCATGCTGTGATTCTTTATGCTCAACGTTTTCCAGACCGAGTGCGATCGCACGCTTCTTCTCGCAGAGTTGTTCAACAGTTCTCCACCGAGGGAACTGTACAACAACAAAAAAAAAAGGAATCGCCGAAGAAAAAATTGTTTAGAAAATAATGAAATTGCTGTATTAGCTGCAGTGGCTTATAACCCCCACGTTAGTGCTCGACAATAAGTCGTGAATCTGGAATTTCGCAGACTACTGTGTGCCAGGAACTGAAGCGTAGATAATATCATCCGTTTCATGTTTCGTTGCATCAAGAACTTCATGGCGATTATTTTCAGAACAGAGTGACATTCTGGCAATGGCCTCTTTAGCAAATACAAGGACACCCCAATTTCTTTACTCAAGTTTTGATCTCTGACGAGTAGACGTTTACAAACCACGGTACCATTAATCGACACAACATGCATTATTGGAGTGTCGAAAACCCTCATTGGTTACGCCAAGTTGAACATCATCGCCCTTGGAATGTAAATTTTTGTTGTGGAATAATTGGCGATAAACTTATTGGTCCATATTTTATCGATGGGAACTTAAATGGTGAGAAATATCGAAACGTCTTGCAGAACGAACTTCCAGTATTGCTTGCAGACCTTCCCTTAGACGTGCCACAAACAATGTGGTTTCAACATGACCGTTGTCCAGCACATTATTTCGTTGCAGCACGGGAAGTATTACATCGCGTGTACAACCGTCGATTGATTCGGAAGAGGTGGTATAGTGTCTTGGCCTGCATGATCGCCAGATCTTACTTCGCCTGACTTTTGTATGTGGGGCTACGTGAAGAGTGAAGTTTATAATGAACTGCCAACAACGCATGAGAACATGATTGAGCGAATCACCAATGCATGTCGAAATATTACACCGGGCACGCTTCTCAGTTGTGTCCAATCATTCCAAGTGCGGATAAATCAGTGTATCGAAGTGGGTGGTGACATTTTCGAGCACTTATTGTCAAATGATTATTAAAAACAAGCACACCGATGGTGAGAAGCAAGGAGACTCACTCTAAAAAGAGCACCCCGATGGTGAGAGGCGAGGGGACTCATCTTACAAAAGCACCCCCATGGGAACAAAATACTGCTACGTCCACGTCGTTGTTCCTGGGTTATGCTAAATGCAGTTTCTTATAAAAATTCAACATGCCTCACGTCACTTTGCGATTGAAATTGCATTTTTTTACCATTTCAGCAATATTCCTTCTATCACAAATCCATAGAAAAGTTTCAGACAAAACCTCCGTATTTTTGTCTGGAGAATCCGAATCTTCAATAAAAAAAATGCGGGTTCCTATTTGAGATTTTAAAGTTGCCTCTAACTCCACCCCCAGGAGGTGGGGTGGGTTTGAAGTTTGGCATCATTGGATGAGCCCGTTCGAGACGAACAAATTTCATTCAGAACTCTTTTTTGATCAGATATATCGTTGTGTCAAGCTAAAAAACTCACCCGGTATATTATATATATATAATATTACATATAATATACATAAATACTATATAATATATATGTATGTATAACATATATACAGGTGTCATTTTAATAGTGCCCACGGACCACGGAAAAGTATAGAGGACATCAAAACAAATACATTTTCTCTGTAACATTTTTCTCGTTGGAGAGTCGTTTCGGCTCTACAGTCGTTCAAAAAAGCCCGTTTTGCCGTTCTGTAATCTAACAAGGAAGTAAACAAACTATTCGAAAAATGGTAAAAAGAAAATAGAATTCAAGTGGAAGTGGCCATATCGAATTGTGTCTCAGCTTGCGTGTCAAATATTTGCAAATCTAGTTACCACAGGAAATGACGTTTCAGATACAATAATATGTTACTGTTGTTTATTTCGATGTCTTTTATACTAATCTGTGGTCCGTGGGCGCCATTAAAATGACACCCAGTATATATAGACTAATATAAAAATAATAAAATAGTAATAATAAAACAAGTGGCTTTTTATTATAAACATTACCTCGGAAGGGCTTAGTTGCTGCGCTATAAGCGCTTAATACCTAACCCACCCGTATTTATGCAACCCAACACAGCAAACAATCACTCTGACGTAACTTCCAGGGACGCGTGACGTAGTTGCCAGTAGCGTCCCTTGTTAGGAGAGATGATTTAAAGACATCAACTTGGAAGTCTTACCTGCGCAAAATACAAAGGCACTTCCGATGTTCTAAGAAGTATTTACAGTATTTACAAAGAGACAAAGTCACGGAATTTTTATTTTTCATATAAATGTATTGCCAATATCTTGGTACATGTTCCTTGTGTCTGTTGACAAAATTTAGACTTTGTAGTGTTACCAGCTAATCTGATATGCTCATAAAATAGCATTATTTTGCTTAACCTATAAAATCGGCAGTCCCAAATCATGAAATGCTGCTCATGACCAGTATTGGTCGCAAAGGACAGATTAACAGGGCATCAGTCATCTGACGTCTAATTTTGACCCTTCCAAAATTTCTTGCCTATTTTTCTCACCAAAAAGTGTCATTCTGAAAAATTAAATATTAAACATGCTGACTTCAATTATTTATTAGTTTAGAGAATTTTCTGTATGGAGAAGACTGATAATATTAAGCATTGAAAAATATCTAAATGGACGAGTCTTCATAATGCAGAAATATCGGTGTATATATCACTTCCTGTTTTTGATCTGACCTTTATGTTATAAGCAATCAAAGTTGGGGGTGGGGGCTTGACTTTTGAAACACTCAGTATTCTGATAATATGTTATTTAAGTTATATATCGTTACCTAAATGAACTATTTCTGTACAGAACTTTGTTCAGAAATTGATGGTAATTGTAAAATTATTTGGCAATGTTTAGTTATGCTGAAGTTTACTAGCTCACGTTTAATGTTTTAAGTATATTATTGTCATGTTTCAAAAACATCTGTCTCTTCCTGTACAGGTACTGAATTTCGAATATCTGCATTATTTTCTTCTTAATACCTTTATACCTGCATTTGCTAAGTAACTTGAAATTGTTATGATAGACAGTGATATTTGTGTTAGTTACTATGTACAAAAATGTTAGCTATTATTATTCCAATTTTTATTATTCTTTATCTTTATCATAAAGAACAAATATCACGTCAACTTTTTAAGGTATTTTTCTTAATACTTTATATGTTCATAATGCATTTACATACATTACTTTCTACAAAGTTTACATATAATTTCTCTCGTCGCATATAATTAATAATTTTATCAATAAATATATTCGAATATTATTGTCTAAGCAAATATAACCTCGATGACATACCTACTGAAGTCATTGGTAATTTAGCTAAGGAAGAAGAAAAAAAGGTTTATTATAATTCTGAGCAAATATGGAAGTTTTTAACAATGATAAATATATACATGAAGCATACCTATGTAAATAGTTTTTGGTAATTCGTAAAGTTTACTTTGTCAACGTTGGCACAGTTTTGAATATTTTCCAAGATTTTAGAGACATTTGTGAAATTTACTTGTGACACAATTCGTATTAAGTGATTTAATTTAAAATCAAATTTGTAAACAGTTTGTCGTTTAATTCATACACTCTCCCGAACATTAAAATTGCAATTCTAGGTTGATTTACTTTGATCAGATATAATAAACTATGAAACATTTTCGTTAAATCTTATTTCTGTCACACTTAGAGTCTGATAAAAAAATTATTATTTTCGTAGTATATTTTTAAGATTTTTGTTATAGGAAATTGACATGGTACTGAGAAACTGCCTTTGTGTATCGGCAGACATGAGAAAGAGAGAGAAATAGAGAGAGAGAATCGCTTGGGCAATCGGTCTTCAGTTTTTCAGTTCAGTATCATCAAAATTAATTTATTGATTAGGTCATCAATTAGAAATAAAGAAAGAAAGATAATTTTAGTTGAGTTCTTTATTCTCTCCGTCAAAAAGAAAAGTAATTTCTCTCTCTCTCTCATGTGAGATTTCTCAAAACACAAAACTTGTACTTCCTGAAACCATAATCATGAATTATATAAGACAAATGTTATACCCAGAGAATTGTAATTAAGCTCCAAATCTGTAACAGGGCCTCCTAGATGGCGCAATGGTAGCGTCGTTGCCTTGTAATCAAGGAGTCCCGGGTTTGATACCCGGTAGAGGCACATAGTGGTTCGGATTCCACTCTAAACTGTAGGTCCAGTCCCGATTATCCTAACTGTGCATAAAGTGGACTTAAAACAACAAATCAACAACAACATCTGTAACGTAAATGTACTGTATGATTGAACTGAGTTGTTACTTTTTTGAGTACTGAAGATGCTGTTACTTCTCAAGCGTTAAGGACCTCCGATGGTCTAGGCTTTTGGTAGGAATATAGCCCCGAAAGGGTTGTACGATAGATAGATAATTATTTCTAATATTACATTATTTGAAAATTGAATCGTCTTTGTAGCCCATGCAATGTGATTTAAAAACTGTGCTAAATATTTGAAATGTTCACCACGACTGCAGAGAGACAGAAAAGAAGCTTTTCTGTTTCTCACAGAACTCAAATATAAAGGTAATAGATTTCTACCATCAATAATTTTCCTATAATGGAGCATTTTTATACATGTGTGTATATGTGTAGACATCAGGACGATGAATAAGGAATTCCTCATCAACTCCCGACACTTTTGAAGTACTTTTCTATCAATTACTTCTGCACCAAGAAGACGATATTTGTTTTGGAATTGTTTATATATTTAATAATCAATATACAATAACTTTACCTGGATCCATTGTCCCGTGTGAAGTTTCATCCAAATCGTTGCGCGACTCGATCTGGAAAATTTATGGCTACTATTAGTTATCTGATGTTTCCTTTTCAATAATATTTTAAGTACACATTCAAGAACTGTTCTGAGTAGTTGTGTCAAATGTAATGATATATTTCCGGAAAATTGGTCGAATTTATTAATCGTTAGACTTTTATGACTAAGCAATAGTGAAAAAACCTTATCAGCAGGCTTCACGCATCAAATTTCTAGCGCTAGTACCAAATACTATAGCGCTTTCCCTGGTGAACATTATAATACGTACTTAAAAATAACTTTACCTTGTGTTTAACGCCTAGAAGTTTCATCCTGGAAAATTTAGAGTTACAATTAAATTTCTATTGTTTCCTTCTCCATAATATTTTAAGTGCCCATCCAAGTAATTGTCTCAAATAGTGATTTTTGTGGAAACATTACTAAGAATTAATTAATTATTTGATTGTTACAACAAATCACCTTATCAGCAATCTCCAATCATCAAATGTCGAGCCCTGGTACCAAATCCTGTTCCTCACGAACACGATCACATACGAACCCACCATTAGCATTGTCCTATATGAAACCAGAATATCATAGTTTACGTAATACAAGTATGTATTTGCCAAAGACAACTTTTTTCACTTAGCATGTATATATTTTTATTGCATTATAAAACCATTAAGCCTTGTTTCCATGATATGAAAAACTCAATATGCTGAACAAGGCAGAAATTTATTTTATTATAAAACATAAACAAAACGTATCGTTTCAACCTTCTAGCAAGGTCTTCTTCAGACTCTGCACCAAGTACAAATGGTACGTTTAGTTTATGTTTTATAATAAAATAAAATAAATTTCTGCCTTGGTCAGCATATTGAGTTTTTTATTGCATCTGTAATTTTATGAACTCTGTACTTCAGTAAATATGTACTAAAACATGTAATTTTAATAGCATATTTATATTTATGATTTTTATATGCATAGTTTAATTCCATTACTTCCTATTTTACATTATTTTTAGTTTCGAAATTTTGAAGTGATGCATTACAATTTGCAGATGACAGATGGCAGCCACTGCACGTGGATTAACCCCGCTTTTCCGCACCGATCTCGGAGGGTAAAGTTCACACTCCTTTTACTTCCAAGTTATCCGCTGTTTCCGTTGGTGAATTCTGTTTTGTATTTTCAGAGAGTAGTAATATTCTACCATTTTTCACAGGCATTGTATTTGGAAGCCTGAGCTTGGGAGTTTATATTAATTCAATTTTCATTTTATTGTTCTAATGAATTATGGTGTTGTGGACTCCGGTTGAAATTGCTTGTGATGTGGAAGAGTTCTTAACTAGTGGATGCTTCATCTCTATCCACCGTCTAGTAGTGCAGAGAACATTTAACGCCTGGCGAATACAGTCGAGCAATGTCCGAACCGTAACAGTCACTGTTGAGCGCTAGAACGACATGTGAATCACGTATCTTGTTCCCTAAACGAGGAGGCGCTGTTACTCATCGTGCAGGATTAGTGTCAATGAGAAACCTACGGGACCATTTCACTGGTCGCTTCATTTCCAAATTCGGCGATGTCAATTGGCCATCCAGATCACCAGATGTAGCCCCAAAGTACTACTTCATGTAGGGTTGCCTAACAGAAAGAGCGTTCACCACAAGACCCCAAACAACTGCTGAACTCAAGGGCAACATCTGTAAGGAGATAGAGGCCATTCCGGCCGATTTGCTTGGCCACAGTATGGGCAGTATGACTTCGAGAGCCCAATAATGTTCCCATCAAGGTGGTGCCCACCTACGTGATGTCACATTCAAACGATAACAAGTGCTGTAAACTCTTGGTTATGTATTGGATACTGTGCTTAATAAACGTGCTTGTTACATTACTAGAAATGTGTCCCATCAAAATGTCAGAAAACATACTGATGTCAAGTTGGTTACTGACCCCAGCCAGAGCAAAAAAATGGTAGCAAAGCCTAATTTCAACTACAGAAGAATTTATGATGACAATTTGGCACTCTTCAACATGAAAAAAACTAAGATCAAGTTTGATAAGCCTATTTATGTAGAGGCTGTAATATTAGAATTGGACAAATTACATATGCTGGTGCTTTATTACGATGTGCTTAAGCCTTTTTATGGTGATCGTGTAAAACTGATGTATATGGACACGGATAGCTTTATTCTTGATATTCAGACAGATGATGTTTATAAAGATATATAGCACAGCCTGCATTGCTTGAATATTTCGATACCAGCAAATTGCCTGGCCATCTGAATATCAACCACACAACAAAGAGGTGCCTGGCAAGTTAAAAGTCGAGACACTTGGCGATGTTATTGTAACATTTGCTGGGTTAAGTGCCAAGATGTACAGCTTTGAAACATCCAG
This sequence comes from Lepisma saccharinum, assembly GCF_977018435.1. Lineage (NCBI taxonomy): Eukaryota > Metazoa > Arthropoda > Insecta > Zygentoma > Lepismatidae > Lepisma > Lepisma saccharinum. Next base: position 205,689 of record NW_028142974.1, on the reverse strand, counting down.
TGGTGCTGTCACTAAAAAAGCCAAGGGCGTTGGCAGAGTAACTGTAGAGAAAGAGCTCAAATTTGAAGATCACGAAGATTGTCTCAAATCATGTAGTACAATCAGAACATCAGAATGTAGAATCCAGAGTGTGGATCACTTGTTGACTGAAAATATTGTAAGAAAAGTGGCTCTGGACCCAATTGTCGATAAGAGATTCGTTTTATCATGTGGTATACATACTCTACTCGTCAACGATTTGTCGTTACATGGTTGTTTATATACGTTTCTGCGTCTAGACATTTTCCATTGTCTTGCCATACACCGAATTGACGATCAATTTGAACAAGGTCTTATCAAATTGTGTTACTGCAAGTGTTCGAAGCTCGGTGTTTGTATCAATGTATGGCTTCAATCGTCTTGAGTGCCTGAACCTTAAGACTTTTACATCCTTGTTTACTTTAACACCGTGACGCATCAGGAAATGGAGGTTCTTGTAGTATATGCCGTAACCCTGTTTTTGCTCCAGAGTCATCATCAACTTCTACTGTTTAGAGTCAGGTGAACACTTGACCTCAGGTATTGGCGGCAGATCATTTGCTGTGTAAATTATCAGGAATTGCCAGATCAACTTCTAAGAACAGGCGATAGTCACTGTCATCAAAGTCTTGAAGATCCTCAATATTAAAATCTTCAACCCACTCAAGCCCTCCATTGGCAGTTTTATCCATCATGGCATAACCATACAGGCTGTTGGCATCCACGTAAAATATAGAGTTTGATGGTCGTGAAGGATCATAATCGGGGACATACTTGTTGTTGGCTTTGCTTTATTTTTTAGAACATTGTACCATGCCCCCTCGTATACATTTTTCGATGAACAGATACATGTCATGGTCCTGGATCAGATCCAATTTTATTTTAGTGTTCAGAAACAACGCAGAATATGCTAGGCCTGGAGCACTGTAAAAATAGACCGGGTCAAGGTAATAATCTTGTATTGAGGATGCTCTAAATGCCTCAATGACATCGGCTAGAGAGTCAAATCGAGTGACAAATAGCATTTATGTTAATCACCAAGATTTTGACAATTTAAGTTGGTCCACATGAACTGGGCATGGCGATAATCGTCATCGGTGAATCCTGATGGTCTGAGTTTGCTGTAGAACGCTTCTTGCGGTGGCAAAGCACACTCGTCAAATTTAGAAAATTCGGTAACATAATCGTATGGATATACACCCTTCCGCCTAAGCAATTTCAGGTCCAAATTTGGAAACGTGTGAGACGTAATTTTGAATTGGGCATCAGATAATTGACGGGCCAGAGTGGCAAGGCTAGCCGACAGAAATCTATATGAATCTAGAAATCTTAGGTATGTGGGCCTACCATTAACACTGATTATTTTACTAATAGCTATATATTTTTCGTCATTTTCTGTTAAAATATTTAAATCCTGCTTCTTAAACCCCTTGTATCTGATCAGATGATGAAAATCATAATTAGATGCACCGTGGCAAAATATCGGGACAAATTTTGGTCTCTGGATCTTAATATTACAGCTACTACACAAAGCCTGTTTATATCGAGCGTCCGTATGACAATGATGACTCACATTGATATTTGTATCCGAAAATTCAGAATTGCATACCGGGCATTTTTCTGTACTGTTGAAATCTTTGATTTGATAATCTGTTAAAATTAGCATAGGTTCTGATTTTAATAATATATCATGGGCTATGCTATGGCACACATTTTATATTTTATGCACAATTTTTATAACAGCATCTGGTCTCCTGTATAAGTATCATTTACTAACAAAACCATTATGTACAACTACATAACAAAAACTAGAAGGTTCGTGTAGCTGGTACGCTGTACTTGAATGATGACTTATTCGCTGTGGATTATTTAAAACTGGAAACAAAGCAACCAAAATATACCACATAAAGCATTTCTGGTCGGTATTTTCTACGTTAACTACAGCTTTTCTGTTTTTGATATTGTCAGTTAAAGGCAGATATGTCGAACCTTGTAGAGGTCTGAATTCAGAAATATTAACATAGAGCCTGTATGGAGATCCACAAAGACTCCATCCTGTTTTTTTTAGAAGCAAACTCAGAATGTTTGATAAGCAATTGGTCTATCAAACTGCTTAGTATTTCGTCTAAGTTTGTATTTGAGTATAAAGGTAAAGTTTTGTTATGTGGGGCTGTGTAAATTTGTGGCATTTGGTTTCTTATATTCAGTATACAATTTGAGAGATAGCTTATAAGAGCCATTTTGTGCGTTTAGAATAGCCTGCACATCAGAATTTACACTATTCAAAATATTCTTAATATTACATCTTGGCTCTGATACGAAACGGTAATCCCTTAGTTGACCATTAAAACTATTATCAATGGGTGCTTTGCGTGGCCGCTTTGCTGGTCTAGTATTATCAGATGTAAAAAGCTTTCTTTTTATACCAGATGTAGATGGCTGTTGGAGCAATGTTGATGCCTGTGCAGAACAAGAGCCTATATGTCTATTGAAGTATGCCTTGCAAAATTTTCTATGGCATTTTGGGCATATTTTATTGGGCATTTTGCGTTTCTCAGGATCACAATTACGTTGGTGCTTAGCACCATTAGGGCTGGATATATTCTTATCGCATTGTTTACAATATTTTTGATTTGGCATTTTTTGTTTTGGTATTTATGTATAATTTCTTGGGGCTCAAATCAAGAACTATATACTTAAAAAAAATATCAGTTAGCTTCAACAGTGAGCTTTGTATACTTAGTGTGTATACTTAGTATATACACGTTGTGTGTATACTTAGTCTGTTACTATTTTTGGTTTTGGTATTTATATATAATTTTTTGGGGCTGAAATCAAAAACTATATACTTAATAAAAAATATCAGTTGGATTCAGCAGTGTGCTTTGTAGTTAATAAGATTACAGTTTACAGAGTATTACACTCAAGGCAATAAGCTCATATGAGCATCTTGGCTTAGTTTTAGGTGTAGCCAAAACAATGCCAAGAGGGCCATATTTATTACAATCCTATGGACAACAATCTGACAGATGCAGCTTTTGCACGTGTAGCCAAATCAATCTGAGGGGGGTCATACTTTTTACGGGAAATCCCCAAGGGCTTTTTTACTAAATTCTTGGATTCGACAGAGTAGCACACTGTAGGCAATAAGCTTATATAAGCATCTTGACATAGTTTTAAGATTAGCCAAAACCAATCTGAGGGGGGTCATACTTTTTGTGTTCCAGTAATACTCGTAGTATATATTTCACTACTAATGCCCTTCTTTTTTTCCATTTGAGAACACGAGTTACATGCCGTAACATTGATATTTCGTCGTCATCAGCTGCAAATATCAAGCTGTTTGCGTCTCTACGTCCTACACCAGACCCCGATTTCAGTAACATAGCAGACCATTTCTTGAAAAAGAAACTTAAAGAAAAAAGTATTTAAAAAGTACTAAAAATAACTATATTATTTCGTCATTGAGCACGTCATGAAATCATATGTATATTAATGAACAAGAAAGAAACATAACTGAAATATCGTTATTAATTTTGAAGATATGATGTAGGTAATAGATGCCATCACGTGGTGTCGATCCTTCACTCGTCGTTGGACTTGGGTTACGATAATCCAGGGGTAGGCAGCATCAGCTCAGAAATCAAATTTCGGTGCAAAATTTTTTATTCGTGTTTTTTCATGTTAAATGTATGGCCAATTTTTAGGCACATGTTGCCTGCAACTGTTGACAAAATTTCGACCCAACTAAGATGATATGCCCTGAAATAGCACTCCACTGCCTACTTAACCCATATAATCGCTAATCATGAAATGGTACTCATGACCAATTTTGATCGCAAATGACAGATTATCATGGCATCAGTCATCAGACGTCTAATTATGATCGTTCGATAATTACTCACATATTTTTCTCACCCATAAGTGGCTGACTTCCCATTTATTAATTTACAGAATTTTCTCTATGGAGTATGTTGAGCACCGACAAATATCTGAATGTGACGTGTCGGTACGTGCCAGTGTTGCAAGGAACACAGAAATTCTGTGAAAAATGGGAAACTACCAACCATATTATGTGTTGTAAAACGGAGCAAGGAACGCGTCCAGTAGCCTTACGGAAAGTAAAGAAAGATACGAAAAAGAAGTTTGGAAAAAAATGTATTCAAAAGGAAATGGTTATATCGGATTCTGTCTCTTAGCCTTGCCTACATGTAATATATTTGCAAATCTCGTTGCCCGGTTGATGTCTATAGGTTAGTTTATCCTTCTGATACTTGAGAGCGTTCGAAAAGTCCCAGCACTCTACGTTTAAGAATTTTTTGCTTGTAATTTATTGAGCTTGTCAACGTAATAAATACATGCATTTGTTAACTATGTCTTTAAGTTCACCAAAAATAGTCTGTAAACTAAATGTGAGTAACACTGCAATCTCTGTGGAAGGTAACACACTGACAAGACGGCAAACCACTTTCCGCACGTTGAAACACACAAAAATAATGTTGAAACTAAATTTGAGGCAATCAATTACTGCGGTTTTATATGGTTCCGGATAATCGGGAAATAGACTTCTCCATTTCTCCACTGGCCTCCCCGATCGTGCAGTGGTAGCGTCGTTGCCTTGTAATCAAGAGGTCCCGGGTTCGATTCCCGGTGGAGGCACATGGTGGTTTGTATCCCACTCTAAGCTGTCGGTCCAGTCTCAGTTAGCCGTACTGTGCATAAAGTGGACTTAAAACACCAACTCAATCAATCCATTTCTCCATACATCTTTCATATTACATGCTCAAAATATGCTTCCTTCGCTGTGTTCGCGTAGAGCTTAACGTCCACTGAGATACGACGCAACTTGACAACTCATGAGTTTCCGGCCTCTCAGTGGGCGATAGCGTTTAAGATAACCTGCAGACTTCTTACACGGAAATTCCATGCTTCGGTTCTGGGCCTCTCCCTATAGTGAGCGTTACACCATTTGATTTCAATAGAAGCAGACGACACAAGTTCTGTGTCTCTCCGCGTTTCACCGCGTCTGAGTGGGGATGTGTTTAGAAGGCATTGTTGACAAACACTGATTGTACGTGCACGTCTCACACACACCGAGGACTGTAACAGCGGCTCTACTCTAAATATAACATAAACTCTTTCTTCAAAGTCATACCAATCTCTACTGGCAGGGTTGCCAACTCATCCAGATGAATGTCTTAGTAGCTTATTTTAAAGTATGTGTTAGTTGAGTTGGTGTTTTAAGTCCACTTATCTCTATCGAACCCGGACCCCTTGATTACAAGGCGACGACAATACCACTATGCCAGTGGGGAGGCCGATTTTAAAGTATGAGTGCGGGGACTTATCGAACGCACTGTAGTTGCTTGTGACACACTAAACAGTGGAAAAAAATATATATCTCGTGTGTGTGTGTGTATGTGTGTCTTTGCATGTGATTATATATATATATATATACACACACGCACACAGGTGTATACTTATATACGTGTATTTATACCATTTATACTCACACATTCATGTAAAATCAAGAAGTATGATATAATTAAATTCTCTTGCAGGAATGTATCCATACAAACAAGAGGTATGTCAATATTAATTCATAACATTATACTCAAATAAAAGAAAATAAATATTTTAGATATAAGAAGAATATAATACATGTAACAGTCAAACATAATTCCAAGCAAAATCATATGAACAAGAGTAACAATATAGTGCATAATCTAATTTTGGAACTACATTTAACTGCTGACAGCAGAATTAAAAATAGTATAATACAGGGAAACTATCGTTTATGTTATTCACAAACTGCATTATAACAAACTCTCTACATATGAAACACAATTACCACATAATATTTTATTTATCGATACCATATAGCTAATATGAAATGTGTAAGAAGAAATCTCGTAAATTAATACAAATATGCAATGAACGCTTAAAAAAATATAGGAATACAATTTTAAGAAACCAACTTTTATTAGAATTTCTAAAAAATCATTTATTTCTGCAGGTGAAAGTTTAAATTGTATTAAAATAATTTTAACTAAAACCATGCAAAACTCGTTACAGTGACCATTAATAAGATATCAGTTAATATTGTACAATATTCTATGCAGTAAATGTGTCTTCTCATTATCCGACATTATGTGGTAATAATCCTAAGATAAATGCAATCTATAAGTAAAGTAATGCCACTTTATCGTGTCGTACTAATCCTATTATGTTCCGTGTAACTTAATTTATAAAGTTGAAAAAAATATGCAATTTCTCTTAGTCATAATGCAGTAAAATTAACAGAAAGATATGAACCCGAAACGACATTCCAATATATATCAGTACATAATCTGATTTTACAGGGAAAGTTTGAAGACTACTTTTTTTCATTACAAATCAAACAAATTATAGAAAAATCATTTCATTCAGTTCTCGAAACTTGAACATGTGAACTTTTAACAAGTCTGTGCATATAAATCTCTGTTAGGTTGTTTTGAATTAGAGGTGATATCTCTTTCGAGTATGTCTTATTGCGGTGGATAAGAAACATAGAACTCAATAAAATAAAGTCAGTCTTAATATTCTTTGTTTCTTCCAGTTTTTAAATTATGCTTTTCCATAATTATTGAATTGTCTGTCATTTTATTTTACCCACAGGAGTTATATAATTTTTAATCGAAATACTTCGGCTTTGGAAGGTAAGGAAAACATTATAATTATTATTGTAGATTTGTTTAAAATTTCACGTTATACATATCTGAATTAACATTACGATATTCCTCGATCGTTCTAAAATTACTAATTGCACCACCATTAACATATTCATACGTGGATACAGTCACAACTAAATTCGGCAAAATGTAGCAATATACACAAACACACACATATATTTCCATTTATTGTTTTCTGCTTAATTGGTAGGTTTTTCACTGCAATCTCCAACTTTCCCTTTTCTCTGCCTTACGCTTCGTAATAATATACGACCCAGTTAATTTAATATCATCCGTAAGTTGATATCTCTTTCTTCCACGGACTTTTCCTCCTTTAACCATTCCCTCCTAGGCATCCCTTAGCAGGCAGTTCCTTCTTAGACAGTGTCCTAACCAGTTTATTTTCCAACTCTTGATGGTCTCCAGTATAGATATTCTTTCACCAACTCTTTTCAGTACGGCTTCGTTTCTTACCTTGTCCGTCCATTTTACACGCTCCATTTTTCGCATGTCCACATTTCAAAGGCTTTGAGTCGTTTTTCTTCATTTCTTTTTAACGTCCAGGTTTCTGCACCATAAAGTGCTACACTCCACACAAAACATTTCACTAATATATTCCTTAGACCTATGTCCATGGGTTCACAAAAACATTTATTCTTCTAATGAAAGAATCTTTGGCTATTGCGATTCTCATTTTCACTTCTTGGTTGCAGCTCATGTCACTGCTTATGGTGTATCCGAGGTACTTGAAGTTATCCACTTGCTGGATTCTTTAACTGTTTGCTCTGACATTGATATTCCTTGGTTTTCCGTTCTATAACCATTGCCTTTGTCTTGTTTAGATTAATCTTGATCCCATACTGCTCACAGCTGCTGTTTAATGCTTCTAACATACTATTTATGGTTCTTTCATCCTCAGCGACAATGACATGTCCTCAGTAAATCTTATGGAGTTTATTATCCCTCCTCCTCCAAATTTGACACCTCCTGTGCCCTGGAAACAATTTTTCACTATATCTTCTAAACAGATATTAAACAAAGCAGGCGATAGGCAGCATCCTTGTCGTACTCCTCTTCCAATTTCACAGCCTTCTGTCATTTCGTCTCCTATTCTCACTTTAACTCGTTGATTCATGTATAAGTTGCTAAGAAGTCTTCTCACCTTCCAATCTACACCAATTTTCTTCAGAATTTCTGAAAGATTAACCAAATTCACTCTATCAAAGCCTTTCTCCAGGTCTACAAATACTACAACACTTCCTTTCCTTTATCTAAATATCTTTCCCAATTGTCATCATTAAACCAATTGCATTCCTTGTACCTCTTCCTTTCCTGAAACCAAACTGTTCTCCCTCTAAATCGCCACTGACCTTCGAGTATACGCGTCTGTTCAGAATTCTTAGCAGAATTTTTGCCGAGTGAGATATCAAGCTGATTGACCTGTACTCAGAACATTTTCTGGCATTGCTTTTCTTCTGCAGAGGTACCAAAACAGTCTCCGTGAAATCATTTGGCCAATCCCCTTTCTCACATATTTCATTGCATAAGTGTAGTACTTCTCTTTTTCCATCTCCCAGGCATTTGATAAGTTCAACAGGAATGTCATTAGTGCCCGTTGCTTTCCCATTCATCATTTCTTTAAGTGCTTTCTCAAATTCTTCATTCAGGATATAGTATCCTTTCTTATCGACAGGCACGTCTTCTTCATTTTCTACATTCAGACTGTCTGGGCGATTCTCTTTCTGATAGAGCTATTCAACGTACTTTCCACACACATTCGATATTCCTTTTTTGTCTGTGATTTCACATCCTCCCTCGTCTTCTATCATGCACATAGTTTTCCATTTCTTCTTTTGGAAGCCGAAACAGATTACTTCACGGTACATCAAGTCATACCTTCATCTTTTTTCCAGTTCTTCAATTTATTCACATTTTTGTTTCATCCATTGTTCTTTTGCCCTGTCAGTTTCTCTTCTTGGCTGGTTATTCAGTATCCCGTAATTATTTTCTTCCCTCTTCTGTATTTACATTCTTCCATTTTCTCCGTTCCTCCATTTTTCCAGCATACTTTCAGTAATGCATGGTTTCTTTGCACTTTTCCTTTCCCTGTAGCCTATTGTTTCATCCACTGCCTTCTGTAAGAATTTTTTTTATTCCATCCCACATCTCATTCTTATTGTTACAACTAGGTTTAAACTTAGTATAGTTTCCTTGACAATTTTCTGCAAATTTTTGTCTTTCTTCTTCTTCCCGTAGCTTCCCTAAGTAGGGTTTCTTGCTCACCTCATCTTGTGCTATCTTCTTCAGTTTAAGATTGATTTCTCCTATTAGCAAGATGTGGTCTGAATTAATGTCAGCTCCTGGCAATGTATTCGCATTTTTGAAACAATTTCGAAATCTTTCTTGTACCAGTATGTAATCTATCTGGTATATTTTGCTATCTCTTGGACACATCCAGGTGTATCTCCTTCTCTTATGTTGCTGGAAGAGTGTGTCTCCAACAATTAGGGAGTTTCTTTTACAGAAATTTACCAGGCTTACCACTCTCTCATTTCTCTCACCTAATCCATATCTTCCTACTGTACTACCAACCTGCCTTTCTCCTACTACAGAATTCCAATCACCCATTACAATAATGCATGATCCCTTTTTTATCTTTTTCGATCAAGTCTTCTATCTTTTCATAAATTATACATATATAATTACAATTAATAATATTATTATAATAATGAAAATATTGTCGATTTGAGCAGATATACAGATATTCTTACAAATAAGAAAAAAACAGTAGTCCTTACAAAGTAATACTGAGATATTTAAAACTACTGTTCTTTTATTTCGAAGGAATATCATGCAGGATGACCATCTAAGGGTAAACCTGGATACATTTCACTATGACTCCAAGATATTTGTTACATTGTATTCACGGCTAAATTTCATATTACTGTCGTCTTTACTGTTAAATTGAGTTTATCAGATTGAAAATAAAGAACCTGCATTTTGAAACGTTTTGTTCCTTTCATTTAGATGTACAATGTATCTCAAAAGTTTTAGGAAAACGACATTTTAAACTAGACAGCTAAATTACTTGAGGCGCTGGTGGGTTGCGTGTAGAGTTAGGGTCAATTTCAGGGTTGCCATTTGCACAATAGATATTTATGAAATACGCAAAAGGAATAAAACCAAGTATTATTTTATAAAACTGTAAAAAAAATATCAGTGTTACATTTGTCGCAAATAAGAAATATTTTCTGAAAGAAAAAAAATCTATTTTCTAGTATTTTCTCGCTGATGAGGAAACAAAGGAAAAAAGAAGAGAGGAAACGTAAAGCGACAACAAATGAGAAGAGAAAAGAAAGAGAGAAAGGGGAAGAGAAAAAGTAAAGGAGGGAATATAAGATAGGACAGATGTGGATAGGATTGAGGAGAAAGGGAAAAGATGCGAGGAGAGATGAGGAAAATGGAGCAAAGAGGAGAAAAGAGGAGGGAGAAGATGGGAGTTGCGAGTATAGTAAAAGAGAGAAAATGAGAAGAACGAAAAGAAGAGGAAAAGAGGCAGTGAAGTCGAAAATCTAAGACGGGAGAGGAGATAAGAGGAGTGGAGAAAAATGGGATAGAGACAAGAAGCAAGAACAGGAGGGAAGGCGATATGACATATAAGCAGAGGAGAAGAAGGTGAGAGGAGATGGAGAGAAGAGAAAGGAGACGAGAGTTGAGATGAGGTATTTGTAGAAAATGTCGTCTCAGCATCAAGAATTGATGAATTAATCAAAATATCGACATGAAACATTCAATAATATTTTAAAATGAATTGGAGAATGTATTATATCGGTGCGACATGCATTATGGCTGAGTTCAGAGCGAGATAAAATCTGCCAGGTAAGATCTTTGATTCTACCTGCGATTATACCACTAAAAACATGAATGTAATTTTCATATTTATAAGAATTATCCAATTTTTCTCCACTTCTCAGTTCGTTGAAATGGAGGTTTTGTCATCTAACATTTCTCCTCCTCCCATCGTTAATTACAAACAGAATCATTCCGTTTTACACTGCGTTAACAATGAACAGAATGGGATATGTCTAAAACTTACGAAAATTTTCTGCCACCGGAGGGGTTTGAACCTACCACAATCAGGTTGACAATCTACAACTGTAACCACTTTCTCTTCTTATTTTTATATTTTCCTTATTGAAAGAAGCTATTACTTACACAGATTTTACATTTGAACGAGAATTTCAAAGGATCACATGTAGGAAATTTGCATACAAGGCTTTACAGGTTATCTGATCATCTGATATCATCATATCTGATGATATTTTTCACTGGCATAGAATTTGACCTGAGGTTGGTTGCCAGGCACATAATAGACATAATGTCCTATGAGAAATTGCACTGCACGTGTTCTTGTGAGAGAAAAATACAAAACTCTGGAGTTAATATATGGTTCATCGTGAAGTCGTTCGGGGAGCGGCGGCATATGATTCCAAGTAACTTCTTAAGGTGTTTCCAATGTTCCACGACTGTCACACGTGGCGTCAGTCGATGCACTAGGGTGTCGTCCTGTACACATTTGGTACAATGGGAGTTGTCTGCCATAAGGTATCTCTGCAATCGTACTCTAGTATAGTTAAGTACCATACGGAGTGCACTCGAAGGGGGGGGGGGGTGGTTCGCCGCTATGTTTCTCCACACGATGTTCCAGCGAACATTGAGGAATAATGGGGCAATACGCGGAATATGTTTCGTCCGGATTTGCAGCATTTTTGATAGAGATTTGACTGTTATATCAGAAAGATCCACACTTGGAAGGAGCATCAACATGTAACAAATTTGCACTATGGTTGTTCGTAAATAGAGAAAATTAGTGGCTATAACACCTGCGTAAATTGGGGCGCATAGTTTCACTTCATCCAGCATGGAACGTAGCACATGAGCCGTGATGCTAAGTTGATGTTGAACTTTCATGGCGATATGGCGTTGCAAAAATAAGGCTTGCCCTTGTCGGTCGATACTCAGGAGGTTTAGTCCTCCAGGGTGAGTTGGTAGGCATAGTGTGTTATGAGCTACATGGAACAGGTGACCGTGCTAGATAAAGCGTGTTACCATTCTTCGGATTCTTGCAGCCGTTTGGGTAGGAACGGGTAGTATTTGCGCCACATACCATAGTTTCGAGAGTGCATAAGTGTTGACACATTTGATTCTGGAGCTTATTGACATTTGGCCTAGTCGGTTGAAGTGTAATACTGCTTGTATTTTGGACCCTATTGTTTGAAATGTGTGGTTGGAAGTCTCGAACAGGTTTCTCGAGAAGTAGATCCTGAGTACTTTCAATACGTCCGTCACGGTCATTGGGACAGATTCTGTCGAGTTCCGTGCCATTGTCCCCAAGGGTAGTATTTTCGATTTTTTTAGGTTGAGACACAAGCCTATATTTTTCGTCATTGTTCCAAGATTTCCATTAGGTTAACATAATCCAGGTGATCACGCACCATCACTGTGACATCGTCGGGGTATGCAAAAACTCGGTAGGTCATGCCATATGCATGTATTCCTCGTAGTCGTTGATTTATTTGGTGTAGGAAAGGGCTAAGAGCTGTACAGATGGCGAAGAGTGAAAAGGAGCAACTTTGCCTAACAGAGCGTTGAAGAACAAACGGCGAGGATAATGTTCCATTTACACACAAATGTACCCGAGCCTGGGTGTATAGGCTCTTTATCGTTTCAACAAAGGATTCTCCGCATCCAACATGAGTTAAATGCCGAAATATATAATGATGATACGATGAGTCAAATGCTCCTTTGAAGTCCAGGGCCACTAGAACTGCTTCCCATTCAGGGGCTTCATTCATTACAGTAACGATGTCTCGTATACTAGTGAGAACTGTAGTTATATTACCTTTAGTTCCGTGCACAAATTGATGGGTGCCTAGTAGGGTAGCTGCATAGTGTTGTAGTCCGCGCGTTAATACTCGTGCTAATATTTTATAATCGGCACATAACAAAGTGATGGGGCGAAAATGTTCAGGTGTTAAGGGATGTATCACTTTCGGGATTAAGAACATGCAACCTGTCGAGCTTGTACGACCTAACTTCTTCTGCGCAAAACAGGCATTGAGCCACCGCATAAGCAAGTCTGTCATGGTAGGCCAAAATGTTTGAAATAATTCAATCGGTAGTCCGTCTATGCCCGGGGTTTTTCCTTTTTGAATTTGTTGGATGGCCGCTTCCACTTCTTCCTTAGTGAACGGTTTATTTAAAATGGCTTCATCTTCCCCTGATAGCGTGGGGATATAGGCGTATAGCACGTGTTCTTCTTCCGCCTGGGATGCCTTAAATTGTGCTGCAAAGTGTTGTAATATTCACGTACTCAACATCTCATCCGTGAATATTACACGTACCATTGAGTACGATTATAGAGTTCATTTGTTAAATAAACTCTCCAACCAAATAGACGGTAGCTCCACGTCGTCTGCTTCGTGTCTCCGTCTATTGGCCATAACAAAAAAACTACTCTCTCCTTTTCTCCCCCTCCCCCATTTTTTTTCTTCCCCGTCGATTACGATCGGGAATGCAGTTAGTTAGCAGTTCGCATTCAGACTCCGCGTTGTGCCTTATCAGCCCAGCAGCAGTGACACGGCGAAAACTCGCCTTGAACTTTACTTCCTTCGGAAACCTATTGAGACCACGAAAATGGAATACGTTTAGTAGCAGCTGCAATTACGGTCTCAAGTGGAAATACTTAACTGCAGTTTTTGGTACCAGATCAGTTGAGTGTACTTGGTTTACGACTAGAGCTCCGAAGGAATACATATAAGGTAAATTGGACTTCTATCAAATATTCCCGTTGTCTGCTTGCTTGCGGAACTGTTCCTTTTTTAAAATTTTTGCACACGTGATCGACGTAGTTATCCCTCCTTTCAGTTTTTAGACTTGTTCCGTTGTTGTAATAACGAGTACTGTGAATTTGAGTGACTGCACGATTATTACTCCTAATTATCGTCGCAAGAAAAACTTATAAAAATGCCTTTTAGTGTGAAGTGTTCGTTTTGAGCACGCTGCCGGTACCAAACGACGGTAGTAGTAAAAAAGGGCTCACTTAATTGCAACCGCATCTCTTTCATTTTGGTTGAGCGCGTGTTAAGTGACAGAGGAACCATTTGGACAGTTAATAGTGTTGTTGAAGAGCTACTGGGAGTTTATCCTGAATTGCTTTAACTACGTCCCCCCCTTTTTTGGTAAACCGTACAACACTCCCCGCATTTTTCCGATTTCAATCCAGTACCACCACATAACCAGCACGGTAGCATCAACGGCCATGCAATAAAAATTGTATTACAAAAAAAAAAAGAGAGAAAGGAAAATAATTGTAGTCTATTACTGATAAAACAGGTTACCATTCTTAATGCTGTTGATATTTTTGTATATTTATAATGCACTTGTTACGATCGTAATTACTCCTAGTGAGACTGAATTGTTAACCAGAGTCCTGATGGACCTTTTTATAATAGTTATTGAGAACAGAAGTTAAAGAGATTGTTAAAAGGAAGTTGAATTGTACTTGTTTGTTTAGACGTTTTTACCCCAGTTATCTGTGAACAATCTTTTGCTCTGATTAATTAGATTATCGCATAATAAGTCAGGATATGTCTTGCTCCTGGTAACCTCCTTTCTTGCTTTTTTCCTTCATCAGGACTAAACCTTAGAAACGCCGCGTTTAACTATAATAGCGACGAGTGTAAAAAAGGTGCAACTCATTATATTGATACGCAACTGTTGTGTTGCGGAGTGTTATCCAATTACGTACGCTAGTGTGTTCTTAGTTTTGAAATTATTCCATATATGTATATATATAAACATTAATATTCTTATTTCTTGCAGCATTATTAGCAAAAATAAAGTGAACGGAATCATTTGATTTCGACCGTTCCATTGGATTCCAAAGTATACTGGAACCTGACGTGACTTTTCTGTGACTTGCCTTGTGTTTGAGAATATAGGCTTAACGGGAACGTCGCGTCAGATCGTGTTTGTGACCCTTGTGTGGGCGTAGGCGTTGACAATTGTAAATTTCCGCGCTTCCATTATACTTTTACCATCAATTCGGGCAAGTCAGCGTCCTCCCCAACACAAGCGTTACAGTGTTCATATAGGCATGCACGAATGTCTGAGAGTTGTGCGAGGCATTCGTCCCCTTGTTGCAATCTTGTTATGAGTTTCCTTTTCCCACTTCCCTGTTCTGCGCTTACATGGGCAATACTGGCTTGTTCTTTGGGGGTCAATGATTGGGAGACAACTTTTCACCACGAAACCTGCCATTCGCTCGTGGTGCATCCTCAGTAGGACCGATTGTATTCATTTCAGTTCCTGTAGGACTGGGTCACCCCGTATGAGTTGTGTCGTCAACTCGTGGAGTACGCGATAATAGAAGTTGTGTTTCTTATAGAAATCCGTGTGTATCATACGTGTGTATACTATACAAAAATGCTTGATTGACGGCTTCAGGAACGGGTCCCACCATGTAATGATGTCAATTTGGCGCCTGTTCATATTTTCCAATTCCTTCTAATTTTGTTTGAAGACTCTTCGAAATTGTTCATCTTGAAGAATCCGACTATTAAGTTTTCAGTATCCCCGTCCACGAACTGCAGTTCTGGCGTCGTTTGCCATGTCTAGTTGCACACTGAGGTGTTCTGTGAAACAAGTGGGAAAAAACTTTATAGATGACACTTTGGGTAATAAGCTCGCACTTACATAGAAACGGTCTAATCGACTAGCCGAATCTGGACGTATGAAGGTGAATCCTTCCAGTTGTGGGTGCTTGGTTTCCGAGATATCTTTTAGGTGAAAGGCCTCGACCAGGGTAGAGAGACGAAGGGATGAGATAAACCCTGGATATTGATCTTATCGTCGTAACACACAGTTAAAATCCCCAGCAAGGACAATATGTTGGTGGTTGCCCCCTAAAATTGTCGCCACTTCTGTTGCATAGAAAGTGTTTCGTACCTCGCGGACCACTGATCCTGAAGGCGCACAGATATTACAAAATCAAATTTTACCTATTTCACGTAATTCACCCAGAGGGATGCAGGAAAGTTTTGTTAACAGGTATATACCTTGTCGTACTAAAATGGCAGTACCTTTGGCGTTGTATGTGAAATTATTATAAATAGTATAGTCGTTTTTCCTCACCCTTGGAAAGAAGCTAACATCACACCGATTCACAAAAGTGGTAAAAAATCTTGTTTCTTCTTACAGTCTAATCTCCTTACTCTCTCGTATGTCTGTGAAAAAGTAATCAAAGATAGACTGTACAAAATTGTTTCTCCTTAATTAAGCTCAAACAAACATGTTTTTTCCTGGTAGCTCCTGTCTTACAAACCTATCTGTTTTTCTCTCACATGCTATGACATGCATTTCAAATTATTCACAATTAGATGTAATATATTTTGATCTGGCCAAAGCCTTTGATACTGTTAGTCATCGTCTTCTGATTCACACATTATGCAATAGATTCAACATCCATGGCAAATTTCTAACCCTTCTCAGAGATTACCTTAGCGATCGCCAACAACGTGTCGTTCTTCCAGGAACTGTTTCTAACTTTCTTCCTGTCCTCTCTGGAGTTCCACAGGGTAGTGTCCTAGGACCTCTCTTGTTCATATTATTCGTCGACGACCTTGCCGACCATCTCCCAGATCCATCTAGTAATTACCTTCTTTTCGCAGATGACTGAAAAATATTCAGAGAAATCTCCACTTCCGACGATACTCATCTTCTTCAGAATGACATAACAACATTTACTTCCTGGTGTCTGACATGGGACCTTACATGAGAGATCCAGTGTTCTCTGTATACAATAATAAGGCACCTGCTGCGTACAGAGATTTCACAAGAAAGGGAAAAAGGGCGAGGTGCGTACTAGCGATAGCAACGCAAAATATATATATATATATAATTAAAAAATGCGCATTTGAAGCCTTCACGCCAACTAACATTTTAAAATATATTTCGAGCAAAAAGGCATGTAAATTGTGTATATCTCGCAAAATCCCTTAATCATCGTGTCGAGTAGTGGTGGTGGTTTCAATATCAATGTTTTTCTATTTTTTCTTTAAAAACAGGTCTACTTGGTAAATAAATTCTTGAATGTTCGATTTTGAAATAAAAATGTTTTCTTCTTATGTGAAATACAAAACATACCACTTCCCTTGTTCGAATAATTTTAGTAAGACTAGTAGCAGAAATTCTGAAGACTCTTAGGTATTATACAAGTTGTTCCACTATTCGCCACTTTTACCCCCGCACTATGCTAACCCTAATATACAAAGGGAAATGCACAGTCTTTGCCCCCCCCCCCTCTCAGTTTTGGCACCTTGCGACCCCGGTTTTGGAACTCAATCACTGCCACTGACTGAAGTGTTACAAACATTTATTGCAAGTAAAGTATTGAACTTACGTTAATGAAACCAGTCCAGAACGAACGAGGAAACTCAGTTTGTTTTGACACCTACAAATGTTCAATGTGTGCACCACGGCACACATCCACACGATAGCCTAGTTCTTGCCACAGACATGGGCCTGTCGATACTGCCTATCGCTGCGATGATACGCTCCATTAGGGCTGCGATATCACGCGGCATCGGTGAGACGAACACTCTGCTTTTGATGAAACCCCACAAAAAGATGTCGCACGGTGTAAGGTCCGGTGATCTTGAGGACCAAAACATTGCACAAAACACTGTGAATGATGTGAGTGATCCTAGCGGCAGGAATATGAACTCTCGGGTTAACAAAACAAACACGCACAAACTGTTTGCATTCCTCGATCGTTTTGGAGTGGTTTCATTAGCGTAAGTTCAATAGTTCACTTGCAATTATTTTTTGTAACTCTTCAATTATTTATGAAACACCCGGTATTTCCTCATTTAAAGATTATAACTATTTTATTTGGTAACCGATTTTGTTCTATTGCTATTTCATTCTTTATGAAATGTTTATATGTGCTATAAAAGATGAAGGAATATAACGAGTACAAGTAAGACTCCAGATATTCTCGATCTCAGCCACATTGGAAGAATTGTAATTAGCATTTCCTGCCGCCTCTTATAAATTTAGTGTCATTTATACAAGAAATTACATTTCTTTAGCTTTTACGTTCCACATGAGGGATCTGCTTGCATTAATATTTCATGAAGAAAAGTTGTTCGTTTCGATGTTTGTATAGTCTGTGAAATTATCTTGGTGTTGAAGTACATTGTTGATTTAAATTAACGACTAGTTACATACACTAGTGTCCAAAATTAAAGCAACAAACTGAAATCCTTTCCTGGTGTGATTTTTTTTGTTTATAAATTTGCCAAGTTTAACCTGTTGCTATCGTGATTTTTTTCTTGATGAATCCTGGCAGGGTGCCCACAGGGGGGTTTTATGGCGCAGGTTGGGCCATCGAGATTTTGGGGGGTGGATTTTTCCCCTTCAAATAATATAAAATTCAACATTTATATCTTTTCCAAAATATATGTAAAAATTTACACCTTAAATGCACCATATGTAATCCATTAGATGAAGAAATGAAAGTGTGTAGGGCATTATCGAGGGGATATGAACTCGTACATATTAGGCCCTAATTGACACGTGGGTTCTAAGGGGGATTCTGAATTAAACTTTGGGGGAACATTAAGTATCCAACTCTAGGTCTTAGATTATGGCGAGTACTTTAGTTAAAGGAGGATTGAGCATTAAATTGAAGGGGATATCCAATTCTTGTGTATTTCTATTGTCTTAGACTGTTGCGGAAATTCTGGTGTGGAGGCTGAGAATTAAATTTTTGGAGGAAACAATATCCATTCTTCAATATCAACAGTAAGTCTAAAATTGGAGTGAAAATTTTGGTGGTAGGATTGAGTATGAAATTTAAAGGGGAGATAGAAAGCTCTTGATAATGTGTTAAATCTTAGATTGCCAAGGGTTTTCTGTAGTGGAGAGAGAGTTCGAACATTACATTTTGGAGACTGTATTTAGCGATAAGGCATCCACACGTTTTCAACCCCGAATGTGCCAAAGGAAAAGCTGTAAAAGACTAAACATCTATGGATCTTAAGAAAGTATTGACACCCCATTAAATTAATACTCTTCAATGTTAAGGGTACTGATTGATTTATTGATTTGGTGTTTTAAGTCCACTTTATGCACTGTAAGGCTAATCGGGACTGAACCCACAGTTTAAATTGGGATCCACACCGTATCCTCGATTATGATGAACGATTTTAGTGGTGGTCTTGAGTGATGGCACCCCTATTTAGGGAAGAGGGACAGATCAATTATAATGTTCAGTAAAGCTAAGGAAAAAGTTACTTACGGTAGACACGCTGTCGTAATTAAATATTTTGTGGGGATTACGATATGGTTTAAGGACGCGAATGATATGATTTGGGGGAAACGCATGACATGATTTTGGGGGAATGCGCCATTGGACTTGGGGGGGGGGAGGACACCCCTGAATCCTGGCACACTAAGGTTAGTTTATTTTCTATCTTAAACCAGTTGTCTATGACATCATAAATATTACTATCACCTGATCGTATTATGTGGTCAAATGGACACTCGGGAAAGTATTTCCGTTTGTTTCATTTTGGACATTAGTATAGTTACAAAATAATGAATGTAGATATCAATGAACAAATATTAAAATTATATTTTTCTCTTTTTTTCTTTTAAAATAGCTGATCCTGGTAAGTAGCATATTGATTGTTCTACAGGAAGTTGTGTCACCCTTATGGTAGTGTTTTTCATTCACCGCCAGAGGCACTGCGTTCGCCCCACTATCCTAAAGTTCACTTTCACACAAACAGAGCAGCAGACAGTAAGGTACAAGGTGTCAGAGGAAATTAGGGGGAAAAAAGTGTAAGAGTAAAGTTTTCGCAGTGACTGATAATTGGATTGATGAGGTAATCCATCATAATATCCCCGTAGTTCGCTGCATGTTGACACGCACCTTCTGCCTTTATTGCTTTATGGTTGCAACCCTATTATCGGACTTCTCAAAGGCTTCTTAGGATTAGTAGGACCAAGCCCTTGCGCGTTCTTTGGTGCAGGATTTATTTTTAATTATTACCTATGTAGGTTTGAAAGGAGAGATCATTAAGATCTCTTTCTCGGAGGTTTATTTGAACTTCCGATGATATACAAACACTTTTCAGAGAGACAATTCACCCGATGCAACTTGTAGGCCTAAACATATTAGTTGTACCGAAGTTTATAACCCTGGTTCTTTTGATGATGCAGGAGAACACCTTATCCAAAGTTGGGTTGTGAAATATCTGTCAAATGGAGTACAAGTTCACCAGCCGAACCGAAGAACGAGGCAAGATATTTCCCCAACGTCCCCTGAACCATCAGCCTTTCAGCAACCAGAAGAATGTCCCGCTGGCTTACAAAGGTCTTGCTCTTTTATATCAAAAATTTGTTTACATTTTTCCAAGGTAACTACATGATTGTATACATATCCATAGTTTCAGCATCTCTGCAAGAATTAAGTTAAACAATCCTTTACCTACAATAACCCATTTTTAAAGAAAGAATTCTAACGTTTTTACAAGAAAAGACTTCAACACTAATTCGTATAACACAGATTGAACATTTTTTTCTTGAAAAAGCATATGTTGACTGGGACGACACCACATTTTAACTCTCTCTGCACTTACGCGGCTAGAGCTCTCGCCACGAAAACAGTCAAGTCAAGGTCACGCCACCCACTACAATGTTGCCAATGAGTAACAATTTCAATCGACGAAATCAACCGCATAGGTACAACGCGGGAAGTGTTGACCAATCAACTTAGAAGAAGTGTGGCAACTCTGGAGAGCCAGGGGTGTGGAGAAGGCAAGGGGAAGCTACGACCTTGAATGGACTGTTTTCGTGGCGAAAGCTGTAGTTGGTTACACGATGCAACACCGACTCGTCGGTTTGATGTCTGAACCGCTTGCACTACGATCTAGAGCGGTGTAGTATGTGGTGTATGATCACGTGGTGCGTGCTGACTAATCAAATGAACGTTTGAAGCAGCAGACACGCATTTGTTGAATCTTCTGAACTTGAACACCGCTATTCGCCTACTTGGTCGAACGTTATTTTCTTGCATCAGCCTGACACCGGCGTACACCTGCACCGAGTGTCAAAAAGTGTAGCGAACTAGATGCACCCTCCAACGGCATGACTCCCGACAAAAAGAATCCACCAATGCAACGTGCAATAGTATCACACGGTCACGTCGAATCGTCCATCAATATTTGGGTCTTAAAGGTAGACACAAAAGCCAAGTGAAAGTCTTAACACCAACGCTCATCGTACAACAGAGAGTAACATCCAAACATCTGTATGAGCGGGTGCCTAATGGCGTTATGTTATCACCAGGGAAAGGATTTTAAGGTGCAAAATTATGGTTGCGAAAGGGAAGAAAAGATTTTGAAAATGCAAAGATGCAAAGAAGGTTCTAATAAAATGCGCCTTTCTTCTGCGCCTTATGTATATACAATGCGGGCTGACAGCACAGAGAACTGTGGTTCTGCCGAATAAATTTTTTTGACGTTTTTCTTTTTTTCTCTCGCGCGAGTTTTGCTACATAATCTTGGAAACTATTTGGGCTGCAATGATTATATTATACCACATTATAGCTCTCCTTATGCTCTACAAAATAAGACTATAGACTTTATGTAGCTGCTCAAGAAGAGTGAAAACCATTTATTTTTCTGTCAAATTTTTTAACAGAATATGAAAGGAAAAAATGTAAAGTGCTCCCCTGTGCATAGCACCACGCCATGAAGCCGAATAGGGGGTGTGGGGGTAACGCCCCACACTTTCTTGATCCGGTCGTGAGTGGAGGTGATGTGATCAGCATCACGCCCCTGACTGCCTTTACCCCCCAAAGTACCCATGTTATTCGACGGTGGGTGGGCGCCGGGGCCTCTTCCATCGTTAGAAAAGTTCCCGGATTTGAACCGGCCGGGGATCGAACCCGGGACCTTTAGCATGGTAGTCAGACACGTTACCGACTGAGCCACCGCGGCTCAGTAAAGGGAAAAGGTGCTGAAGCATCAAAGAGGGGGTAAAATTTGCTAATCTCAAGAAAATGTGCAACAAAGTGTGTTCATTTTACTTGATTTCATGTCCTAAAATACATATCTCAAACTATCGGTATAAACACAGCTATATGTTCCCTGTTTATTACCAAGGATTATGCGTGCGCCTATTTCACCCGGACCAAGCAGGCTCGTGCAATTTACTACCGCCCTAACAATGCTAACAATGAAAAAGTATCACATAAAGTGGATTTACACGTGCAAGGAAAGTTTCAAAAAGGGTTTATGGTAGTGGCAGGTTTCTGTTCCAAAGGGAAGCTTCATTCTCGTAGGGTGTCATCTAGTGTGAAGGTTAATGCCGCCTACTACACACACTTTGTGTTACACCCCAACGTGCCTCTGCTTTGTATGGCAATGAGACTGTCAAAATTCGCATCCAGCAAGATAAGTTCTGCAATCAAGGGCGCCCGCTGGCAGCGGCCGGAGGGGGGGCACTTGCCTCCTGAGATTTCAGGAAAGAATTAATGTAATTAGAATGGTGAGATTGTAGAGATATTTTTCACAAAATATATTGTTTTCACTAATTTACAGGTCGTAAGTCGGAACAATTATTATGACTATTATTTTACAGTACCCTTCGGCACGTAAACACTTGGATCAGAAGTACAATGAACGATAGTAGATTAAGTGCTCTCTGACTATGTGCATTGTGACAAGTACTCAAAGACAAAGAACTGTTCATCAACAAAGTAATAGACGTTTATGGAAAGGAAGGAAGGCGAATCCTGTTTCTATCTAAATAGTAGACTCGAGTCTAAACTTGTATACAACGCCAAAGTATTTTCAATTCAATTTGAATTTTATGATTTTCAATGTAGTAGTTTGCAGCAGAAAGTAGTATTTCGGTCAGTTTGCAGCAAAACACATGGAAGTTCCGTACGCATATGAATGATGCTTCGGAAAAAGTAATCGCAGCAGAATACGAGAGTATGTCAAAAATATTGGCCATAACTTCCTTTTGGTTGGCCACACTGCCTTCAGAGCTCACGTGCTAAAAGGCTGTACTCTTGCGGATGCATGAACGAGGTTTGGTATTAATCGCTCCAATTTTCTTTCATTTGTTACATAGTACACATGTCTGCTCCGCGGGTAGTTTGCACCGAAAAAGAACTGAGATCTGTTCTTTTGGATTCTGGCTCAAAGTGATGGACTCAGGTCTAATATCCAGTGATTATTCTCACCAAAGAAGCTTCACATTCATCGTTGTAGCAGTCGAGTTGACAGTAAGCTCTCTTGACACCAATCTCGCACTGACTTTATGAAAGAGAAGCTTGTCGTAGATGATTTAGAGTGCAAAAACATGAACGATTTAATAATTATATTAAATATTTATTTCATTTTATTATAATATTTTTGAATGGAAGTCAAATGCAAAGAGTATGCCACCTCATCGATGGTCACTCGTCGATTCGCCAGAATCATCTCTCGAGCTTGTGAAATCTTTCCGTCAGTAGTGGAGGTGGGTGGGTATCCTGCTCCCGTTTCGTGCTTCACGTTTGTCCGGTCATTTTTAAACCTCTGTATCCAATCATACCCACTTCTGCACGGTAGAGTACTGTTCCCGCAATGTACTAAAAACCTGCGATGAATTTCAGCCCCTGTCACCTTCGGACCAGAGAAATAGGATCATTCTTCCCTGGTGCACACTGCCAACGGAGCAGCCATGTTTACTCTGTAACAAAAGAAAGAAAATGGAGCGATTTAGATCAACCCTTTGCCACGCAACAACAAGAGTAACCACCTTTCAGCACGAGAGAGCTGAAGCCAGTGTGGCCAACCTGAAGAAAGTTATGGCGATAATTTTTGACTTACCCTCGTACATTCTTTCATAGTAAAGGATTTTGCTTTACTTTTCGGTATATATCTTATTTCCATCGCATTTCTGTTCGTAGCGTCCTTCACACCACGTAACTTTTAATTATGAACTCTAAAATTACAATAAAATATTGATGTCATTAATTTCCTTAATTCTCTATTTCTTCCAGGAAAATAACCAAAGGATCAAGTTACTGCATCCATAAACCAGCACTAACAGATCCATTTAATATCTGTAACTGTATTGCATTGCACGCTTACACTCATTAGATGTACCAATTAACGCTGAAATATAAGTTCTGAGCATGAATAGATTCTGTTTCATTTGGGCATAACTATTACAGTACATAATATAAAGCACATAAACATTGTGTTCGTTGAATTGGCAAGGTGTGGTTAACGAGAATTGGAATCACCCACTACAGGCGTTAGGTTTGGACAGATTCTTACAATTAGATACTGAAATATTAAGAGGGTTCCCACATGAACTCCAAATGTATTTTCCTTAGATTTTCCACAATTTTCCAGAATCATCAATTTCTTCTAGAGTACTCAATACAGAGTATATTGCCATTTTAGATTTATATTATTGGTTTTTATCACGGTGGCAAATATTTTTTTTTAATATTTCATACTCGCTTGAGATGAACAAAAGACAGAAATTAGTTCATTGTTTATGACTGTCTACCAACGCGGGGACATTGTTTCGATTCCACGCCAGAAGAACTCAACTGATTTGTAGTTACGAATGTCGTCAAGTAAAGTTTGAATATAATTTTCGTTACCAAAGGAGTTTCCGTGAAAGTTGGTGGATTGAGAGCTGAAAATATGGAAATCAGAGGGCGCAAGATCGGGGATGTAAGGAGGATGTGGAATAACCTCCTAAACAGCTCTTGGATAGCAGCTTTGGCCACGTTAGCGGAGTGAGGGTGTCCATTATCGTGTTGGAGAAGCACTCGATGCAGCCTTCCTAACCTACTGGCTGATTTCAGTTGTCTTCACTTAAAGCATGCGGTATGCTGAACCTTACTCATGGAATGCAAATGTCGTACGATGATTGAATGGTCACATTTGCTAATTCCCGGGTCCGCTGAAGTGGATTGTCTTGGATTAAAGCATTTAAACGGTCTTCCTTAAATCCCGACGGTGTTCCTGAACGTTTAGAATCACTCCAGTCAAAATGGTTTCTTCTCTTTGAAATGACAGAACCATGTTCTTCCCCTGCTTTAACCTTTACCTGTTGACATTATCCGCGTACACGGTATTTCTGTTATCGACAGCCTCCGCTGCCTTTGCTCCTCAGACAGAAGAAGATATGTCGGAAGTGTTAGTTTTTATTGTTCTTTAGCCCAAAAATAACTCTGTCGTCCTTCAAACCTGCAAAATTCAGTTCGTATTCACAAGCATAACAATGCCACTCTAATTGCTGAACGTTAAACGATAAACAAACTCCAGAAACACCGATAAGAACTTATGCATCAACCCAATACAATGAAAGCCTCAACATTGTTTCATACCATACCACTTCACTTCAGGGAGTTGTAACGTAACGAAATGAAGCGGTATTTGCAATTACGGTTTCCGTTACGTTACAACCTGAAACAGAATAACTTTTTTCGTGAACAGAAACGTTACCTCAGGTATATAAACATTACGTTACAGGTGTGCATAACGGTACGGAACCATAACTGATTTGTAAAGCAGTAGGTCGTTATGTGACGCTTTAACGTTACATCCATTGCCGGCAACCAGTTACGTTACAGGGTAAGAAAGAGGTTCGTCACGTATTGACTAGTAACTTTAGTGTATGTGGAAAGTGATAGTAACATTACAATTAACCAGTAACTTAATTGAGGTCACGACTGTAAAAACGTTACACTCCTTTTTTCAAAGCAACAACGTTATTTATATCTGGTATCATACAGACGTTCCGATGTGCAATACCGTGTCCGATGCCGTGTTCCGGAGAGAATAACATAGGTCTCTCGTATAATTGTGCTCGTTGCTTTTGTAACGTTACAGTTATTTTCCTCCACAAAAGTCTGTTTCGAAAAAGTGATACACATATCCGTTACGAATAGCAAATACCGTTATCGAAGTCGTTTTCGAAGAAGCCTCATAATTATGATCGGCAGCATACTAACATTACAGTACTTTGACCCCTTGAAAGTCACTAAGTTATAATACGTATTTTCGTTTTGGATGTCAGTGAAAAAATTAAATTGCAAAACAAAACGTTTCAAAACATCCGTAAACAAGATTCGGCGTGACAAAAGTTCTTGTTATTGGAATTTACTTATTAACTATGTATTTATCACAAATATATTCTTTTCTGCATACTTAATCGCTTTATGTGAATTTGTTCTAATTTGATTATTTATGCAAGATGAATTTTAACATGTACGTTCACTTTATACGATAGCAAAGCAAACGTTTGTTGAGGGAAAACGTTTATATCTATCTATCTATCTATCTATCTATCTATCTATCTATCTATCTACCTCTCCCTCTCTCTCTCTCTCTCTGTTTACAAGTGTTATATCATTTGTTTTAAAAAAATACAGTTGTTTGGCGATGAGAATGATTCGTGCTTAGATTAAGTTGATGAAGGACGAAACATAAAGGACCAACCATGGTCGAGCCAAAAAATCATCCGTGCCACGCGTTCGTCCACCTAAGCGAGAGGCAAGCTTTCTCCTATCGGAAGACGAAAAATGATTGCTTGTTGCGCGACCTTGAGAAGGCGAACCGAACTGATAGCAGCAGCACCATGCAAAATCTGAATCCTGAAACTTGGTACACGTGACCGTCGATCACGAAGCATCCGAGTAGACAACGCCTTGGGGCGATATGAAAGGCACTTTTGGCAAGTAGAAAATACGTAGAAACGAAATGTTAGATGGAATTGTTGTACGAAACAAAGGAAACCGTGTTTGTGCAACTGGTCTGTAGCTAGACAGGGCCATTGGACTCTCAAGAAGGCAAGAATTGTATGGAAAGTGATTCTCAAAACTAAGCGAATAAAAGGACAATATATTTTATCATTTACAAGGGCCCTCATCCGCTTACAATTTTGAAAATTACTTTCAGTGATTCTTGTCTTCTTGGACAGGAGATGCATTAAACTTTTTGGTGTAGACACAGACAGAACGATCGCCTACCTACCACGATTGAAAGAAAGGCATAGACAGACAAGAAAGTAATTTTCAAGAACGCAAGAACGGCAGTCGATATGGACATTGAGCAACGTGTGACTGAGAAATACAATCGGAACAAAGGACAAGATTATTCAAGAAACAGTAATTTTATAAAACTTCCTATCATTAACTCAATCCCAGTTCATCCCTTTATCCTCTTTTGTTTGTAATACTTTTGTATTATTCATGTTTTATATCGCTTTTCTGCCACTTGTAGATAATCGCGACGATGAAGATGAATGATGATCATATTAAATCTATGAAGGGATGCTTACAAAAAAAAACAGCCATGCCCAGATGTCTACTCGAACTTGAAATGTTTCGTACCGAGTGTATGAGTGGATCACTAAACGACTTCGGCCTTCGAGGCTACGATTTCAGTTGCAACATGCAGTATAATTACGTTTCTACTACTCTGAATTGACCAAAGCATGTGGTATCTATCCTTCATTTTACTTAAAGAGCATCCTTGATACATGAGAAAGATGAAGAATATAACTATGGCGGGTTTTGTGGTTATGGCAGGCGCGTACCATGAACTTGTAAAAAAAAGAGGCGAAACGACCAAGATGAAGGATTAGAAGTTTTCTAGCGAAAATAAATTCGGAAGGAGCGTATAGCTCGTTGATGAGAGACTTACGTCTTCAAAGTGGATACGAAAACTTTGTAAGAATGACTGTAAGTGATTTTGCATTGTCATTAAATCTTGTTGGACCACAGATTATAGTCGCGTCGTTTGTTTCTACTCTAGTGCGCATGCCCAAGGAACTTGCTGCAGGCTGTTTCCATTGTCCGCGGCGCATGTTGTGCGTCTTGATCGTTTGGGGCAATTTTGTCCCCGGCACTTGCGCCGCGGCATGTTGCAGACAGTTTCCATATCAACAAATGCTTGGCACATGCAGCGTCGCATGCCGCGCGTCATGTTGCGCGGCAAATTTGTGGTAATAGAAACGAGGCTTTACATAGTTTTTTTTTACTGGTCAACTACAGTGCGGGGAAGGAACAATTGATGCTACTTCCTGGCTACATTTGTTACCAGTAGCTGCATTGCTCCCTGACTGAAGTACGAGAAAAATTGGTAACAAAAACAAAAATACAACATTTGACGAACGGCAGCTATTTATTTTCACCGTACCTAACCAAAGGGTACAGGGAAATTCAAAATGTTAAGTACATGTAAGCGTACCGTGGGTGACGCAATAAAACGTAATGAAAAGCAAAATGAGGTAGATTCCGTATCTCAGAAAATTCAACCAAGAGAAATAGGAGAACGAAATGAACGAGCTTCAGTATAAAAAATCAAGACCCTTTCCTCATCCCCACCCCCTTCCCAAACCAATGGCTCCGAAAGCAGCTGTGCAACTTGGAACTGGGATTGGGACTGCTGTACGGTTCAGTAGCGTTTCGTCCGAAAGCGAAATTTCTAGAAAAATGCTACAGTTCGTCTGCGACGGTTTAATGAGTTGCGTTTCGTCCGAGCCTGGCTGATGATGAGTCACACCTTGACTAACCACTGGCAGCGATGGAATTGGTGACTAGTATACCTCGGTTTACAACTTTTAAAACTACATTGCATAGACAGCGGAGTGCAGCACAGGGAGTGCAGACTCAGACAAATTGTCGAGAGAGAGGTCCCGGGTTCGATACCCGGTGGAGGCACAAGTGGTTCGGATCCTACTTTAAACTGTAGGTCCAATCCCGATTAGTCTTAATGTGCATAAAGTGTACTTAAAACAACAAATCAAATCAAAACAAATCGTCGAGAGGAAGTGAACTTGGATCTAGAAATTTTAGTCATGGCAGATGGCAACACTTTCTTACTATCTGACAACTATGAAGATTTGCAATTTCCAGAGGGAAAGAAATATTAATACAAGAAAAATATATTTTCTTGGATGGAGCATTTAAGAGTGTTAGCAAGAGTTTGCTTCATTAAACACTATTAGGATGGTAGCACTCGGACGAAACGCTACTTGGTCAGGTAACCGTAAGTTGCCTGTTTCTGGAATTCGGACGCGAAACGCTACGCCACGTGCTGTACACCTGGCGGTTCAGAAAGCGAAGATGAGCATGAGCGACGAATGCTGAAACTGATGAAGGGACACTCACAGAGAACACTCATGCGCAGGTCGGGATTCGAAACCGGGACCCCTGGCGTCGTAGGGCGCTGTGCTAACCACTCTGCCACGTAATATATTTTTATTTACTCATTTTTAGCTACTTCCTTTTAAACTAACTAACTAACTAACTCTCTAGCTTTCTTAAAACCGAAGGTTCATGGCTGCAGCAACACAGGCCTTCAATCTGTCCCTATCTTGAGCAAGATCTATATACTCTTTTCCATCCCTACCGATTTCCTTTAGGTCCATCTCAACGTTGTCCCTCCATCTTGGTCTTGGTCTTCCTATAGGTCTCTTACCATCAGGTTTCCAAACAAGAATCCTAAAAACTTCTCTTTCCTCTCCCATTCGTGTCATATGGCCTGCCCACCTAAGTCTTCTTGATTTAATTAGTCTAATAACATCTGGTCATGAATACAAATTATGTAGTTCTAAATTATGTAAGCTTCTCCACTTACCTGTCTCCTCATCCCTTTTAGGTTCAAATATTTTCCTAAGAACCTTATATTCAAATATTCTCAATTTATGTTCCTCTTTCAATGTAAGGGACCAAGTTTCACACCCATATAATACGAGCACTACATACAAAATTACTGTTTTGTATATTTTAACTTTTAGTTTCTTAGTTATTAAACTAGAAGATAAAAGTTTATGAAGAGAGAAGTAACATGTATTTCCTGAATTAAGCCTACTTTTTATTTCCTCTTTAATATAATTTTCATTTGTTAATATTACTCCTAAGTATTTGAATTTGGAAACTGGTTCAAACGAGTTGTTATCAATATTAGATTTTGATTATTACGTAACCCTTGGTTTCGACCTGTAAGCATATATTTAGTTTTCTCTTTGTTAACTTCCAAACCTATGTCTTTAGCAGTTTTGAAAAATATTTTAGCATTATTCTTAATTGTATTTATATCATCCCCTAATAAGTCTACATCATCTGCATATGCTAACAACTGAGTCACACCATTTAATTTTAGTCCTTCGTTAGTTTCTTTTACCTTCCTAACAGCATATTCTAAGGCAAAAGTAAAGAGCAATGGATATAATGCATCTCCTTGTTTTAACCCATCATGAATTGTAAATTTGTCAGACACATTAATACCTACACGAATTTTACTTTCTGTTTAACTGGTGCATAATTTTATCATATTAACAAGCTTCTTAGGTATTCCAAACTCGACTAATATATTATATAATTTATCTCTTTTGACCGAATCATATGCTTTTTTGAAATCAATGAATAGCTGATAGAGATTTTGATTATATTCCCACTTTTTCAAGTGACTTCCTTTTATCTATGCTAAAAAAAGAAATTTAAAAATTGAATATTAGTCTTTTTTTCAACATGTCCATTGAGAATGTAAATGATCTATCCATTTTTCATTTTGTCAGGAAACCTTTAAAGTTTGACATTATAGTTATTGGAACTTTGTCGCCATTGCACTGAAAGTTTACATCATTGCAAAGGTTGATATATCTATCTACCAGATAGAACACTGGAATTGAATGAGATTAGGTAGTTGTTCTGTAATGGAGATAACACAATTCCATTACAACTTTGTCATTCGTTAAAATAATCGATTACTTTGATTTCACTATTATTCAAAATGTATCTATCTGTTAAAAGCCAAAGTAAGAACCGAAGTGCACCATGCCAGCAATAGTACTACTTCTAAGCAGCTCCCACAAGTGACTGAGGTTAGAATGAAAGATTGGTTTGTTTTAAGTTCACTTGTATGCACAGATATGCTAATTGGGAGTGGACCTACAGATTAAAGTGGGAAATGAACCACTGTGCCTCCACCAGGAATCGAACCCGGCTAGAATGCAAGTGGTTTCTCATACTCAAATGACAATTGTAGTTGATTAAGGGAAATTGTAGGCTGCAATTGTTTCATCTCTTATCGTCTGATGTCTACATACAAGCAATTTTGGTATATTGAGTGTGTTTTTCGTTCATCTACGCAATAGGGCAGCAGCCACGAGAATGCAAACTCAAGACAGGCGCACAAATTTGGAAGTAGTAAATACTGTATAGATGAATGAACAGGGCAAAATTTAAATGAAGGCACAAGTATTGCTTTCGAAAATCTTAG
Organism: Lepisma saccharinum; assembly: GCF_977018435.1. Taxonomy (NCBI): domain Eukaryota; kingdom Metazoa; phylum Arthropoda; class Insecta; order Zygentoma; family Lepismatidae; genus Lepisma; species Lepisma saccharinum. The sequence goes on along the minus strand of NW_028142974.1, from coordinate 174,584 downwards.
CATGCTGTGGAGCAAATTGTGGTTTTGCATTAAAGGGAAGACACGCGAATACCACTACTCACTCGTGCATGCAGTGATCGAAGTGGTAGTTTTGTAGGTAGGGTGAAACGAGCCTTGGAAATCGGTCGGGAAGTTGTTTGTTATTGTTTCACATAATTTGTAGGTAGTCACACGTAGTCTGAGAAACAGAAAAGTCACATATACAAGAACCTTGCTTTCAGGCCACGGATAATAATCCTCATGGGTAAAAAAGTGTAGCTTTCCTGGCGAAGTGTTCTCGGCTTGCGAGCCAGCTTAAATCGGCGTTAGCGTCCAATGTTTCGAGCGCATACATTGCTCCCATCATAAGGTAGAGAGCATCCTGCTTAGAGCAATCAATGTATGTGCTCCAAACGTTGGACGCTGACGCCGATATAACCTGGCTCGCAAACCGAGAACACTGTTCGAATCTCCACAGGCATATAATAAAAATGTATCATACCCAAATGACACATCTCGTGTAATACCTAACGTGCCAAAATTTTGGGAAATAGGAGCTGATAGCGTGTGTGAGAACCAGAGGGACATATCTCCAATTTATCAAATTTATAGGAGAGGAAATAATGTATTCTTAGGAATATGACTCTTAAACGTGACTCCGCCTTACAGATAAGAATTAGAAGTGGAAAAATGTCGACTTACTCCAAATACTCTTTAGAGGATCTTTTCTAACAAAACTGAAAACAGCATTATTGTAGTTACGTTCCTCTGATTCCCGTAGGACGATAGGTGAAATATATTTCATGAGCGATGTTTGAAAGAAGTTGTGTTAAGATGTCAAACATGTAGCCCACAGTCATGCTGTATGAAGAAAGCATAGAGGATAAGCTCCAATCACACTTATTCTAGGCTCACAAGAAAGATAGCGGCTGAGTGACCATGCGTAATGAAAGGCAAAGAAAACAGTTAATCATTGGAAGAAACAATGAGTTTCATGTTTAAGATCATTCTATCATATGTGTAATTAATGCAGTTGCTTATAGAAATAATAGTGGTCCAAAATGCTTCAAAGTAATTTAAAATATGAGGCGTTGCGGATACGCAGGACGAACTCAAAAAAGTTCATTGTGAGGGAAATGCGTTTCAAGTTGCCAGACACAGTGCGAACTCCATAAAAAACTTTGAAAATCACGCATGAAACATTCCGATCTACTGTTACCAAGTTTTTGTGGAGCTAGAACTGTGCCTGACAACTTGAAACCCATTTCGCTCACAATATACGTTTGTTGAGTTTGCCCTTCGTATCCGCAATACCTCATATCGTCTCTAGGAAAAAACATTCAAACTAAAAACCACGATTTTCATACTAAATAGAAGGCATTTTCACCACATACTTGAAATTAGTTTGAGAAAATCTAAAATAAGAGGAATTCCTATCCCTGTTCTCGTGTTGATATTTCATGGCAAATAAGAGAATGTCGCGGTCTATTGACGCGCTATACATTGAAGAAACAATGCTTTCTAACGACCGCCATGTTAGGCAGATTTCAGTTGTATATTGGCATTTATCTTATTCGTATATTTTCAAGTTAAGAACTTGGATTAAAATTATTTATAGTTAATTGTTTTTATAATTCATGCATATATTACGTTTTTTTATATTTTATAATATTATTCGCGTATTTTTGCAACATTTATTCAGAATTTATAGGCTAATGATTATCCCAAATAATATATACAACGTTTTCATTGTCTTTGAAGCACAAGTTAAATACATTTCTTTTTAATATCGATTTTTGTTCAACAATGTACAAGATTGAAGTAATTTGTCTTCGTTATAAACTAAATCTTTATTTTATCATTCTTTTATGTACAAGGGCAACTATGATTTATTTGATAAAATCAGTTTAGTTATTTTTATATAGTTTAATATTGTAATATTATAGCAAAGTATTTCTCCCTCGTTTGCAATAAAATATCGTATTCCTATTGGCTGTTTATGTTAGGAGTGGGGGAACCACGCTTCGTGTTCTTGGCGATGTAAAAACTTCCACGTTGGCATTTTTAATTGTTGCCAACCTGAACTTTAGCTTACTATCGCTAATTAACATTGATGTGTTAGTAGTGGAAGTGTATCGGTTATAAGTACTCCTTGTAGGTATGCCTAGTATTTAGCCTCAGTTGTGACATATTTTGATGATTTTGATGATTTTTTTTTATGGATTTTACTACCTTCTACGATGTTCTAGCCCTATTTTTTGCTCAATCTTGTTTTGGGACTTTTTTTGTAAGGTGGTGGAGCTCTTCTTTGTAGGTATGCCATGATCTTACGTGATATAACTTAACCTATTCACTTTTTTTACAGCCTTTTACGGGTTAAAATAACCTACAAAGTGTAAAATGATTGTTTTAGCAAACCTTGTAGGTGGACTTAGTATTTAACCTCAGTTGTGACATATTTTGATGATTGTGATGATTTTTTTATGGATTTTATAGCATTTGACGATGTTCTAGCCCTATTTTTTGCTCAATCTTATTTTGGGACCTTTTTTGTAAGGTGGTGGGGGCCCTCAACGTAAACGCCTACGGGCCCTTAGCGTAAAGGCTACGCCCCTTTTTTCACGATGTATGTCGTGGCAATAGGTTCAATGCCCCCACTACTACTTTTGGAGGGTGGGAGGGGCTCCCAGTGGGAGGCAGGGCTCTTGTAACGCCACGGGTAATCCACATGTATGTATGTATGTAATGCGATTTGTGGGAAGGGGGGGGGGGGGAATTTTGAACTTACAGCTTAATTAATCTGCATGCATGCTTAATGTTTGACTTCTTTATTTCTAGTTCGACATGAGATACACATAATTTTACTTTTTGAAGTACAGTTAATATTTCTGATTAATTTTACTGTCTAAAAGTGTGATCTATCGTAAACTAAATTAACCTCACTCGCGTGACAGGTGAACTAAACTAACCTCACCCACACACACACAAATGCCTTGCAGAGTAAGGCAGCTATATCACTTGTAAGGGCCAACACACAAGATGTATTGCAATCTAAATTAACCTACGACATAAACCATGGACGCATATACCAAGCCTTCCAGATAGGGAATAAACAACTCACCTCTTGCAATTGTATAACGGGGAAAATTAACCTACAGCTAGCAACACTGTTTGAGCTGCTTTCGACGAACAGTGTTACCAAACTTACACTTTGCAAATAGGCTCTACAGCTAGAAGCTTGAAACACATACCCTAGCAGAGTATGCCAACTTACCTCATGTAAAAATATTACCTAGTACGGTTAAACTGTGACATACAACTAGCGATCGAAACGACCACCTGACACACATACGGAGAGAGTGAGACAGCTTATACGCAGTTTTTCCTACACATGCAATGGGTTTAAAATGTAACTTGCAACAACTATTTCACTCACCCCCTATCATATAATAAAATAACCACAGGTTTTTGATACTTGCTGCCAGAACATGGTGGTTTTAGACTGTAAATTCAGCCCGATTATTCTATTTGCGCAAGATGCCTGAATTTTGGAATATATAACTCTTGGCATACGGTATTTTGCGTGCTCCAGTAACCTTGCGTTCGATTCACGGAAGCTATGACGTGAATTTCCTGTTTCGAGAACATACGGGAACCTTTCACAATAGATAATATATTGCAAGAGCGAGTTGGTTGTGTATATAAATCTAGTCTTGGAAATGGACATGAATATAATGTCAAAAATTATTGCATAACTTTAAACATTGACATTTATTGCACTGCGCTTTCTAGCAACAGTAAATTTGGAATGCAAAAAGTTCAGTCCCCACATTCGAATATTGTTAGGTTAAACATCATAAAAAATTTCATGACGGACAAGAAGCGTTGTCATATGGACTGACGATTATTATTATTTTCTTAAAACAGACCTAGTAATAAGTTATAACCTGAGCTGTCTTGCAAGTCTCTCGAGTGAAGGAATATGATTCCACTATAAACTGTACACAAGATATGCAGTCCCTGGCATGAGATGGACGAGGCTTATGAACCTCGACCTATACAGTTGTACAATGGATGTTTTTTTTAAGCATAGCGGTGTGTTTCCGCTTATTTCAATGTCATCGAGCGTGCATGTAAAGAGGGGGGGGGGGTTATAACGGATAATTCATATGTCGATTTCAATACTTTTGCTAGTCACGATTCACCTGCTATCTAGAAGGACACTGGACGATGGCTAAAAGCGAGGGAAGGAGAGAAATGTTACCTTTTACACCTTTGATTGTGTGTGATGAAATAGTTTTAGATTATAATAGTAATAGAATTTTAGAAAACGGCTGTATCGTGATGCGAGACTGAAAGCAATTTCGAAAGCAGTCCCGAGCATCTTCGCGTTCAGCCAACAAGGAAAATGCACATGGAGGGCGCAACGGTATTGTCCATGGATGGTTTTTCTGAATAAACATACATATCAGTTTTTGCAGTCTCCAGATGAGACCGGAGCTTTTGATTTGGTTGGACAAGGGGGTTCAGATTAATGCATGGACATCAAAATAAAAGAAAGAATTTTACTCCACTGCTCACTTGTATTGAGGCGCCGTGTCTTCCAATAGCACACCTCGCGGGGGGCGTACCTGCATGTATGCAAAATATAGTTAATGTCTTGTTTCTCGAACCTGTGGTCTGTAGATTTACTTTTGTTGGCAACAGAAACAGAAAAAATGGCACCATGTTATTGTATACTGATATGGGTGTACTGTAATCATAACAATTTTCTAGTTAAAAATCTATGTCGAAAAGCAATGTTGGGGGACTTGTCTTTGTTGGGTCTTATTAACAACTTCACAGCTGTACCTGCACAACTCATCGACTACAAGGCAACAATGTTGGGAAATGTGTGCATGGCTCCGAGAATACAATTTAAAATCACTAATGTGACATGAACCCCCTTCACCTGTGTGTATTTGAATATGCGAAAATTAGACACTTTGAATAATCGAGGAGAACAATCACAAAAACAGCTTGCACCGGTATGGCGTGTTCAAACTTCAGACGATTTTTGTTAATGTACAAAAGCCAAGGGGCGAACGGAGATCACTACAAAAATTGTAAAAAAAAAAAAAAAGCGAAGCTATTTTGGCTAACGGCAACGATGAGGATGAATAATGGTTGTTTTTGATGAAATTGACGAAGTGGGGCACGTCTGCTTCGAAGTGCATTACACCAAAAACTACAATTGTCCCTTCCCCCCTTCCCTACACTATGCGGTTAATTTATACATGTGGTTGCTTGGATGCTTACAGAGGATGACAAGGCACATAAGGATGCCATAGCTCGTGCGATTTAGATATTTTCTTAAGCACAAGAGACTGAGGCATGGTTCGAATCTCTCGGTCTAGGTATGGATGCAGACAGACATGAAGTTCTGTGTGTGGACGTAAAAAAGTGTAAATATTTCATTATAATGTTTTGAGAATTGCTTTTCGATAATGTTCGATACTTAATTTAATCAATTGTTAGACAAAACACAAAATTTTGAAATAAGAATTACGGTTTTTCTCTTTTTTTTTAGGTACTTGAGAAACTATTGTAACACTCTTCGTAAAGCTGTATATACTATTTCCAACTTTTTGAGCCTGAAATTGTGGTGAAATCTCTTTTCTGTTCCTACAATAGTTAGCCTAGTTTTTAACAGTACATCTACAAATTCCATGCAAATGTACCAGTTATCAGTAGTTACATTTCCGTTCTATGTAGAGAAAGATTTTTCTTGTTTTTACATAACTCTAGCCCATCTGTTCTTTTATCGCTATAGAGATAAGTATTGTAAATGTAATGTGTTCTGATTATTAGTTCTAGTTATATTAGCACCAAGCGAATAGCAAGCTTGAGAATTGACATTAAATTCACTCAGAACTTGCAAAAATTGCTTTCAGGGTTGACAAATCTCATACAACTCAGAAGTACTGGAAATCTAGCTGATGACATGGTTACTCGAAATATGTCCTGTTCCGTCTGTGGCAAAAAGAGAACGAAAGTTTTTGTTGTTCTATTTAAAATTACACTGTAAATGAGGAGGCCAAGGAAGCTTTTCAGTATATATGTTAAATGTTCCTAGAGAGGGGTTGTACTTGACACAAGAATATAATTACCAGAGAATGATTGATTGAATTGCACCTTTAAGTTCGCTTTATACACGGAAAGACAAATCGGGATTGGACCTGTAAATCGAACCACCATGCGCCTCCAACAGGTATCAATCAAAACCTGGCACTTTTTTTATTACAAGATGACAACGCCATCGGCAAGACATAATTATCAGGTAATAACTGTAACCGACACAGTGAGAGGGGTCTTCATATTGTAAATCCGGGTCATCTGCTTGCTATTAAAAAAATATAAATGCCGAACCTTGCAGGACACCCGGGAAGCCTTGAACTTTTCTTGTTGAAACTAAGTGACACTGCTGTGAAGTAAGTCGCTCGGTGGTTTTTTAGTGTTCAGTCACCAAGCCCGTGGTAGCCATTCTAGGTAGTTGAGTCGATATTTCATTGGAAATAATGTGTTTTCAATTGTTGGAGGGAAAGCAAGCATCCAGTTTGTATGAAAAAGCTATTTCGTTCTCTCCTGTTGGGCCACCCAGCGAAAGAAAAACATACTTTTTCTTGTCACCAAGCGTACGTACATGAAGAATATACATGAGTTCATATATTTATTTCTTCTTCTCTTTTTTCTGAGGGCATATGCGAGTCTTATTCAAGAACTGGAATGATTGTGTCTTTCGAATCGAATTTAAGGAGGGGCAGAGAGAGGGAGTACCATGACAAATATCTACTGAAGTTTTAAGATGAGCCCCGCCATATTACTGCAGAGTTTTGTATGTCGTCTCCTACGTTAGTGTCTCGTACTTGTGTTTTCGGTTTCCAATGTGGACAGGTTAGAAACAAGTGATGTTATGATGATAGTCGTCGCCATTTCAGAGTGGCAAATGTTTAACATTAAGTGTTGAATTTTATTTTAGGCTAGGCATATTCAACGAATTCATTTGATTAAAATGCAACAATATTTTACATTTCAACGTTTTCGTTGTCGTCTAAACGTTTGAGAAAATCATTTTTGGTTAGAGAAGAGAGAGAGAGTGATTAAATAAATTCGAGGAGAACATCTTAATAGCGGGCAGTGTAACCACTATGTTATCGACGGGAACAAGGCAAGAACAACATTACCACTATGCTATCGGGATGAAGGACATTTTTTTACGTCCACACACAGAACTTCGTGTCTGTCTGCATCCATACCTAGACCGAGAGATTCGAACCATGCCTCAGTCTCTTGTGACTTACTTACTTAATTCTTTACACTCATCAAAATATGTGCTTAAGAAAATACCTAAATCGCACGAGCTATGGCATCCTTGGGTACCTTGTCATCCTCTGTAAGCATCCAAGCAACCACATGTGGTTCCTCGTGTGGGGAAGGGGGGAGCAATTGTAGTTTTTGGTGTAATGCACTTCGAAACAGACGTGCCCCATTTCGTCAATTTCATCAAAAACAACCATTATTCATCTTCATCGTTGCCATTAGCCAAAATAGCTTTTTTTTTACAAATTTCGTAGTGATCTCCGTTCGCCCCTTGGCTTTGGTAGATTAACAAAAATCGTCTGAAGTTTGAACACGCCATACCGGTGCAAGCTGTTTTTGTGATTGTTCTCCTCGATTATTCAAAGTGTCTAATTTTCGCATATTCAAATACATACAAGTGAAGGGGGTTCATGTCACATTAGTGATTTTAAATTGTATTCTCGGAGCCATGCACACATTTCCCAATATTGTTGCCTTGTAGTCGATGAGTTGTGCAGGTACAGCTGTGAAGTTGTTAATAAGACCCAACACAGACAAGTCCCCCAACATTGCTTTTCGACATAGATTTTAACTAGAAAATTGTTATGATTACAGTACACCCATATCAGTATACAATAACATGGTGCCATTTTTTCTGTTTCTGTTGCCAACAAAAGTAAATCTACAGACCACAGGTTCGAGAAACAAGACATTAACTATATTTTGCATACATGCAGGTACGCCCCCCGCGAGGTGTGCTATTGGAAGACACGGCGCCTCAATACAAGTGAGCAGTGGAGTAAAATTCTTTCTTTTATTTTGATGTCCATGCATTAATCTCAACCCCCTTGTCCAACCAAATTAAAAGCTCCGGTCTCATCTGGAGACAACAAAAACTGATATGTATGTTTATTCAGAAAAACCATCCATGGTCAATACCGTTGCGCCCTCCATGTGCATTTTCCTTGTTGGCTGAACGCGAAGATGCTCGGGACTGCTTTCGAAATTGCTTTCAGCCTCTCATCACGATACAGCCGTTTTCTAAAATTCTATTACTATTATAATCTAAAACTATTTCATCACACACAATCAAAGGGGTAAAAGGTAACATTTCTCTCCTTCCCTCGCTTTTAGCCATCGTCCAGTGTCCTTCTAGATAGCAGGTGAATCGTGACTAGCAAAAGTATTGAAATCGACATATGAATTATCCGTTATGACCCCCCACCCCCCTTCTTTACATGCACGCTCGATGACATTGAAATAAGCGTAAACACACCGCTATGCTTAAAAAAACACCCGTTGTACAACTGTATAGGTCGAGGTTCATAAGCCTCGTCCATCTCATGCCAGGGACTGCATATCTTGTGTACAGTTTATAGTGGCATCATATTCCTTCACTCGAGAGACTTGCAAGACAGCTCAGGTTATAACTTATTACTAGGTCTGTTTTAAGAAAATAATAATATTCGTCAGTCCATATGACAACGCTTCTTGTCCGTCATGAAATTTTTTATGCTGTTTAACCTAACAATATTCGAATGTGGGGACTGAACTTTTTGCATTCCAAATTTACCGTTGCTAGAAAGCGCAGTGCAATAAATGTCAATGTTTTAAGTTATGCAATAATTTTTGACATTATATTCATGTCCATTTCCAAGACTAGATTTATATACACAACCAACTCGCTCTTGCAATATATTATCTATTGTGAAAGGTTCCCGTATGTTCTTGAAACAGGAAATACACGTCATAGCTTCCGTGAATCGAACGCAAGGTTACTGTAGCACGCAAAATACCGTATGCCAAGAGTTATATATTCCAAAATGCAGGCATCTTGCGCAAATAGAATAATCGGGCTGAATTTACAGTCTAAAACCACCATGTTCTGGCAGCAAGTATCAAAAACCTGTGGTTATTTTATTATATGATAGGGGGTGAGTGAAATAGTTGTTGCAAGTTACATTTTAAACCCATTGCATGTGTAGGAAAAACTGCGTATAAGCTGTCTCACTCTCTCCGTATGTGTGTCAGGTGGTCCCCATACAGCACAACATGGTTTCAGATATGTTACGGATACGTAACTCTTGAAACATTGTAACATTGCAGCAACATTGCGAAACATTACTGTGATGTCTCAGGTATGTTTCAGCAATGTAAAAATGTCCGCGAATCTAACATAACATTCGTAATGTTACAGAAACATGTCAGTGCAACATTACAGAAACGTGTCAATGTAACATTGCAGAAACATGTCAGTGTAACATTACAGATACATTTCCGTACAGTTTTGTGATATTTCAGTTACATTACAGTGATATTATTTCACATTATTGTTATATTGAATGGAATCAGTACTGTATTCATAAATGGCATATTTGAGGGGGGTTTGGGGTTAAACCCCCTTCAAAAATTATTACAATATTTTCTTGTAAATAATTTCCTGAAAATAGAATTCACAGTATTTCTTTTAAAATCAAGTATTGTGATGCTGTGAAAGTGCCAGAGGTCTTGGGTTTGAAACCTCATTAGGCATGATGCTTAATATTTATTTTATCTCCCATCAATTGACCACATATCTCAATTAATCTAGTCAGGAGAAAAAGTGCATAAAATTGCCGATTATGCATTCGTTCATGTCAAAGCTAGAGTTAAAAAAAAAAACAACTGCAGACACCTCAAAAGAAAATATGAAACATTAAACTGGTAATTATCATTAATACCTTCAATTGTTTACAAAGGAATAGAGTTTTACATGCAATAACAAATCTCTTTGTGGTTTGCTGTGCCACGTCACAAGGAAGGTTGGATTGAGGGTGATGTTATCAGCATCATGCTCCAGTCACTTTTCGCCCACTTTACCAATTGATGATAGACTGGAAGCATGTAAACATTTTACTAAATACTAAAATTTACTTTGTGCATTGTGTCACTTTACGATGAAAAATCTGGTACAATAAGGTATATTCTATATATTAATTACAAAAGAATGAACAGATAATTTGAGCATATCATCCCAAGTAAAAATTCAAAATTAATGTAACAGTTAAACTGCAAACTTGCATGTTTGTAATTTATCACCACCTTGTACATAGCTATTGTGAATTATTTACACCATTTAGATTCTAATAATATTGGTTCTGTCACATTATGCATTATTCTGGAAACATCTGAGATACCTTATTGGATACTTTCTGGAGATCATGCAGAGTGACCTACCTGAATTGGCAGTCTATACATTTGATAAGAATATCCTACATACTTACATAATTGGAGAAATTGACAACAAAGTTGGCAACCGTTAAGTATGCTGTGCCACCCCAAGGTCTGCGGAGCCATGGATTATTATTATTAAAAGAATCAGTAAAAAATAAAAACTTGGAAAACTATCAGTTCACAAGAAAAAATAGCAAAATGGACACAAACTAAACTTGGGCAATTTTTGGGAACTAACAATATAAATAAGAATTGAACAATAACAGCAAATCAAAGTTTAAAAATTGATGAAATGTGTTTTGACATTCTCTATAATCTTGAAAATATGCAGTATCAGAGGTTGTGCTTGCCAGTCAGAATTACCAATGCTATTACTGTTTCTTGTGAGAAATTTCCATTGTCTTGTTGCTTCAAAGATGTTCTACGATTTCCTACATTACCATTTCTTCATGAAAACAATTTTACATAGATTTCCTAACTTATACCAAAACATTTCAAAATGAGAATGTGCAAGACATGATTTTTGAATGATTTATATTATATCTTTTATTGATTTTCAAAATGGTTGTGCTAGGCTAGGTTCGTCAGTTTCAGAATACACTGTGAGAAATATAAATAAGAACCTTGCAGTGAAGGGATCCCAAGTTCAATACCATGTGAAGGCACATTGCACAGTGGTTGGAATCCCACTTTAAATTGCACGTCTACTCCCGATTAGCCTATCTGCACATTAAGTGGACTTCAAACAACAATTCACACATGAAACAAATATAAAAGGATAAGTATTATCAAAGGAATATATATTTTTTTCACGAAAGAGTCTTTATTTTTTTGTCTAAATACATTTTTTTGTTCAGTTGAAATTTCTGCAGACCACAAGTTCTCACTCAGACAGCCTCAGTGGAACAACATTCAGTTTTACCTGTAAAGAGAATAATGTCATGTAACATCAATTCTGAATTAGCATTCTGTGGGCAGAAATATCATTTAAAGAAACAAAATTTTGCATAAGGTCATTCCACATCAGACATCAGTTCAACCAGACCACGGTACCCATAATCTCAAATTTTCATGAAACTCGGCACATTTAATAATACTTTCATGGTGGTGAGAAACCATAGTTTTTCTCTCTCTCTAAGTTGTTCAGTAATTCCTCTTTCTTCCATTCATAAAGCCTCCAAGTGTGAGCTGCACTGTCCTGGAAGAAAAATTCTAGCTCCCTTACAAATTATTCAAACTTCTTTGAAATTTCACAACATTACCAAAATAATAGAAAGAAAATATGACAACGTATCACATTCACATTTTAGTACACCAATAAATTAGTAAAATATTACCAGATTTTAGGCCAAAAACAATGTTTACTACAATTTCGATTTTTCTTAGGTTTGATATATCATCTAACTAGCCCAGAAATAAAATAGATGGTGATTCATTCCTCCTCTGCTTTTTTTTAATGACTACCAGATTTTATACTTTTCACGTTAACTCTTAAGAATCTAGATATCATTGAAGCACATTTTTTGGAGTATAAAATTTTAAATAGCGTTTTCATGGATGCCAGGAACGCAGGGCATGGAAGGAAAAGCCAAACTGGTGCCTTACTACTGGACCACCAGAACCACTTGGCAATTGGACAATATCTTCACTACTTGAGAAGCGGTTGGAAAACTATGAAGTGCTTTTTCTTCAAAATGGCTGGCTAGTGCATGCTAGTACCTTGGTATATCAGTAGCTATAATGTGCTCAAACACTACACAAAGTCTCATCCTAAACCGAGGGATCAAATCTACAAATTGTACTACAAGTTACATTCTTCGTTAATTTTATTCCATGTATTAAAAAGTTATAGTAGTATTCAACTACTTTTTAAGATGTGTCTTTGTCATAGTAAATGTAAATAAACTAATATTAGTAATTATAAAGGTAAGAACAAAACATTCATTTTTGACCACAGGATGTTTTCAGGTAGGGCCAAGCACTGATTCTTTTTTCAAAAGGGAGGGGGGAGGCATATTTTCTCCATAATAGTGTCACTCCCTGAAAGAAACACCGTCAATTCAAAGTTATCATATTTCTGCAATATCCTTTTAATAATTCTCTCAAATGACTGTGACTGAAATAAAATTATATGGGTGAAGTATGAAATTTTAAGGTGACACCTTCCTGGCATCCATGAAAACCTTATTTAAAATTGTATACTCCAAAAATTGATTCTGTGATATCTAGATTCTTAGAGATAATTTGAAAACTATAAAATGTGATATACATTTTTTTAAAAAATCAGAGAAGGAATGAAAACACCATCAATTTTATTTCTGTGTAAGTTAGATTATATATATGAAACTTTAATTTAAAAATATTTGAGTTGGTGTTGCAACTTTCCCTTTAAAAAAATCGAAATTCTAGTAAACCTTGTTTTTGGGCCAAAACCAGGTAATATTTTACTAATATAATGGAATATGAATGTCACATTTTTCTCTGAAATCTATATTGTTCGGTTAACGTTGTGAAATCTCAAAACACATTATATAATTTGAAGAGCAACAGAATTTTTTTCTTCTAGGACACTGCAGCTCACACTGGAAAGTTTGGGAACGGAATAAAAGAAAAGGAATAACTAAAAGTTGTATGACCATTTTAGAAAAAAAAACTTATTTGTACATGTTTCTAGATATCAGAAACAATGTTCAAAAATATTTATTGTCTTTAGTTCTCCTGGAACATCCTTTTTCCAACATTACAAAGGTGTTTTCTTTTCTCATGTAGCAAATTACGGAAACCTTAATATCTCAAAAATCAGTAAAGCTAGAGACCTGAAACAAAATTCATTCTGTAGTTAATGAATCATACTTTCTATGATATTCAAGTATGTTTTGCTCAAAATTGCATCCTAAGAACAAAAATTAAGGTGGTAATTTTGGTAACAAGACAGTGGCCATGGTGGCTCAGTTGGTAACGCTTCTGACTACCATGCTAAAGGTCCCGGGTTCGATCCCCGACCGGTTCAAATCCGGGAACTTTTCTAACGGTGGAAGCGACCCCGGCGCCCACCCAGAGTCGAATAACATGGGTACCGGGGGGAAACCCCGGGGGTAAAGGTGGTCAGGGGCGTGATGCTGATCACATCACCCCCACTCACGAGCGGGTCAAGAAACATGGCCGTTTATGGAATTTTGACAGTTTCGGTTTTAAATATCTCAGATGGGTACTTTTGAAAAATTCTGAAATTTGGCATGGAGGAAGCCCTGCATGAACCTAACTCACAGTAAAAATCTCAACTTTTAGACAACTTGTTTGGTAAATATGACATAACATATGCGATCTAATTTGTGACATTGGTGTGTAATGTTAAGCTACATGTATACCTAGAATAATGAATGAAGCATTTCCTTTTTCTTTTTTAAAGTTGGGCTTAAAAAATCAGAAAATATAGTAACATAGGATTTTAATAGTTGACTTACCAGAAATTAAAATTACAAGGTATGACAATTGAAGATCTGTGAAATCCGTCAACTTCTACATGAGGAAAAAAGTTACGGGCAATTGTTGGAAAAATGGCTGGCCCAGGAGAACTAAATACAATATTTTTTTGGGATATTGTTTTTAATATCTACAAACATGTACCAACATTTGTACTAAAAATGATTTTTTTTTTAAAAATGGTCATGCAACCAATTACTTGGTTGGTTTGACATGGAATGACCCATAATTGACATGAAACTATCCTTGAGTAAAATAAAAGCAAGCCATATATTTGAACTTCTGCAACCCATATCTGTTCTACAGGGCTACGAAGTATTTTTACATTTCAGTCTTAATAAATACATTGTGTGTTTGTTTGTTGCAGCCAACTGATAAGAGGACTTGATAGAAATATGAGCAAAAGCATACTTATGCCTCGCTAGGGCTTCTAACCAAAGGCCACTTTTTATTAACCAAAAAGACCATTGTTCATCACAGTTTAAGACAGAATATCGCACAAATTTCCATGGAGTGGTTAGCACATTGCACTGCAATGATAGGGGTTCCAGGTTAGAATCCCAGCCTGGCCATGGCTGAACTGCATCCATGAATAAAGAATTTCTAATAATAATAATAATCTTTACAATTAGCAAAAATGTGGCAGAAAAGTAAAGTAATATAAACCAAATCAATCAATCATCACCGGCGGTCGGTAGATAGGCCTTGGTCCTCACGGGCTGTTGCGCCACGGGTTATTACTATTTGGAAAAGAAGTTTGCATTTCATTGTCACTGGATGAAAAGAAAGAAAATAAGGTATAACTGAAGACGACCGGACCCATCTCAGATTTTCTTCATATTTGGCATACTTACTAATTGAGGCCTGCTAATGATGAATCTGAAGTTAAAATTTGTCGGAAACGTCCAGAAATTGCAAAATAATTGTGAATTATTGACGCTAGCCCCACAAACCATTGACGTGTGGTTAGGTTAGGCAAACATAGTTAAAATTTCATGTCGTGGTAGT
This sequence comes from Lepisma saccharinum, assembly GCF_977018435.1. NCBI lineage: Eukaryota > Metazoa > Arthropoda > Insecta > Zygentoma > Lepismatidae > Lepisma > Lepisma saccharinum. Next base: position 159,563 of record NW_028142974.1, on the reverse strand, counting down.
ATCAGGATCTAGAAATTGCAAAATAATTGCGATCCATTGACGTGTGGTTAGGTTAGTTTCGGTTAGGTTAGGCAAACATAGTTAAAATTTGGTGTCGTGGTAGTATCAGGAATATATATATTTTGCTTGTGAAACAAAAAATTTTGTAAAAATCGATGGTTACCAGCCCGAAAACTAATGCTTTATTTTAGCTTATTTTGCAATTTCTAGACGTTTCCGACAACTTTTAACTTTAGATTCGTGATTTGGAGGCCTCAATTAGAGAGTATGCCAAATATGAAGAAAATCTGAGAGTGGCCAGGTCATCTTCAATCGTTCCGAAAATAACTACTGTGTTTACACTTGGCAAATATGGGTGGGGGGAGAGTTTTGCTAAGATTTCTTGCTATCTTTGACTTTACATGAATATTGTGGCTAGTGGCAGATATAAAAAAGGTGCTGATGCCATCACTGTACATTATGGAGTATATAATGGGAGATTACACTTTGAAACAAGCACAATAATGAATCCAGCACATGTGTAATTTCTACATGTTAATTTGGATCATCAACATAATGTTTTTTATTACTCCTTGAGCTAAAAAAATACAAATTAGCCCATCACAGAACGTTATTACTTACTTGTTTTCTCTGTCTAGCCAAGTTTGTCCTGCACAAGCCACAACATCAGACACCTCTTGCTCTTTAGTATTTGGCTGGTGTTGGCAAACAGTGCCTAGAAGAAAAAAATCATAAATTGTATAAGGAATAATTCATTTGTATGCAAACTGAAATGCAAAATTTTCCATAATTTGAACCCGTTGACTAAGCAAGTAGAAAATATTGCATTTCACATAAACTACTTATAAAATTACAGAACAATAAAATAAAACATTCTAGAAGTCTGACAATACTTCCAGTGCCTGCATAAGATACCATACTGCTACACCAACACAAAATATAAAATGAGTGAAACATGCTGCTTATCCATTGCTGATTAACATGTATCTCTCATAACTAATAAAGAAGTAATAAAAAAGGTTCTAGCTGAATCACCTGGCAAAGCTAGTCACTCTATTATAATATACACTGTGTCCAGCCATGGCATGTGTCACTTTCAGAGGATTGCAGTCATTTAAACCAGTACCACATCTACTTTGTTTACAATTGCACTTCAATGTACATGGGCTATTTATTATTGAAGGGTTTAGCCACCAAATGAACGCTGAACTAGTAAGAATTGAGTTTCAGAAGTAATATAAAATTTGGCTGTAACTACTTTCACCAGGTTGTGAGAATAGCAGGAAGTACTGAAGACCAGAAATCACATGATAAGGTGTTGGAAGGGTAATGGTTCCGAATGTTTAATGATTTTTTTCAGTTTCATAGGAAGATTAAGTATTGCAAAATTGTAGAATTTATTGTTACAATAAATTTGAACCCTGGTGAAAGTAATTACCACTGTTTGGAATTCCAAAGTGCAACTCATTAGCAAATAAATAAAAACACGAAAAAAGTACCTTACGCAAGCATTTGTCGACAAGGCATTTTTCATTTGGAACACTTAGAGCTATAAATGGCCCACCCAACCTAACCACAAAAGCATTTAGAGGCATTTTTTGAAAACTAAAGAGCCCTAAACCTTACTTGCCTAACTTTATTAAGAAATCCCTTTGCATCATGCACACATGGCAGTAGTAGTCCGTAATCAAGATGGTAGTAAACAAATGGCTGATTGCAATTGAGAAGTACATGTAAATGAAACATTAATCTCAAAGCAAAAACACAGATAGTGATTGCTATCGTGTCATTCTATAGAATAAAGGGATCTGAACCAGTTAACTGATGGGGTGATGTAAACTACTCATCATTCATCCTCTTGATGAGACCACTCGTCATTGACATGACGAGTTATTGCTTGGCATGCGAAAGGTACAAATTACACTAAGGAATTAAACTACTGAAAAGACAATGGTAACTCGTTGGATTTTGTGAACCGTTGAACCTGTATCATGGCTGGGTGTAGGATAATTACCTGTCTAACTGAAGTCTCTGAGCTGAATGAAAATAGCGAAGTCCTCTGTAAGCTTCTCTCTAACTTGTTGACCAAAGCGTGCTTCCACTATCGACCTCCTGTCTTGCTGACCTCCTCTCTCTACCAACTCAATTCCCAAAGTCCAGTCCCTTCCCAGCTTGTCTCACCTCTATATCCCTGGCCATCGAGCTCTTCCTCGATGCCGAATCGCCGAATCGTGTTTTTTATAATTGCTACCATGCAAACCGCTGACACCATAACCAGAAGTGTTACCTGTTCCTGAATGCTCAGGAGGTTTGCATGGCACAACACAATGCATTGTAAACATGCCTAAGAGAGTAGTGTATTTGGTGGTAGGGAGAGGACAAGAAAGGAAGAGCTTGCTTCAGCAGATTTGTTTACACTTAAACCTAGCTCAACATGAGCATATGAGCTGTTTGCTCTAGTGTGGAACTCTGCCTAATCCAAGATTTTTGTAAAAATGCCTTCTCAGAAAGGAAGAGCTCCTCAGATTGATTTGCCTATACTTACAAAAGGCACTTCTGTGAGATTGTTATCCATAATCCTGTCAAAAATATGCCCCTCTTGATATTTTTTTTTTTACCCACACCTAAAACTAGGCCATCCTCACCTATATACACACCCACACCCACACCTACACATATTTACTTCCAATTTAAGTTCAATTGGACCTCATCCTCAATCCAATATTAAAACAATGCAATATGCAGAGCTCCTCTAGAATTGCTCTGTGACTCTCTCATTTCTTACATCATAAACATATGATTTTTCTCCTATGAGAATAACACTACATATGGTGTCATCAGGTAAAGCCTCATGGAATTCACAGATAATTTTAATATTTGTTCTGTTATTCACCACAACCTGTTTTCTTTTTGAAGAGTTAATTACAAACATGGGTCTCTGTGCTTTGAATTCATCTGGTGTGTAGTACATGTCAGTATTGCCTGTAGTGACTCTTTTGAAGGATGAAAATGCTTCATATAATTTAAGGAAATCGTCCTTGGACATGTCTAAATTATAATTTTCTCTAGGAAAAACCTCATTTCTGCCATTTTTAAGATATATGTTTTTGATGTTGCAGTTATCAAATTTACTTGAATTTTTTCCTGATTGTTGTGTCTTCCAGTCTGAAACAATACTACCACAAAATCAGGCATGTCAAATTGAATACTGGAGAATGAATTTGTAGCATCAAACTCATAATATGTACCAGATGCGGGCTTCTGTACGCATTGATATGTATAAAATTGCAGAGGAATCTGTGGATTTTTTATTATATCTGCTTTGTATTTAAGACCATAGCTGGCCTCATACTCAACAACAGGGATTCTTAGCTCCATAGTCTGAATAATGCATTTGCCTGCATCTGGTAGGGTATTAGGCAGAGCTTCCCCTGTAGAGTTTATTGTGCTGTACCTCATCAAGGCATTGTTATCATTTGCAGCTCTTCTAAATGTGATTCTTAACCCACCCTTCCACATAATATCTTTGAAATCTGAGAAAAATCCTGGCAACAGGCGCATGGGGAACAGCACTGTGTGGTTTTTAGATAATATCTTATCACCAGCCTCGAATCCTCCTATTTTGTAGTAAGAAGCCTCGGTTTTGGATAATTTTAATGTGGCCAAAGCTGTGGAGGTAATGCCGGGATAATCTATTCTGTTTATAACAACACCATGTTTTCTGACCTCAATTTCAGAGAATAGATGCGGCACAAAATTGTCTACAAGTCTTATATTTGAATTTGCCTGATAATTGGTACCATCGAGCTTTACAACATCAAATTTGATGTATAGATCTGCTCTGTGGGGGTGTATAAATCCATCCCCTACATCAAGATCAACCTCTATCTCTGTGTTGGGTTGATTTAAATTTGCAAATGTCCTCCTGTTTGGAGGGAATGATTGAAGCTCATAACTCTCAATATTTTCCATTGTATGTATTTTTATTTAAATGTTAATCTCTATGATTGCAGTTGTTGTGGCTCCAGCAAAATCAACTAATTCTTCTTTTTCATTAGTGACCATCAATTCAATATAATCTATTCTATTATGACACACAGGAAAATATAATGTTGGGGATGGATTGTAGATGATAGGCTCCATGAATTCAGAATTAGGTTTGAATGTTGCAATGATGCCTGTTTGTTTGTGAGTGCCTATGCCATTTGATTTGGTGATCATACCCTCAGCCACATTACAGTGAATATTTAGAGTCTCTATGGCTAAGAATTTAGGTATATTCATAGCAGTGTGTTTGATGCCTGCTTCAAGTTTTGTGTTGTTCTCAAAGCCTAACAGCTCTCCTATAGTAGCCAGATCCACTGTTTCTGCAGCAGATACAATTTCTACTCTGTGAGTGACAGAATTTTGACTTAACACTACACCTCTGGGTAATTGAGCATTTAGAGTGGATAGATTATATTGCCCTGGAGTGATGACAATTTTTTCATCCCCTACTGCAATTGTATTGTTGTGGTGTGTAATATTAGGGATCAAGTACATGCCATAAAATGCCCTGAGAGCTATTGTTTTGGGATACACTATGTCATCATGCAATTTGAGTTTCAATATTGAATTTTGGCTGGTGAGATGGAATACCCCCATGATGTTTCAGATACCACAAGGCTTTTTGAAAATCTTCAATTGATGGTTTATTTATTTGAGACATATATCTAAGAACATACAAACACAAATGTCCCCAATTAACATCTTGGAAGTTTTGAACACGGGCATTATTGTAATAAAGATTAGCTGAATTTAGATATTTTACTAAATTTTCAGGTGGAACACCTCCAAATGAATCAAACACAAATGCCTTATTTTTTACATATTTAAGATAACAAATCCAGTGAGTGCCCTGATTTTTGTACTTATCCAAATTAACAATGCCGCACTCTTTGTTGAGTGGTTGTTCTGGTAAAGAATCAGACATATACACACCTCTAAAATGTTTGATGCCCAATGGCTTGATTAAAGCTTCAATATCTTGGTTTGTAAGCGGCTCTTGTTTTTTTTAAACTTATTCATGGCTCTCTTAACACCTTTCCCTTGTTTCTCCATGGCCAGGTTATGGCGCCTCTGCTCATCTAATTCTGCCCTATTCTTCTTGGCATCTATTACTGTTTTTGCTATGGCGGCTGAACCCCCAGCCAAGCTCCCAACAGCCCCGAGAGCAGCTAAGATGGCAGGGATGGTAAATATGAATCCCCCCACATGTGATTTTTTTCTTGATTGCTGTAATTTTTTTAATTGGGGGGTACTAAGCAACAATTTCATACCATGCCCCTTTGCAATACAAGAATTTTTTTTCTTGCGCTGCTTTTTGGTCAAGAGACTGTCAATAGTTTTAAGAGATTTGAGACCTGCATAAGGTATTTGATACATAACACCCTTGGCCTTCATTGTAGGTTTATTATATACATATTCACAACCCCCACCCCAGTTTTTGTTTGGTGCTCATAGCTATGGTGGTTCCCAATGCTGCTATTTTTTCACTCAAAGAAGCATCTTTGCTTACAAATCTGCCAAATGCAGCCTCTTCTAATTTCTTGTCTGCAACATGTCGCCTATCAAGATCAGAATGTGTGTTGTATGCTATGTCATGGTCTCTACAAGCAGCATCTAGGGGATTAACACCAGGATCCCCTCTGTTTAATCTATGATCCAATTTTGTACCGGGACCACAATATTGATAGCCTGGAATATGTAGTTCAAATGGCAGCTTGTTTATAATGTCATTAACCAAGCCCCGACCCTCAGAAATATTCCAAAATTTAGGTGGTAGAGTATTAATTATTTTTATGAGATATCCAATCCCCTTAGTATCATTCACTATAAAATTAGACAATTTGGTGCTTATCATGTCCATAATTCCAACCTTTTCATTGTAAAAATTGTTGTTCCCAGCATTTTCCTCCCCAGCTATCACCAATAGCCTATCTACAAGTTTCCTGACATCATCAACCCACACAAATTCTTTGGGCAGGGTGTTGTATTGTTTGATTCCACTGCCAGTCTTGATCTGTGACCATATGGGCTTGATTAAATTATTGTATTTTGCTCCACTGCTCGACTTGACTCTTTTTTGTGTGGGATCATTGTTCTGGTATAGAGCATCTGATTTTATTAATATTTCCTTGTAATCCTCATAATCCTGTTCTGTATAGCTGCCAGGTCTCTTCCTAGTCATCAGTTCCCATAATCCAGGTGTTCCGGTGTACTTAACAAAAGCACCTTTTTCTCCAAGACGAGATTCTGAATATACAATTATATCATCTCCCATAAATGTTACTCTGAAATTGCCAATTCTATGAATAATGCTGCCATCAAGCTCTGTGTCAGCATATAAGCCAAACACCTCATCTTTGTTGTCTTTAGGTGTTGTTAAATATTTTTGAGCAAGAAGACCCAATTCAATAGGATCCTGACTAGCCTCAATTCTTCTAGGAGCAATAGGACTAGGTGTATGAATACTGGAAAGTGGGGTGAATGGATAATCTAATATGTTCCTAGCAGCTACAGGTACAAGCTCTGTGAGCAAATTTTGATTTTGCTCTGTAACAGTTTTGATATTCTTACCTAAATTATTAATAGCATCAATTACAGGCTGTTCTGTTTGTTTGTGTTTTTCATAAATTCCACGGTTCTCTGATTTCCATCCCTTAAATCTTTTTACAAGATAATCTCTTAACTTAAGATCATCAATGATTGGCCTTTTCATGTTTATTTATATACGTCTCTACGTCTAGAAAATTGTTGATTTTATTTCTGTATTTACCACTATTGGGTGTTCTTGTCATATCAATTGTGACAAACCCATAACTGTCCTGGTTCCAGCACCTGCTGCAAAACTTGGAAAAATCATTGTAGCTCAGGTCCCCACCTACATATTCATCATGTATGTGTTTGAGGTTGGTATGATCTTGATGAAACACACATATAAAATTGCTATTGTCCCGGATCAGCTGCTTGGGTATTTTAGAAAAAGTCTGTGCCAGGTAGAAGCAATCAATGTTTTTGTGCCGGCCCTGTGTAAAAAAGTTTCTAACCTTGTTTTGATTATCCAATATAATGTCATCAAACACAACAACAGAATTATCGAGACACTCATCAAGTGGCTTAACATCTGGTTCAAAAGTGGCAATATCCAGTCCATCATATAGCTTCATCAGCTGCTGATATTTTAATTGTTCCAAGCTCTTAGAGAAGATATACAAGTGCCTGTTTTTCCAGTCTAACCAGTTGGGTGCCAATAAAAAATTATCAACTAATAGTGTAGTTTTACCACAAGCCGATGGCCCAACAATAAGACATCTAATATTATCAGGCAGCAACTTGCCATTTCTCTTATTCTGCTGTTCAGGTTCTGGGAGCCTTTTTATAACATCCCAGGTGTTCATATTATTATTTTGTTTGCATCGATCCAGCTGTTTTCCGGATGACCCAGCCATTTGACAAGTAATTTGTTGCCTTTTCTGCGGATAATTTTTTCTATGAGATATGTGTCAGGCTGTTTAGTTTTGCTGAGCTCTTGTTCATAGAACCTGCCTTTGAGAATTTCTCCTCGGTGATCCTTTATTATATATGTGTTAAGGGTCCCGGGTTTAACTTGAACCACTGTAAATAATTCAGTACTCCAGTTTCTTGTAAAGCCTCTCTTGAATAAGTGCTTATATTTGCTGATTCTTACTTGATCCCCTACCCTGTATCTGGCCTTTCTTGTTGTTGGCCGGTATCTAGGATAATAAACAGTGCTGATCAATTTTTGCTCATCAGATGAGCTTATTACTTCAGAGGGTTTCATGTTGATTGTGGAATGGACAGAATTGTTATATTTATGTAGAAGTTCTGGAAGAATATTAATCCATTTATAATTACCCTGCAGTGTAAATTGTTTATACATAAGATTTTTTAAGGTTCTGTTGAATCTCTCTACAATTGAGGCTTTGAGATCACTGTAACTCGAATAATGTTTTATTGCCTGGCTTTTAATAAATTGTTGAAACACAGAATTATAGAATTCTTTGCCATTATCTGTTTGCAAATAGCGCGGTGATCTTCCACTCTGATTGATGATTGTTCTAAAAGCTTCTGTAACACATTTTCCAGTCTTGGATTTGAGTGGCACAGCCCAGGCAAATTTTGAAAATGTGTCTATTACAGTGAGTAGATACTTGTAGCCCTTGTTGATTTTGTCTAAGTTTTTCAACTGCCCACTTGACAACTCAATCAAGTCGCTTTGCCATAAATCATCTATGCCCTTTGTGACTACTGGGAGTCTCTTAAAATTATGTCTGGCCTGTCTGTGTAATTCATCAACAATAATTTGTCTAGACATAATATGTAAACAAGAATATTGCAACTATAGGGTGTTCAGCAGCTGAGACTGCAGGATTTTCTAAATATAATTTGTCCCCTATTTGTATTTTAAATTCCAGAGTGCCATCATCTTCAGTATAGGCTGTTTCTAATGTATTGGGGTCTGTAAAATCCTCCAATTCTACACTGGTGATTTTCACTTTGTTGTTAGCATTTGTTATTGATAAGGTGGGGTAGTGGTGTGCCTGTGGTTGAAGCCAATATTTGATCTTGATTGGTCTCAATGTCCCCCCAACAAAAAACTGATAATAAAATTGTGCAGGGGACAGCATATATATTTTGCCTCCTGGTGTAAATGGAGAATCATATTCTTTGTTGGGGATGCTGTACAATTCAAGAATTACTGAATGTTTTGGATTCTCGATTATGCCTGTTATTTCCTTTTCTGCTGTGAGCAATCTGCTTGTTACAGATTCAAGGTGCTCATTGATGGTCCTAACAATCTCATCGTGCCCAGGCTTGATTCTTATGTCAATAGCAAGTTTCTTGTATTGTTGTACAATTTCTTGTAGCTGCGTGGCAAAAACAGACAGAGCATTTGCTTGATTGGATTCCATGGTTCCTAGCTGTTGCTTGATATTAGCTACAATTTGCTGTAAATTTTCAACAATTGCCAATTTTGAATTCTGAGCAGTAAGATCATGGACCTGTCTTCTGATATCCTCAAACAGGGCATGCAGTTCATTAATATGTTGATTTGTTGGAAGAGTGGCCACTGCCTGAGTGAGATGTTTGATCTCTGCCTGGATATTCTTGATATCTTCTGATTTCAATATTCTATTCACTGCCCTCTTAATATTTTTAAGTTCCTGTGATGTAGGCAGATTTGATACTGTATTTTGCAAAGATTCAAGTGCCAATTTCACAGTGTTTAATTCAGAAGCATCGGCCACATTTTGCATTGCATTTTGGAGCAGGGTTATATCTGCCTGAGAGGGTGTGGATTGTTGTAAAATTTCAAGTTTTGTTTGGATATCATCTATCAAGTGATGAAAATGAGATAGCTCAGATTCAGTGTTGAGGTTTTCAAGCTTTGTGATTTGTTGCTGGACACTGACAAGTGTATCTACAATCCCAGGCAATCTGGATTCTAGTACATTTGCCAAATCACTTTGCACTGCTGCTATTGTACCTTCAAGATGGGTTATGGAACTTTGAATTTTTCCAAAATCTTCATATGTTTCAAGTTGCAGCTTAATATTTGCAACACTCCGAGTTATTGCATTCAAAGCATCAGAAGATGGCAAGTTGTTCATAAAATTTTCAAGTGTCTCAATTTTTTCTTTAACCTCGGCTATGGCATTGTTCAGAGGGTCCAGATTAGGTATTTGGAGTGACTGAATCTGTTCCTTTAGAGTGGAAATCACTAGATCAAAATCTTCTTGTGATTTTATGCTTTTGACAATTGTTTGGAGCTGTGTCTGGACATTATTTATCTGTTCTTCCAATTGTTGTTTCAATTGCTCAGAGTTGTTAGCTTGGGTCTTAAATTTGGCTTGAAGAGCTGCAACAGCTTCTTCCAAACTTTGAAAATTATCTAATGTCGCCAGATCAGTATATTTCTGAAGCAATAATTTGAGTTCAGAATCAATTTTAAGAAGAGGGTCCATGCATTGTGATTGTAAATTTGTAATTTCTAATTGAAGACTGGCATTGAGTGTTGTTTGTAAAGCTTGTAAATCACTTCTTAATTTCTTGACTCTGACATCAAGCATCAGAATCTCATCACTGTGATCTTCATGTCTTGTATGGCCAAAAATATCATTAGGCATTTTGTTTAGTAGTTATTTATTATAGAGTATCTGATTCTTAATTCTATAAAAAAGGGTATAAGCTTGTCATAAGATCCAGGGACCTCAATATATAAGCAGTCACCAGCAGAAACAGTATAAACAGTGCCAGAAACCATGTTTGAGTGCTTAATTCTGTAAATATTTCTCCCTACTGAAATTTTAACATCACCCTCAGGGGTTGTAATAAATTGCAATTGCCCACCTACAGGTAATTGGTAATGATTTAGATTGTTGTTAAATATGTACAATGTTTTGCCTGTTTCATCATCAATATCTGTAAGTATGCTGTTCAGATGAATAATTAACAAGCCACTCAGTTTAGACAGCATATCAGAAGAGGGTTGTGGTGTCGGCAGGTCCATAATACCCTGTTTTTTGAACCCAAATAAGTTCATAGGCATGTTTATTTATTTCAAATCATGCTCTGTGCTTGTGCATTGATTCCCATTTTTCAAATCACAATGCCCCCATGGTAAAGTATGTATTCCACATGATAAAATACTTCTCTTATCGTCATGTGGGTCCAGAGCCACTTTTCTTACAACATTTGAGGTCAATAAGTGATCCACACTCTGAATTCTGGATTCTGATGTTCTTATTAAATTCTGGGATTTGATGCAATTTTTATAATCTTCAAATTTAAGCTCTTTTTCCACAGCTACTTTGCCAATACCCTTGGCTTTTTTGACAACAGCATTACATGTTTTAAAACTGTACATCTTGGCACTTAACCCAGCAAATTCCACAATAACATCACCAAGTGTCTCATCTTTTAACTTGCCGGGCACCTTTTTGTTGTGGGGTTGAATATTCAAATGGCCTGGCAATTCACTGGTATCAAAGTATTGAAACAATTCAGGCTGTGACATATCTTGATAAACATCTTCTGTTTGAATATCAAGAATAAAACTATCCGTGTCCATGTACATCAGTTTTACATTATCACCATAAAAAGGTTTCAGCACATCATAATACAATGTTAACATATGTAATTTAGACAATTCCAATATTGCAGCCCCTACATAAATAGGTTTATCAAACTTAATTCTTGTTTTTTTCATGTTGAAAAGTGCCATATCTTCATCATAAATTCTTCTGTAATTGAAGTTGGGCTTTGCAACCAATTTTTTGCTCAGGCTGGGGTCAGTAATTATTTTAACATCTGTATGTTTTCTGACATTTTCAATAGTTTTGCCATATACAGAATTTACCATCAATTTAAACAAGGTCTTATCAAATTCGCTCTTTGCAGATGTTCGAAGCTCCGTGTTTGTATTAATGTATGGTTTCAACCATTCTGAGTGCCTGAACCTCAAAACTTTGCCAAGTTTGGTCACTTGAACACCATGTTTCATCAGGAACTGGAGGTTCTTGTAATATGTGACATAGCCCTGTTTTGACTCCAGTGTCATCATGAGCTTCTTCTGTTTAGAGCCAGGTGAGCACTGAACCTCGGGAATTGGGGGCAGATCAGAAAATTTGTTGTGCAAATAATCTGGAATTATCAGATCAACCTCTAAGAACAGGCCATGTTCTCTGTCATCATAGTTCTGAAGATCCTCAATATTGAAATCTTCGACCCATTCAAGCCCTGCATATGGCAGTTTTTGCATCATTGCGTGACCATAGAGGCTGTTTGCATCCACATACAATATATAATTTGATGGCCGTGCTGGATTATAATCAGGCATATATTTGTTATTTGCTCTGGCATATCTCTGAGAGCATTGCACCATGCCTCCTCTTATACCTTGCTCCACAAACAGATACATATCTTGATCTTAGATAAGATCCAATTGCATTTTAGTGTTCAAAAACATTGCAGACCATGCTAGGCCCGGGGCACTGTAAAAATACACTGGGTCCAATCCATAATTTTGCATGGAGGATTTTCTGAATGTCTGCATTATATCTGCTGAGATGGTCACATCAAGTTTCAAATAAGCCATGTGATAATCACCAAATGTCTTGCATTTGAAATTGTTCCACGCCAATTGGGCACGGTGATAATCTTCATCAGTGATTCCAGATCCTCTGATTTTGCTGTAAAACTCATGTTGTGGAGGCAGGGAACACTCATTAAATTTAGAAAAATCTGTAACATAATCATATGGGTATACACCCTTCCGCCTAATTGATTTCGGGTCCAGATTTGGAAACACTGCACGTGTGATTTTGAATCCATCATCAGGTAATTGAGAGGCCAGTGTATCCACGCTAGCAGGTAAAAATCTGTAAGAATCAAGAAATCTTATTTGAATAGAAAATCCATTAACTTTAATTATTTTGCTAATAGATATATATTTCTCATCATTTTCAGCTAAAATATTTAAATTCTGCTTCTCAAACCCCTCGTACCTGATCAGATGATGGAAATCATAATTGGATGCTCCATGGCAAAATATGGGGACAAATCTTGGTCTCTTGATCTGAATATTACAGCTATTACACAGGGCCTGTTTATATCGACCATCTGTATGAGAATGGTGATGTACCTTGATATTTGTATCTGAAAATTCAGAATCACATAGTGGGCATTTTTCTATATTGTTGAAATCTTCAATCTGTTTCTCTGTCAAGGGCAACATGGGCTTTGATTTTAATAAGATGTTAAATGCTATGTCACGGCACTCATTTTCTATTCTATGTGCAAATTTTTTAATGGCATCTGCTCCCATGTATGAATATTCTTTACTAACAACACCATCCTGTACAACCACATAACAAAAGCTGGAAGGTTCATGTAGCTGGTATGGTGTAATAGATGATTCTTCAGGATCTGGGCTACAAAATGCAAGAGATTTGAGATTTGATTAAAAATCACAGACAATATATGCTGGGTGTTCCAACAAGGCTTCAAACATTTTGAATTTGCAATTTTCACTTGGATTGGGCATCACCATATGAACAGGTTTATGATTGCCACAATATTTCAGATGCTCAATTAACTTGTTTTTGGCAATTTCTGCACTCTCTTTACGAACCCCATTCACTGTTTTTCTACCATCAAATACCCTTAAACATCTTCTGCATATTCTGAATATTCTATTGGATTTATCTAGTTGTGTTCTCACTAAAGCTAGAAGATTATGTATCAGAGTGTAATGATTTGTGCCATTCTCTTCAATTAAGAGCAGATCAATCGGAACAGTAGAATCATCATCAAGTATACTGATTCTGAGAGGTGCTATCAAGCAATTATCACGGCCAGTGGAACAAATATATACGTTAATAGATAATTGTTTGCCATTGATATGCCTGGCCCTTTTTTCAAATTTATCAATATTCTGAACAGACATTGGATATTCCAAACCCTCCATTGCATCGTCAAAATCATGTTCATGTTGTTTGTAATAAGTTATTCTCTCAGGATGCCTTGAAACTGGATACAAAGCAGCTAAAATACACCACAAAAAGCATTTCTGGTCGGTATTTTGTATATTAACCACGGCTCTTCTGTTTTTAATATTGATAGGTAATAGCAAATATGTAGAACCTTGTAATGGTCTGAATTCAGAAATATTAACATATAACTTGTGCGGAAAGCCGCATAGGCTCCATCCAGACTCTCTTGCCTCAAATTCAGAGTGTTTAATGTTCAATTGATCTATCAACCTGCTTATTATTCTGTCCGAATTTGCATTTGAATATACGGGTACAGTTTCTGTTATGTGGGGCTGTGTAAATTTTGTGCCATTTGACTTCTTATATTGTGTATACAATTTGAGGGACAGCTTATAAGAGCCATTTTGTGCATTTAGAATTGCCTGCAGATCAGGTTTTACACTGTTCAAGAAATTCTGAATACCACATCTTGGCTCTGATACGAACCGATAATCCCTAAGTTGGGCATTAAAACTGCTATGGATGGGTTCATAGCGTGGCTGCTTTGCAGGTCCGGCATTAAGAAGTGCTTCATGCTTCCTTTTGAGACCAGATGTGGATGGTTGTGGGGGCAATGTTGATGGCTGTGCAGAGCAAGTATTTTTATGTGTATATGTGAAGTATTGCATGTTATATTTTCTATTGCATTTGGGGCATATTTTTGTGGGAGCTCTGCATTTGTCTGGGTCACAAATCTTTTGGTGTCTGGCCCAATTAGAGCTAAATATATTTTTATTGCACTGATTGCAATATTTTTGATTCGGCATTTTTGTTGTTTGTTTATTATATACAATTTCCCGGGTTTCAATTCAAAACTTTATACTGGATCAGTTGGGTTCAGCACTGTGCTGTGTGTATGTGTGTATGTGTATATGTGTGTTAATATTTCTCGCTTTGGTATTTATATAAAATTTCCTGGGTTTTTAAATCAAATTTTTATGCCTATTATGACAGGTTGTAAGGCCAATAGCCCACAAGTGGAAAAAGAGAATAAATATTGATCTAAACTGACCTAGCGCAAATACCTGCACGAACATGCATATCTTGAATGGCAATGACCCAGCACTGAGTGTTATGTATTGATTTTTGTATAACAAGCTGTAACAGATATAGGCCTAACCCTAAATAACAACAAACAAGCTAGATGTAACAAATATCAGGCAACAATATATATTTAATTAAATCAAACAAGCCTGTAAGTATGAGGAGCAATATAAAAACACATCTGTTCTTCTCAACCACTCTCACAATACTGGCTAATGCAATACAAAATCTCTTTATATACCCTAAATTCACGGGAATTTCCCGGCTGATGTAATTTTGTTTGCACGCAAAGCTTCAATACTCAGAAATTGCATCAGCCGGGAAATTTCCGTGAATTTTGTTTTTTACAAGAATTTCCCGAGGGTTTTTTCACAGATAATTCCGAGGAGGCATATTTTTCACAGAAATTTCCCGGCTGATGCAATTTTGTTTGCAGGCAAAGCTTCAATACTCAGAAATTACATCAGCCGGGAAATTCCGAGGGGGCATATTTTTCTGCAATTTTGTTTGCACGCAAAGCTTTAATACTCAGAAATTTCACACATTAATCAATATGAAACATGTAAACATATGATGTAAAAAATAAGAGAGCCATGGAGCAATTCTAGAAGAATTGCATTGTTTTAATATACAATTTGAACCCAGTATCCAATTGAACTTAAATTGGAAGTAAATATGTGTAGGTGTGGGTGTGGGTGTGTATATAGGTGAGGATGGCCTAGTTTTAGGTGTGGGTAAAAAAAAAAATATCAAGAGGGGCATATTTTTGACAGGATTATGGACAACAATCTCACAGAAGTGCCTTTTGTAAGTATAGGCAAATCAATCTAAGAAGCTCTTCCTTTCTGAGAAGGCATTTTTACAAAAATCTTGGATTAGGCAGAGTTCCACACTAGAGCAAACAGCTCATATGCTCATGTTGAGCTAGGTTTAAGTGTAAACAAATCTGCTGAAGCAAGCTCTTCCTTTCTTGTCCTCTCCCTACCACCAAATACACTACTTAAGAGGCTTGAGACAGCTGAGAAAAACAAGTGAATGCCCTGGTCAACATGAAGCGTTCAGAGAGACTTAATAAAATAAACATACAATCCTAGGGATTGATACGCTATAACTCTGAAGTACATGTGTAAACAGACATTGAACCATGAAAAAAATGCCTGTGTACCATAATGAAATTGTAATTAAACAATTGGAACTAGGACCAAACCATTTATGAATGTAATATTATCTTCATCACGTGATACACTAGTCCATACATGATACATTTTTCCAACTGCATGGTGTGGAGGTAAAAAAGTAATGATCGCCTGCATGTAAACAGACACCAATGTAATATTTATACCCACCAATAACTAAAGAATGTGTGTGACAGTGTAACAGGCCAGGTCGGTCAGAGATTATTCGCATGCACAGATTAAAACCTGGTGAAACAACTCTAAGCTAGCTTCACTAGTCACTCTGTCAAAATTTTACTTTGGTGGATGCTGTATATTCCATATTTAGATCAAATTCTGATTACATAAGTTTGCAATAATGCGACAATTATATTTTGAAGCAATGTAATCACAGAGTTGGGAAAAGTATTTCTTGTGTGCATCGCTGATTTAAGGTAAATTATCGCAATCCAAACACAAAAATTAGTTAGCAAATAAATTTAAAAAAAAATATTGTTTCTGTTACTTGTTCTTTCACCCACTTCAAGCTGTGGTAATTGTAATGCAGCAACATTTCATTGCGTCCTGTAAAATTAGAATCTGAATTATAGGAGCACCATGTAAATCATGCTGTGATCTTCAGTAGTAGCCTGTTCGCTAAGACTCGAGCTACAATCCACACAGCTAAAAAAAAATTGCACGTGACAATGCTGCAGCCTTCGATTTACGTATCGAAATCGCAGAATGAATTTGTAGAAACGTATTTCTTATTAGATAAAAACTACTAACGTAACAACTTGTGTAGTTCAAAATATTCTACGCTTCTTCACTATGCACAGGGAGGTGAGAAACTTTTTTTAAGAGGGCAAGTTTTGTACAAAATTAGGAAGGTGGTAATTATAATGTAACCGAAAAATTATATATTTTCAGCAACAAGTACTTTCCGTCTCTTCCATTCAATCTATTTTCGGTATACTATAAATGTGCACTGCTTATAGGTAAGCACTTTATTCCCTGTTATTTTAGTTTCATGAGGTGCGAGAAGTTCCATGCTTCTTCACATCATGTATTTTCAATTAAACAAACAAGACGAAATACTTCTTTAAACACTGGTTTGATAACGCCTGCCTTGTTTCCATTCACGTTCTCACACACGTTACACAAGACAGATTAAATATATATCGTGCATAAGTATAACACAATTAAACACACTTTGGTATTAATAATATTCAACTTACCACTCAATAAACAACATTATTCTTCATAAGATGTGCACGACTCCCGATCAGGATTGAACGTAAACACAACATGGCCAACTCGGAAAATTTCCCGGATGGCCGATGATAACTGAATCCAACGTTGCAATGTCTCCGAGACGTTCCAGAAACTAGACAATGAAACTATAACATTGCAATGTTTCAGAAACAAAACTGGGACTTCATGTGATGCTTTCTGTAACGTCAACGCGAAACCAGAATGTTAGAAACGTATATGAAAGATTGCAATATTTCTGAAATATGTCTGAAACTTGGTGTGCTGTATGGGTCGTGTCGATCGCTAGTTGTATGTCACAGCTTAACCGTACTAGGTAATATTTTTACATGAGGTAAGTTGGCATACTCTGCCAGGGTATATGTTTCAAGCTTCTAGATGTAGAGCCTATTTGCAAAGTGTAGGTTTGGTAACACTGTTCGTCGAAAGCAGCTCAAACAGTGTTGGTAGCTGTAGTTTAATTTTCCCCGTTATACAATTGCAAGAGGTGAGTTGCTTATTCCCTATCTGGAAGGCTTGGTATATGCGTCCATGGTTTATGTCGAAGGTTAATTTAGTTTGCAATACATCTTGTGTGTTGGCCCTTACAAGTGATATAGCGGCCTTACTCTGTAAGGCATAGTGTTTGTGTGTGGGTGAGGTTAGTTTAGTTCACCTGTCACGCTATGCATCACTTTCTGCCTTTGAGTCACCTGTAAGGCTATATGCGGGTGGGCGAGTGAGGTTAATTTAGTTTACGATAGATCACACTTTTAGACAGTAAAATTAATCAGAAATATTAACTGTACTTCAAAAAGTAAAATTATGTGTATCTCATGTCGAACTAGAAATAAAGAAGTCAAACATTAAGCATGCATGCAGATTAATTAAGCTGTAAGTTCAAAATTGCCCCCCCCCCTCTTCCCACAAATCGCATTACATACATACATACATGTGGATTACCCGTGGCGTTACAAGAGCCCTGCCTCCCACTGCGAGCCCCTCCCACCCTACAAAAGTAGTAGTGGGTGCATTGAACCTATTGCCACGACATACATCGTGAAAAAAGGGGCGTAGCCGTTTACGCTGAGGGCCCGTAGGCGTTTACGTTGAGGGCCCCCACCACCTTACAAAAAAGGTCCCAAAATAAGATTGAGCAAAAAATAGGGCTAGAACATCGTCAAATGCTACATAATCCATAAAAAAATCATCAAAATCATCAAAATATGTCACAACTGAGCAGTGGCGTATGCTGGTTTTAACTAGTGGGTAATCTCAGACACTTGATTCATCCACCCACTCCTGAAGTCTCCCTGCAAAATTTACCTCAACATTCATACAGGATTTACGAATGTATGTGTGAAAAATGTTACCTTATTGTTGCGACCACTGTCGAATAATTGTTGTGATTGCACTTGCAGTTAATCTACGTTTAGAATTTCAAACAATAAAACAAGATAATATAATAAATCTATAAGAAATAAACCTGTAACAAAGAATATGAAAGGAATTCGGTAGTGAAATAAAAACCCTCAATATTAATTGAAGTGTAAAATTCAAGTTACCCCAGTACCCAGTTACTCGTGCATTCCTGATTTTTGTTTTTATACACGGAAGTTTGAGTTCAAGACTTGTGGTACAAGAGATTCTACTGGCCTACCTACATTAACTATTTGCAATTTCTCCGGAAAAGATCCCGTTCCAAATATTTTCACACGAAAATATTATATTATATCCATCGCCTTTAACTTTAAACACAGCACTAGCACGAATACTAAACCACTAACAGCTAAACAAATATTAAATTCTCGAATCGCTACAACACGCATTCAATTCCCTGCGCCAATCTTCTATTGTGGTTCCTTTACTGCTTTACACAGACTTCATATTCCCTGCGATGCGCGAGGTTCTATAAGTTGGAATCATTGCGTTTTTTGTTTATATATTTTACATTCAAACATCTTTTATCATTATGATCATTATTAATCTAGAGAGGGGGGAGAAGCAACTTAAATTACCTAATATATGTGTACGTATATATATAATTTATTTCTGATAGCTTTCCCTTTTAAAAATTATTCATTTCTGTGAAAGAAATACTCACTGGTTTTGAAGGCTACAAAGAAAGTAATCACGCATTTAAAAATACAAAAATGAATAAAAGTAAGCATATAAATAGTTTAATTACTTCATTAATCGATTTATTAAATTGTTATTTGACGTCGCTTTTCTGCCACTTTTGGCTAATCACTACGAGTGATGATATGAAATTGATGAAGGGAAATTTACAAAGAGCACCCATGCCCAGCCCGGTATTCGAACCCTGGAGCTCTGACGTCGTAGGGAGCTGTGGCAACCACTCCGCCACAGAGGTCGGTGTAATTTCTTGAATTTCTAGTTAAAATTTTAATTTATTTAATTACCGTCATCTTCAATATTAAAGCTTTTTTTTTCCTATGACAATATCTGTTGAAATAGCAGATATCAGGAAGACAGAAGCAAATGTAAAATGAGAATTAACATAGAATTGGTTCGCAAATGTTGTTCACATTTCTCTGTTTCTCGCGCACTTTCAGATGTATTTTCTCTACTTTCCTTTTCAGTACGTAATTTGCGAACCCAGAATTCTGTTTCCTGAGAAATTTCCCTTTCGTAAACAACACAGCTCCTACGATACAAAGGCCACCGGGGAAGAATGGCAGAAGAGGGAACGGCAAAGGCTCTGGGGTGGAGAGTGCGACCGATGGACTCTCTCCAGAAGCAGCTTACCCTTGCCACGGAATAACCGCGCCTGAGAAGCAGTGTTTCCTTCCCCTCCCGTCAAGGGATTTAAAGGGAGCCGGTGGAATCTCACCCTGACGTCACCAGATTCCACCAGCTGGAGAAAGTGGCTGAAAGCCTCTCGGACATTCAGCGGCAAACGTTTGAAAAACATTCGCGCGCTGGAAGTAAAGAAATATGCGAATCAAAGATTGGTTCGGAAGAATATTGCGAAGAAATAAAAAACAACTTTTTTAAAAAATTATAGTCGGGTCATCTCCGATTACCTAGGTGACCCAGAGTATACTCCGCTGCAACTGAGGTTAAATACTAAGTCCACCTACAAGGGTTGCGTAGAAACAATCATTTTACACTTTGTAGGTTATTTTAACCCGTAAAAGGCTGTAAAAAAAGTGAATAGGTTAAGTTATATCACGTAAGATCAT
This sequence comes from Lepisma saccharinum, assembly GCF_977018435.1. Classification (NCBI taxonomy): domain Eukaryota; kingdom Metazoa; phylum Arthropoda; class Insecta; order Zygentoma; family Lepismatidae; genus Lepisma; species Lepisma saccharinum. The sequence goes on along the minus strand of NW_028142974.1, from coordinate 139,313 downwards.
GGCATACCTACAAAGAAGAGCTCCACCACCTTACAAAAAAAGTCCCAAAACAAGATTGAGCAAAAAATAGGGCTAGAACATCGTCGAAGGCAGTAAAATCCATTAAAAAAATCATCAAAATCATCAAAATATGTCACAACTGAGGCTAAATACTAGGCATACCTACAAGGAGTACTTAGAACCATACACTTCCACTACTTGTGTTATATAAATTATCAGTTTTTGTTGTGTTATTTTACGTTATGAGTTTGTATTGTAAGTTAGAACAATCTGTTATGCTGCGCCTCGCGCTTGAGGTCGCAGTTGAGGTCTTGCTATTAACTGTGAAGACGGTGCGCGGACCCTCGTGTTAAATAAATTGCTTATACTGCCTGCGATCGTGCATGACCCAATAAATTATAACTTTTAACTTGTGCGAATCAGTATGTACGCGCGCGATTTTCGACATTTTAATTATAAATTATTTGGAATTTTATTTACTGTCACATGTCGCAATTCGGTGGTTTCCTTCCTGGAGGAAGGGTGGATCGTCTTAATCCCGATCTCTGGGTGAGAACTGGTGCTCCCAACTGACCAGCCGGAGCAAGGAGCGGTGTGTTGATAATTCGAATCTCCGTACCCTGGAGTTACGAGTGGTGGCACGTTGCAGCTTTATACTCCGAAGTCGATACCAAAGGTTGATGGACGTCTGCAGGATTTTCTTCCAGGGAGGGGCAAGCAAGGTAGTTTTTTTTTCCAGGGGGGTGGGGGGCAAACAAGGTGCATGTTCCCCCATAACAGTGTTGTCTCCTCAAAAACCATTGCTTTAATTTGAAGTTATCATGTTCATGCAATAATTAACATATATTATTATAGCTAAAATGCAATTGCGCGATATATATAATTTTTGGTTGACTTTCCTTTTCCAGGTGGGTCGTGCCCTTGCCTCTCTTTCGGACATTCATGCAAAGGTTCTATTTTTATTTCGCGTCTACCACTTTCGGTTAATCGCGATGATAAAGGATGTAATAGGTTATGGAAGTGGTATAAAGACAATGACCCATCCATATTTCCTAGTCCAGGCTCTAATCCGACATTAGATTTCGCAGTGTATTACGCTAACCAATTTGCCACGGGACCGGCTTCTTCGTGTTTGTCTTCTCATCAAATTATTAGTTAGTTATTAAAACGATATAGGTAGCATAGCTATATAAAATAATAAACAGAAAAAAAATCCACTTGACGTCTTGTAGTACTATCATCAACCTACAATTTCATGCTCACAAATCCACACAGGAAACATCTCGTGGCATTAGTTTTACGGAATGGCCTTGGGGGAATAAATATCGCCCACTTCCTGCTTCAGCTCGAAACAATTCAGGTGCCTTATCGAAGCTGCTTTTGAGCATGCAGGGTTTCTAACATACTTCGCCGTAATTAAGTTGTTGTATCTTGTTTAATATGATGTATTGTAGAGCCAACCGCAGATTAAATAGGAGGAAAAAGATTTTTTCCGACGGAAAATAACTTGGCAATGCTGCGAACACCGAGGCATTCTTGATAAGACGCTTGAGGAAGGTCGAGAAAACTTTCCTGAAAAAGCGCAACCCCAGTATCGAAGGTCATGCTACACGTGGATTGGCAACTTTCGGGAGCATGCTGTCTGTCTACACAATTCTACCCAAATACCTGTTTGAAATGAATCTTCTGCTCGCATTTTATTTTTCAAATGTAGTTCTGACATTGTAGTCATTTTGCAATTATTTTTATTTGTTCTTATTTACTTTGCTTTTATGTCACTTTTATAATTAATCGAAACTATGAAGATGGATGATAAATAGATGAAATTGACGAAGAGACACCTAAAAGAGATATTTACAGACCAGGACTCGAACCCGGAACCTAAAGCGGATAGGTTGGGGGGAGGGGAAGAACGTCAATAACTCCCGGCCACGAACTGGCTTATAATTTTTGTAATTTCTCAGGAGTATTTTTTGTTCTGTTCATGCATAATGCCTGCTTTCGGAAACTTAATTTATAAGTGACACACTTCGTTCGTTGGGAACAAGCCACGTATTGTTTGAGAGGAGGGACACATCTCGTTCATATACTAGATACACTCATGGACTATACTTGAAATGGCCTCCCCGATGGCGCAGTGGTTGCGTCGTCGCATAGTAATCAAGGGGTCCCGGGTTCGATACGCGGTGGAGGCACAAGTGGTTCGGATTCCACTTCAAACTGTAGATCCAGTCCCGATTAGCCTTACTGTGCATAAAGTGGACTCAAAACAACAAATCAATCAATCATATACTTGAAATGTGACGTGCTAAACACTACTTTCGGAGATCAGATGGACATGGCAATTTTGATATACAGGGTGCCTCAATAAGTCACTTAACACCCCCGGTAAAATGCCACTTCGGCATGGAACGTGAAAATGGCGATAACCAATCGTTGAATGGCCAAGGGGGAACCACATTGACGTCACCCGCATGGTCGGCAGCCATCTTGATGTCCGCCATCTTGAATTCAACTTCAGAAATTTAAAAGGGAAGGGGGTCGCGCGACATATCAAAATGGGCTAGCATTTCACCAGGAAAACAACTGTGACATTTGTTTTCACCTAACTTTAATTGTTGCAGAGTTAACAATACCACAAAGTTATGGCTCAATAAGTCACTTAACACCCCCAGTACAAGGCCACTGCAGCATGGAACGTGAACATGGCGATGACCAATCGTTATCAGGCCAAGGGGGAACCACATTGACGTCACCCGCATGGTCAGCAGCCATCTTGATGTCCGCCATCTTGAAATCAATGTCAGAAATTTAAATGGGAAGGGGGTCGTGCGACATATCAAAATGGGCTAGAATTTCACCAGGAAAACAACTGTGACATTTATTTTCACCTAACGTTAAATGTTGCAGAGTTAACAATACCACAAAGTTATGGCTCAATAAGTCACTTAACACCCCCAGTACAAGGCCACTGCAGCATGGAACGTGAACATGGCGATGACCAATCGTTATCAGGCCAAGGGGGAACCACATTGACGTCACCCGCATGGTCGGCAGCCATCTTGATGTCCGCCATCTTGAATTCAACTTCAGAAATTTAAATGGGAAGCGGGTCGTGCGACATATCAAAATGGGCTAGAATTTCACAAGGAAAACAACTGTGACATTTGTTTTCACCTAACGTTAAATTTAAGGGCGATTTACGCATGGGAGAGTGACACGTCCTTTCCTTTTTGCTTAAATGTTTATTGTTCAAATAATCGTTAGTATGTGATTATGGGGTATTTATTGTTAGACCAATCACTGAAAATGTCCGGATATTGACTTACCGGTATGTACATATCTTGTAGTATTGGTTGACATGGGAATTACGATTGTGTTTTGTCTTTACATAAAAGTTTAAAAGAGTGATGATATGAATTGATCGTGTCAAGAGTAGCACATTTCCTTTTTCCCTGATCTGAACGAAAATGCCACTAACACGTGAGGAACGGATTGCCATCATATTGATGTCAGGGGAGAGAAGTACGCGTGACATTGCCGCAGACTTCAATAACCGCAATCCTGCAAGACAACCGGTGTCACATGTGGCCGTCAGCCAGTTTCTGGCAAAGTTCCAAGATACTGGATCTGTGGATGACAAGCCGCGACATGGACGTCCGAAAACAGCCACGGATGAGGGTACTGCTGTAGCGGTGTTGGCATCATTTGCAAAGTCCCCAACCCGTAGCACACGGAGACTGGCGCTTTAAAGCGGTGTCAGCAGGGGTTCAATTCAAAGGATTGTACGTGACCACCACTGGCATCCGTATAAGATACAGCTGCAGCAGCACCTTAGTGAGGACGATCCAGACAGGCGTTTGCAGTTTTGTGAGTTGGCTATAGCACAACTGCAACGTGACCCTGCCGTCGGTAGCAAGATTCTGTTCAGTGATGAGCCTAATTTTTATGTGTCGGGAGAGGTGAATAAGCAAAATCTGCTGTACTGGTCACCCGAAAATCCACATTGGACAGATCCCAGCAAGGTGACGGGAGGCGGGAAGCTAATGGTGTGGTGTGGTACTTGGGGTTCCCGACTTGTTGGTCCATTTTTCATAGAGGGCAACTTAAATGCAGAGGAATACTTGCTTCTGCTACGGAAGCAGATCTTACCATCCTTACTGTCCGAGGATGGGAGCTATCCTGAATGGTTCCAGCAAGATGGTGCTCCACCGCACTATGGGATGATAGTCCGTCAGTACCTGGATCAACAATTCCCTCACCACTGGATTGGTCGCCGAGGGACTATGGAATGGCCTGCACGCTCACCTGACCTGACACCATTAGACTTTTACCTCTGGGGACACCTGAAAGCCATGGTGTATGCTACGAAAATCAGGGATCTGGCCCACTTGCGCACACGCATTGTGGATGCCTGTACTGCAATAACTCCTGAGCTTCTTCAGAATGTGGTAAGGTCATGGGAGAGACGATTACACGTGTGTGTTGCGCAAGAGGGACGTCATATTGAGCATGTGTTATAACTTTGTGGTATTGTTAACTCTGCAACAATTAAAGTTAGGTGAAAACAAATGTCACAGTTGTTTTCCTGGTGAAATGCTAGCCCATTTTGATATGTCGCACGACCCGCTTCCCATTTAAATTTCTGAAGTTGAATTCAAGATGGCGGACATCAAGATGGCTGCCGACCATGCGGGTGACGTCAATGTGGTTCCCCCTTGGCCAGGCAACGATTGGTTGGTCATCGCCATTTTCACGTTCCATGCTGCAGTGGCCTTGTACTGGGGGTGTTAAGTGACTTATTGAGCCATAACTTTGTGGTATTGTTAACTCTGCAACAATTAAAGTTAGGTGAAAACAAATGTCACAGTTGTTTTCCTGGTGAAATGCTAGCCCATTTTGATATGTCGCACGACTCCCTTCCCATTTAAATTTCTGAAGTTGAATTCAAGATGGCGGACATCAAGATGGCTGCCGACCATGCGGGTGACGTCAATGTGGTTCCCCCTTGGCCAGGCAACGATTGGTTATCGCTATTTTCACGTCCCATGCCGCAGTGGCCTTGTACTGGGGGTGTTAAATGACCTATTGAGCCACCCTGTACAAGTTGCATTTTTTCTACTTAGATTGTTTATGTCCAAATTTTATCCTAATAGATAATCTCGTAACAACGCAAAATGTTTAAATTGACTCGAATTCACAATGACTCATATACAGTGTGTTTAAAAATGAACGGTGCGGCTTCAAAAATTAATAATAAATCTATTTATTACCTTACACGGGCAAAACTTACACCGTAATCAGCAGCAACTGTCCAAGTTTATATAACTTTATTTAAATTGGTATAAAGATAGAAATCGAGAGGGGGCAATTGTCCCTCTGTGCCCCCTTGCAGGTGCTCCTGGCCGTCTGGAAGAAATAGTGCACGAAAGACGTGAAAACTAAATCCATATTGAGTATCCTTTTGTCTTGCTACTCTTAGATTCTGCAACCTTTCTTTCTATAGTCCAATGTTTGCCTTCCTTACCTTCTAGAATTGATTTCTGTACAAGTTTAAGGGCTAATCTCCCCTACCCCCTGTGGTTGTGCCACTGAACCTTCTTCCGCCGTTGTTCCTTTGTGAACTTTCATCGGCTTCAAAATACTTCATTTACTTCAAGAGCACAATATCGTTTAATAACCGGCGATATGATTCCTCTACCCTAAATTTCTGGATTAAAGTATAATAATATAGGGGCATGGGAAATCTGGAAGAAGGGCGAGGATGGCCACCTCTCCCCTTTAGAAAACGAATGTCAGCTAAAAGTATATATTTCACACGTATAATTTGATGTCATAGTAATTTAAATTAATTATTATAATGGAGATGCATGAATGCGATAATTTAGAATCCAAGTGGTGTTTCTTGAGGGGCAACACTATTATCGGGTTAATATGCATATGCATATGGCATATTTCCCTGCGTTTAAAATATCGACAGATGTCCATGATTAGGGGGGGGGCATTCCCCCTCCCCTTTGCACCCCGTACGCAAGCCTATTGCTACTCATTTCTACACTAGTTGAAAGCTTTATTCAATTTCGAGCCAAAAATGTAATTTAATATCAAATCAGGGTTGTTAAACGTCCACGAACCCATAAATTCTAGTGGGTTCTATTGGGTTCCGCAACAAGACCGGAACCTTTTTTATCGCACAGTTTAAATTCGGTCCAAGTTGCGTATTCTTTCATTTCAATATGGAACTTATACCGTCTTTAAATTGATCCGGAAAGAAGGTCCCTGTGCCGTATTTCAATTGATCAGGAGAAAAGGTCCCTGGAACGAATTGAAATACTTAAAAAGGCTCTTTAAAGTCCAGAACCATTTATGCTTGCTAATATTCCCTGCTGAACTGGAATTGAATTGATTTAAAATTCCTGACCCTTTAACAACCCTGGTTGAAATTCATTTTTTTACAAACAACCATATTTTTAACGGCTATTTCACATTAATCCCATACGATATACTGAGTTATTTTTCGCAATGTTCCAATGAAAGGTAAGAGATTTTGGCTATCCCTTTTTCTTCCTTGATGTTAAATAGATTATATTCGTCACGCGCCTATAACGTTACTAGCTAACATTTGTGAATTGTTCTTTCCTTGTAACGTTAACATCTACCATACTGAATTTATTTACGTTCCTTATGCAGATGGTATGTACCCAATTGCATTTTGTTCCGTTCCTCTACAGTGGTTTACATTTTGCTACATTCCTATGTAACGTTAAATAACCATATTGCCTTTCACTTCATTCCGTTACGGAGGATTGCATTCATTACGTTCCTATGTACCGTTATTTACTACCATGTTGCATTTCGTTACGTTTTTGTAACGCTAGTATATACCATATTGCATTTCGTTACTACGTGCCTTGTAACGGTAGTATATACCATATTGCATATTACGTTATGTTCCAATGTGCTCATTTCGTTACGTTCCTTTATAACGTTAATATCTACCATAATACATTTTGTTCCTTGTAACGTCAATCTATAACATATTGCATTTCGTTACGTTACATGGGTACCAGCAGTTGAACCATACTCTTCCTCCTACAAAATGGAACGTACCGTGTAACGCAAATTGGGTACGTTACGACTCCCTGCTTCACTTCTGTATTATACACTATCGGTTTTGCAATGTACGTTCTATGATATATTTATAAATTGAGACTAATTTAGCGGTATTTCCGAAATCTTGTTGTTATTTTTGTGAAAAACCTTTATACTAAACATAAACTAAATACGTATGTCCACAGTTCCCTTTCAAAGGCAAAGCAAAGGTTCATACATTTCTGAAGCTTTTATGGCGACGAATGATAAGAAAATTTTCTCTGGCTATCGACCAGGTGAGTTCTGAAAAGGTTTCCAAGCTTTCCAGAGCTGACGTCACTCTCATCTTCAGGGTAGAAGTGAAGTGGTGAAAGTGACGTTAGCTCTTGAAAGCTTGGAATCCTTCCCAGAATTGGTTTAAAACTTCTACAAGCAGGAAGAACCAAGTTCTAAGTTTGTGCTGTGAGGTGGGCAGGGACAGAGACAGGCTATATTCTATCCTGGTAATCAGGGATGCTCATCCCCCCAAGGCCCATGACGCACCCCCCCCCCCCCAAATGTAGAACATCCCCAGCGTTTATGCCGAATTAATCACTCAAATTATTTTTGTTACACAAAATTTGCGGAAAATATAATACTAGAGCAGCAACAAAAAAAAATGTCTGGGGGGGCAAGTACCAGGATAAACGTACCAATAATAATAATAATAATAAAAATAATAATGGCTTTATTATTATTATTATTACTATTACCAATAGTAAATTATGCAAACAGGGGGTAGAAGTCTGTTCTAAAGCATTTGTTTGGAACAAACTATTTGAAATATTTTTTTCAAAACCGTCAATTTCACATTAGTTAATAATGGAAATCAAGCACACAAATTGTATTTTTGAATGGCAGATAATGAATGATAAATGCATTCCGAAGATACATATGTAACTTTAATGTACAACATATGTTTTACACATATGGAACATGGAGCGACATAAAATTGAAAATACATATGCAACAAGCTAACACTAAATTGTGTATGTATTCAAAGTTTATTCAATACAAATATACAACACATATTGATTAAATACATTACACTACAGAAAACAAGGAAAATGCGAGTGAAGCGAGCAAGAAAATTTTTAGACCCAATTTTGGCAATTGAAAACAATATTGATTTAATACGGCGCAAAAAATTTCACTGGACGCCATGGCATTTTCTCTTTTACAACTTTTTTTTAGATCATTTGGTGCCCATGGCCGACTCCCGCCGTCCTTAGCTACAACTCTGTACTTGACGAAAACGAGAAAAGCAGATAATGCGAGCGAAGCATGCAAGAAAAGTTTACAAAATTTATTTTTATTTGCATAAAATTTGAAATCGAAGGGGGTAATTGCTCCTCTGTGCCCCTGCAGGTGTCCTAGGCCGTCAATGTTTGCCCCCCCTTGTTACCCTAGAATTGACTTCCGCTGAAAGTTTGGGGGGGGCAATGACCCTCTGTCCCTGTTTTTGCGCCAATGTATACTACAGACATATTTAATCAATATATGTTTACTTTAGATACTTTAGGCTGACTGCCTTTGTTAGTCTACCTTATTCTGCACAGTTTGTCTGCTCGTCGAACCTTGTATTAATGCCAATTAAACGCCCCCTCCATGCAAACCAATTCTAGAGACATAAGAGGTGGTGTTTTATTTTAACCCTATCGCCGCGATCACCCACAGGTAGGTAGAAAAACTGTACATAATAATCAAAACTCAAAATCAATAACAAGTCAATCAAACGATACGATCCCCCCCAGTTTTGTGAATTGGTATAAAATTGTGTCCCCCAAAAAATTTCCCTAACGCAGGCGCGTCATGAACACTCCCTCCCCCCTTTGGGCACCCCTGCAGGGAATATGTGGAGCAAATCCGCGCATAACGGCAGAGAAGGGGATAATTCCAGTGGGCGGAGCGAACCAGTACAAAGGCTGTTAACTGCAGTCGCCTTTTCCTCACACCTGTTCATTGGTCAAATCCTGTACTACTTGCGCAGTTACTTGCTTTCGTTCGCTCGCTCCAGAGATTATCGGGACAGAGTATGCATATAAGGTTGACCCGTCAGGAATATTAATTGTAGATCATTGCCTGACGTCACGTACAAACCATTGGTTTTGTGTAGAGTATTTAGGATATAATTGTAATAGTTTGTTGCAGTCATTTTCTCACATACGTGTTAACTGACATTGCACTATCTGCGAAAATTATTAATTACAGAAAGAGTCAGCTTGTAAAATGAATTTGTGCAAATTAATGAGATTTTGCAACCGACATGCCACGAAAATTCCTGAACATAAAATGTGCTTTCATTCATAATGTACTGAAAACTCACATATGCTCATATTTTGACGAGAATGTTTGGTTTTCTTTTCAAAACATTTCCACATAAATGATATTGGTGAACGCAGTTTCCCATATTTCAGCCACATTTGGTATATATACTTAATACTTGACATGCAATAATTAAAGTTTTTACATGAATTGCAGATCAAAATCTTTGGATGAGAATCGTTGATCATCGAGAATTATTTTCAGACACGTAAATACAGTTCAATCTAAAAAATAACTCTCAATTTGCTATTTCTCTGAGGATGTGACACAATAATTTTGATTATTCCCCATGCGAATATTTAATTGCTTACTTTCGAAAGCAGTGGACTAGGCAAGAAGAACACAGTTTCTAGAGGTGATAAAATTATTACAAGCGAACAAAAATCAGCACGACTAAATGTAAAATAATTTCCTAAACTCTGAACTCCTAGATACTATTCTCACCTACATTGTACGTGCCAGTGATGACACTATCTCAAGCGGAGGAATATGCCAGTGGTTTAGACTTAGTACAAAACCTGGATGAAGATTATAGTTCTATTTCAAAAATCATAATCCCTTACATACAAATGTTGAAAGTTTTGGACTGATTATTGTGAGACTTTTGGGAGTATCAGATGTAAGACTCTTAACTGGTAGAAATACGTATACGAGAATTGGCTAATGGATAATTAAAAGGGAGTTACTGTTCCCTGTTGTTACTTTTGTGTAATACGTACATCTGGAATTACAATCAAATTCTTAGCTTTCGCAATTTTAATTTCATTAATTATATAATTTGCAGCATAATGGAAAGCAAGCAAGATACCTCACGACACCAGGGAAACAAGAAACAACGGAGAACAAATAAACAAAACATATACTTTTCCGAAATTGGTAACTTCGTGTGTGACACATGTGTTGGCATCTCAGATCACCTTCACCTTCCACATATGTCACTTTGCTCTCCTCCACAGTGAATATACACTTTGCTTGCGGCACTGTAAAGGACATAGAAGGGAGGGAACACCTTCTGACCAATAATACAGAAGCATAACACACACGAGTACATTATAATTGAACTCTATGCCTTACGTCTTCCTAGTAAATAAATGTTGATTTTGTCGTAATATATAGCTTTATTTTCGAGTTATCTTATGTTTGAAACTTAACACAACATATCAGTACTCACCGTCTGCCTCGTACAGAGAAGGCACGGCGATGGTATGATCCGCAACCTACAAACAGAATGAAAATAAGTTGCCATATTATATTATGTATCTAGGCATGAAATATTGAATATATAAGTGATGATCACATAACATATTGCGAAATTAAGACGACATTATATATATATATATATATATATATAATTTTTAGTTTTAGCCGATCTCGATTAGTCATTACATCCTACCCGATTGCGACGTTATATATAGAGTTATTGACTGAAAAATATACTAAATAATTAATACAATACTAGTCAATGAAAAACAAATTAAATAAAGTTAGCCCCGAAATGTCATCAGCAAACATCCAATTCCTTCCTTCCCGGTCCACTTTCAACACTTTTTTTAAAGCAAATAATAATATTATTAATAAGAAAAAAGGATGCAATAAAGCATTTACTCCCTCACACGAAATTTTCATTACTTAAATGTCAGCCCCGATTTTGTATAAACAAATAAGGGAAATAAATATGGTGGGTTAGTTTTCAAAATTTCAGTGGAAGCTGTGCACGTAGCCTACATTAGAAACAAATGTAAGACCTTGCGCTCGGGATGTTTAAAATAATCGAAGTTGTGAGCGGTTCTGAGAAGAAATAAACAAAATTATTTTCGCATTTACAGTCGCAATCTCAGTATCTGCTCCTGGTGCATTCATTTCTCCTACACTAATCGCAATAAGGACAACCTATGAAAATCGAAATGAGTGCAGGGTAGTTACGCACATGGACATTTAAGCGCAATTTCTGCAATGTTTAGGAAGGGAAAGCTATAAAATAAATAATACCACGCACACGGAAATTTACACATAATTTCTGCATTGTTGGGGGGATGATAAAGCTAGAAAATGCATAGTTCCCCGCACACTGAAATCTACGCACATTTTTTGCAATGCAGGGGGAAGGAAAAAGCTAGATAATACATAGATCAACGTACACGGAAATTGACGCACAATTTCTATAGTGCTGGGGGAGGAATAGCTAGACAATGCATAGTTCCACGCACACGGAAATTTACGCACAATTTCTGCAATGCTGGGAGACGGGAGAGCTAGGCAATACACAGTTCCACCCACACGGATATTTTGCGTGCAGCCGTAGGGACTAATGAATGAAGGACTTTATGTTCGGATGTGTGTTGTGTTAGCTTACCTGCCACTCGACAAATTTGACGACGGTTAGCTGTGCATTCAAGAAGAAGATCCTGGGAATAGAAAACTTACACGGTTTCTTGTTTATGCTATATGTAGCTTGATAATAGCACTATTACTATAGGGATATGGAACTGCCACGACAAGCAGCATAGGACCAACACCATTGTGTATTGATTGATTGATTGATTTGGTGTCTTAAATCAGATTTGTGCACAGTAAGGCTAATCTGAACTGGACCTACAGTTTAAAGTCTGATCCGAACCACTGCGCCTCCACCGGGTATTGAATCCGGGATCTGTTGATTACAAGGCAACTACGCTTCCACTGTACTACCGGGCAGACTAAAATATTGTTGAAATCACGGTTTTTTGGTACGACAGAACAGTATTAAACGTGAAAGGTAAGAAACAAAAAATTGAGCAATATTAAACTTGATCATTGTATTGTGCTGCAAGTCTGTAAAAGAGAGACCTTTTTTGAATTTCTAGTCTAGGTTTTCTTGTATAAAATAATCTTGTGTTGCGTGTTGTACGCATAGGTACTCGAAAGTGGAATTCCTCAAGAAGTGTGTTGCAGCGGATTTTGCCATTCACAATTTTGTATAAATAACTGAAATTATTCTGAAAACGTCGCTGATAAGCAGTTTGTAAGTTTAGAAAAGGCAAGAGATGCGTAGATGAAAACTTGCGTAATGAGGGAATCCTGTGAGGACTATAGCTAGGAAGAAGTGAATGACTGAATCGATTCTGGAGAGGTGAGTGGGACATGACATGGACCAGACGCGAGAGCAGTATTCTGTTATTGGGGAAATGAATGATTTGAAGTACAAGGTGACTGCTGAGATGTCACTAATTTCAGTGAAAACAGTCGAAAACAATGCCTAGGTCTTTGTGATAGAATATTGCTTTGATGTTATAGCCAAAGATGGAGTAAGATGACTTTAACAGGTTCTTCTTGAGAGAGATAGTGAGAGTAGTACACTTTTCAAGATGTAATGTAAGGTCCCATGTCAGGCACCAGGAAGTAAATGTTGTTATGTCATTCTGAAGAAGATGAGTATCTTCGGAAGTGGAGATTTCTCTGAAAATTTTACAGTCATCTGCGAAAAGAAGGTAGTTTCTAGAGGGAGCTGTGAGATGGTCGGCAAGTTCATCGACGAATAATATGATCAAGAGAGGTCCTAGAACGCTACCCTGTGGAACTCCAGAGAGGACAGGAAGAAAGTTAGAAACAGTTCCTGGAAGAACGACACGTTGTTGGCAATCGCTAAGGTAATCTGCGAGAAGGGTTAGAAATTTGCCATGAATGTTGAATCTATTGCATAATTTGTGAATCAGAAGGCGATGACTAACAGTATGAAAGGCTTTGGCCAGATCAAAGTATATTACATCTAATTATGAATTATTTGAAATGCATTTCATAGCATTTGAAAGTAAAACAGACAAGTTTGTAAGACAGGTGCTACTAGGAAGAAAACCATGTTGCTTAGAGCTAAAGTACGGAGAAACAAAATTGTACAGGCTGTCTTTGATTACTTTTTCACAGATGATGAACAGAGGAGAGAGTAAGGAGATTAGTCTGTAAGGAGAAACAATATTTTTGTTACTATTCTTGTGAATCGGTGTGATGTTAGCTTGTTTCCAAGCGTGAGTAAAGATGCCTTCCGAAAAACATCTGTTCAAGCGAATGGAGACGGGATTGCACAGTTTTCCTGAGGAACATGTTGTTGATATCGTCCGGTCCTAGGGCAAGGTGAGCTGAAAGAGACGACAATAGATTCACCTCATCGGGTGTAGTGACAAGCGTTGTTAGAGAGGAGGAACAGATTGGTCTTAAGTTTTGCGCGGAACTGTTGAGAACCCAATCGAAAGAGCCTCCTTGAAATATGTCCGAGAGGTTTACAAAAGATTCTAACCAAGTCCAAACTGGTATTGTTGAGTGCTGCGTTAAGCCATTTTCCATGGAGGGTGGTTGGCAACAAACCATTGTGAGATGTACTTGATACTCAGCCCGGTTTTGAAATGTATACCCTGTCTCAGCTAACTGTGGAGCAAGGCCGCGCATAGAGTGAGATAAGCGAAGGAGTTGCCAAAACAAAGCAGTACAAGCTGATGTGAAGGCAGTCGCTTTCCCCCACTCCACGCAATTCCATTCCTCTTACGTGTTCATTGGTTGAGCCGTCCCTCGTCACTACTTGCGCAGAGACTTGTCTTCGTTTGCCTGCTTCACAGTTAGCTGCGACAGATAATAGGACACCTACCACATCGCACAAATAAAATACAGAAAATTATTTGTTTAGAGTATAAAGAAACTCCTAATCGTGCCTATTTGAGATGAATGCCATGTGTGAGTCCTAGGATAGATTTCTCGTCTGGTTGATGCGATGGTAAGGCTCCAAAATTCTCTATCTCTGTCATTGTGGAAGCGACGTGATCAGGCGAATGTCGGGTCGCCTTTACTTCCCAGCTTATCTCTCAAGAACCCATTGATTGGAAGCTCTGGGGCTCCAGAGCCTCTTTCGCAGAGACATTGAGAGAAGATTCCATTCCTTACTGCAAAGTTAGTTCTAGCGTTGTTCACATATTCTGTTCCTGAAGCTTTGCCTTCCTTCCATCACGTAATACGTGTATCGCCTTGATCAAATAGATCCTGTGTCCTTCTCAAACAGCAGAGGAAATTTGATGCAATAACATTTATCGTACTTTTAGCTAGAATTGATGTAGACACGAAATGTGTATTTCCACGGTTCTTGCGTATGACATATATCTGTGCCGACAACGCTTCCGCTTATAATCGTTTAAAAGATTCATATCGATTCTGTCAGCAAGCTTTAGGATGTGAAACCTTTATCGTTTCCTCACATAATATCGGTTTAAACAGTCAACAACGATCTGCGTTTCATCCATCGCGGTTATTTCAGGATATAAACTATTGTCATTTCCTGATGTAATCATTTTGAAGGTCTAGCTGTGGTCGTAGTTTCATCCAACGTGGTTTCGTGATGTAATCAATCCATTATGGTTTCCTGTCAAATGATCTGAATATATACCAGCGTGCTGGCTTGGTACGCATCAGACATTCTGCAGGGACCAAGATGCTGCTGCAAGTAATCTCTATTCTGTTCGTAGCATCGTTTCACAGCCTACAATGCAGAGGATCGGTTGAGGATCAAGTAAGTAGTTCATATCTTTGTCTCAGCACTCGTATTCTCTTGCACTACTTGTCCAGAAGTCTATGCTTGGTAAACGGCGACGGTGCGAGCAGAAACTCTATGTCTATGTCATCTCTTTCTCTCTATCTCACACACTCTTGCAGACATTTATGACTCTGTCATGCTCTATGGGTGGCACATGCAATCCTTGTCCAACTCTGCTGTTCTTGTCTTGAATATACAGTGACAACACTACATTATATGTATGCAAAGAACAGTGGTGAAATATCTATATCTTTGCTTGTAGCATTAAGCAATAAACTTTATTCCAACAAGGTATCCCCGATGGCGTATTGATAATGTCGTCACCTTATAATCAAGAGGTACCAGGTTCGATAAGCGGTGGAGGCACATTACACAGTGATTCAGGTCCCACTTTAAACTGTAGATTCAATCCCGATTAGCCTATGTAGGTATACAGTGGACTTAAAACAACAATTCAAACAAGTAAACGAACATCGTGCCCACAAATTATTGGTCGGTTTTGTAAGACTATAATTTCACCAATAATGTACAGGAATACATGACGTGAAAGAGGGACGTCTGAAGTTTTGGACTGGTCTACGCATATGTGTGATCCATGTGTGACACGGCAGATGTCCGGGCAGTACTCGCATTTTAACCTTCTCAAGCATGTTTTTTGTGACGTCCCCAATGGCGGTTTCTCGGTCACCAGACCTCACAGCGAGCGACTTCTTCCTGTGGGGTTTCATCAAAGACAATGTCTACGTTCCTCAACTTCCAAAGACACTGTCCGAATTTCAAAGGTGGATAAACACCGCCATCGGTTTTGAGCCCTACAACGTTAGAAGATATTTCAATATAATGTTTTATCAAACGTCAATGAAATTAGTATTTTTCCTCTTCATTTTAACACGTTAACTGCCGTGCGGGTCCCATGGGCCCGACATCAAGATTTCTTATGAGGCCGTGTTGGTCCCATGGGACCGACATTGTAACGTCTATTGATTGATTGATTTAGTTTATTTTACTTCGCGTTTTGTGCCTCTTGGCTAATTTGCGAAGATGGGGATGAGTGATGAAATGATGAAATTGATGAATGGACATTCACAAACAACCAAGCCCGACCGGGATTCGAACCCGGGACCCTTGGCGTCGCAGCGCGATGTGCTAACGTCTAATTCGAATCATTCTGACAGGCCAACGGTCCTTCGAGTAACATATTTCATATTGGAAAGGCCTAGAATCCAACGGTACATGGATTTTTGGCAACTTATAAGTAGCAAAGCCATTTTTTAAAAATATTTATTATAATTATTGATAAGAAGCATGTTTATTCCTTAGGACGTCTATTGGGTAAGTAACCTGAATTCTCTCATTATATAAATACAGCATTTCAATATATTTATTTATTTTTAATTTATTTGTTGTATTTGTATATATAATTAGACAGTGGTATTGGTGCGTCAACACTGAGGCTATTTGCACCTATGTAACTCCATGGCGAGGCGTCCCTATAAGAATGGGTACAATATTTGCATTTGTTGCCTGTACGCTCTTTTCACCAATTATGTGGAATATACGTTTCATTTATGTTTTTAATATTTTATTTATATTTTTGTATTATTTGATATTTTTTATAATATGCACCAACTTACGAGATAATCTTTAGCATACATTTTAAATATGTATTCATACAATGGCATATATTTTGGGAACATAGGAAGAATATAATACAGCACATACAGTACGTAATATTCATATTTTTGTAAACGAAGTGAGTTATATTACTGCATTGCAAATGTTTTCACAAAAGTTTTGAAAACTTTCAGTCAACAGTTGAAAAC
Source organism: Lepisma saccharinum (assembly GCF_977018435.1). Lineage (NCBI taxonomy): Eukaryota > Metazoa > Arthropoda > Insecta > Zygentoma > Lepismatidae > Lepisma > Lepisma saccharinum. The sequence continues at coordinate 122,483 of NW_028142974.1, read as the reverse complement.
TGTTATCACTCCACGTGAACTTTATTGAAGCAATAATAAACATATGTGGTTTACCTTCACACCCTTCGCAAAAAGTAACAACGCTCTTCACTTTATTCGCTGCTGTTTTTCGGCCTCCTTTTTCAGAGACCAATTTGTTTAGAATACTTCTAACTAAGCAGGTCAAATATAAAGCTCAAAATAGAGAATGCATTTTCGCAAAATTGATTGTTGCTTTTCAATCGCCGGTGAAGCACAGAATGAATGCTTCCCTGTTGGCACCGCGTTGGTCCCATGGGACCGACACACTATAATTTGGATTTATCGATATAATAAAAACCAAAACCGAAATTTTATAACATGAAGTTATTTTACAACAAAACCACTACCCAATGGCATTAACGGCGCTGTCAGTGAATATTGAAAATTTCTTCCGAATAGTTAACGTGAAACGTTCTTGCAATTGACGCGTTGTATTATTTTACTATTAATATTAACTTAATAATACTCAACGGTGAACGATGAGACTCGGTGAAGTACACAGACTCCTCTCAGGTACAGGGATAGTGTTAGGCAAAGACAATATTCACAGCACAGAAAAATAAAACCACATTACTGCAGTATGTATAAACTGAAAGGGGTTTATTCTTTATTTATTGCAATTATAATGCAAATGTACTTGAGACGAAGGCGAGGATTTCTCTTTATCGATGAATTGACTCAACTAAAATGCATAAACTCAATGCGTGGCTATCGGCAAGCCTATGATCACATAGACCTAACTTGCGCCCCGAACTACCACACCAAGAGATATGCAATGATAACTCAGCCAATATTTGCTCTTTAGCCTTTTATTTCCAAATTATTCCTTAGGCTAGCTTTATTATTAAACGTAGAATGGTTGCAGTATTGTGCATATCATCAATGCATGGCTATCGGCGTACCTATGATCACATAGGCCTAGCTTGCGCCCCGAACTACCATACCAAGATGTATGCCCAACATCGAGGAGTTCTTTTTAAGTTTAAAAGCTTCGTCGATCCGTGGCGAAAAAATGTGATATTTCTCAGCCCTGGCCCAAAACCATGGTAACGGTTGAAGTTTTTGCGTGCTATGACGTGTAACCGGCCAAGTGAATGCATCACTTCAATGTGATTTCACGTGAAATGACAAAACGACAGTGTTGCAGTATGCAGATATTAAACACCAGAACAAGAACAATGTCTAGATGAGGTTGTGTACTACAGGCTGTGGAAAAGGAGATGCGATAACCACTAACGCCGTCAAACGGTTGGGCGCAAACTTTACGTCACATACCATGAAGAAGTAATAGGATCTGAGCTGATTATGTCCTTTGCAGTACACTTAGTGTTGCTCACTGGACGGGACATGTCCCGTCTCGTCTCGTGTCTCGTCTCGAAAACGAGACGAGACACGAGACGGGACAAGCCTTTTGAAATTCGAGACGGGACGAGACGGAATGCCTTTCTCGTCTCGTTTTCGAGACGAGACACGAGACGGGACGGGACGGCTTTTGAAAAGTCTCGTCTCGTCTCGAATGTCTCGAAAAAATAAAAGCAAAATATTTAATCAGTTGCAAATACTTGTTTGCTTGGAAAAAGGTATTTCAATTAGAAACGTTGATAAGCGTGTGTTAAGTCAAAATTAGACTATTCTAGAGAGAGGAATGAATGAATGAATACCTAAACTTATTTTCTATACTCTTTCGAAACACAGGGTTACTCCCCATTTTTATTTTTCAATTCATTCCAGGTTAATAATTTTATGTTAGGATAGTACTCCAGATACTAATACAATTCTGAATAACACCAAGTAAAAGGGCAGGTAGAGAAGGTGGAAGGAGGGGCCAAAAGATCGTGGAGTATCTGAGTCCGAGATTTATCTTCTAAACATAGTCTCAGCTCTATAGGTTGGAAAGATAAACGGACCGACGGATAGGGTTTATTATTATTATTTAATTTTTACATCAAAGGGTGTACAAAAGTGAATGTTATTAGGAAGTAGGAAAAACATTGTGGGAAACATGGCAGTACAAATTGATAAGGAGTTGTTGGGAAAGTTATTAAGGAGTCCAAGATATTAGCAAGACTAAGAGAAAGAGATAATTAGGGACAAATAATCTTGCATTATCCCACTCCGAACAGCTGAGAGCTAAAGAGGAGGAGAAAATACGGTATTATGGAAAGAAGTAATTTGGTGATTTAATGTTTAATTTAGTGTTTACAGGGAACCATGACAAGATTTTACCACGTGATTATTTGCACGGGTTGCGAAATTTTTAGAATATTATGGAAATTTCAGATATGTCTTTGTTGAGAAAATTCTTGTTGTTTAACTCAGGCATTCTACAGGTTTTTGGATTCGATTTTTTTACGTCCGTTTGAAGATTATTTCCAATGCTTTTTTTTATTTTTTTATTTCTTATTTAAGGAGAATACTATTCCTTGGATTGTAATAACGAAATACTGAGCCTGATATAGAATAGATTTGAAATGAAGGAAGTGCACTAAGTTCTGTATAATCGTCGTAGAAGGAAACGTTGTTCTATGGGGACTCCCCGATGGTACAGTGGTAGCGTCGTCACCTTGTAATCAAGGGGTGTCGGGTTCGATACCCGGTGAAGGAACATAGTGATTTGAATCCCACTTTAAAGTGTGGGTCCAGTCCCGATTAGCCTTTCTGTAAATCAGATGAAGGAATGTTGTAGCTGTTCTTTTTATTCTGTGAATTTAGCCTTCAAGTTTATGAGCAAAATACATGTAGTATCTACTGTCTACATTTTCAATCGTTACTAAACAAATTTCACAAAGTAGTTTCATCAAACTTCAGAGGGAAGCTGACACCAATGTCAGGGTGGCGGGAGCCTGTTTACGGCCAGGGTGTATTCCGAGACTATTTTTCGCCGTTCCTCACTGACAGAGGTTTCGCTTTGAACAATGGACACCGTTGCTTGAGGGGGTAAACACCAAACATAGGGGCGAGGTTGACCTGCAGTAGCGGGTAAGTGCCATAAATCCAGGCCTAAAGTAGGAATGAAGGTTGATGCAAGAGAGAGGCAATAAAAATTAAGTAATTTGCTTTGCTTGCTGACAGGAAGTTTTGCAGGAAAAGCTGAAAAGGAAAACGGCAGACTTTGAATGAAAGAGGGACAGTGAACACAAGTGCTTTGTATTATTCGCCGACACACAAGCTTCCATTTCGAAGGTGAGGCTATCATCAGCGAAGTTATTAGAGGGTTGGAAGCAGTGACGAAGCCAGAGGAAGCAGGTGTACGCCCCATGTCAGACACTTCGCCACCCACCCCCCTCGGGCCCTCCAACTGAGGTTAATTAAATATCGAATAATAAGAGAGTTCATTTATAAGAGTATGACGATTTTCACCTTTTCAAAGTGGTGTATTCTATATGATATCACTTTCCTGCTTATAATACCAACTTGATTAACACATATTAATTTGTTTCGTCCAAGATTCGAGCGCCGAACTGGGCATAGGTGATTTCTCATTCATTTATGTCCTGTAATAGCCGAGATTAACCTAAGTTTTAACCAGTCTTAAGAAATGGGAAAAAGTGTTGAATGTGGATGGTTTTAAAACATCACGAATATTTTCAGGACCAGAAGACATCATCTATAGTACGGTCAAATTATTCTAATCGTGGTAGTTAGAGACAACGCTAATTATTAAAAGACATTCAAAGTTGATTCAAGATTTGGTTGGTTGGTTGATTTGATGTTTTAAGTCCACTTCATGCACAGAAAAGCCAATCGGGATTGGACTAATAGTTTAAAGTGCCTCCACTGGGTATCGAACCCAGGACCAAAGGTGATCGAAGAAAACCCGACACTACGTGTCAGTTGTTGTGGATTCATCGCGGTTTCTTACTATTCACGGACTTGAATTTCAAGATGATGAGTCTGAGAAAACCGTAACAAAGGGAATTTTTTCGATACTCTTGAAGCTAATGAGGGGATATTATTTGGAAATGTATTGAACGTGAACCTTAAAATGCAAATTACACTTAAAATTCGATTCAAAACATATCGCGGGCAGGTAAAAGAATGCTTATTAGGATTTGCCACTCTTCAATCATTGGATGCAGGTTCGCTCTTTCACGTACGTATCAAAATCGGAGAACTTCTTCCCACGAACTCCATAGGTGCCTGTAATTGTGTAGCACAGACATACGTTGGAGTGGTAGAGTAAGAGTAAGTAATGCCAGGGTCAGAATATGTCTTGAATTATGAGATAACTGTAACCTTCGTCTGATTTTTTTATCCTGTGATAACATTTCCCTGAAAGGTGAAACACAAATTTTGCCCAAAACTCTTCAGCATTACGAAGATTGTTGTCCTTAAAATCTTTGAAAAGGCTTGCTCGAAACAGGATGCTGGATGCAAACTGCCTCATTTGGCTGTTCTTGCCATTGAGAAGAAATGTCAAATCCTGGACGTACCAAAGGTGGGCAATGTGTTCTCCAAAGCACATAGAGCAGAATTCTCCTACAGGAGAAGTGCCTTACATTGTTTCTAAGATTCATTTCTTCCAACGTCACGTTTATTTTGCAAGAAAATTAAACTCTTCGAAGCATTTTTTCGTCATTTATATTATTATCTTATAACTAAAATATTTATATCAGTAGTTTCATCTCAAGAAAGACGATGAATTATAAAATTATGAATGTCTTCCAATACTGAAATAGGCCACTAGAGACAACGCAACTTATCAATAAAAAAGAATTAATGTCTGTATTAAAACGAATCATGTGGAGATAAACTCGTAATCAAGAAGTAAATTTAGGCAGTAAACGTCCACTCTAAATAAAATACAAACACAAAACACCATACATGATATAATAATAATAATAATAATAATAATAATAATTATTATTATTATTATTATTATAATAATAATTATTATTATTATAAGTATTATTATATATGTATATATATGTGTAGTGTTTTCGGGCGTTTTAATGTGACTGCCCCCTTACAATATTTTGTTGCCAGCCTTCTGCCCCCCCCAGTCACATTTCCCTGGCGCCGTCACTGGTTGGAAGTAAATTTATTAGGACGAGGAAAGTAACATTAGCTGTTGACAGTGTTGTACCAAAGGACGTGATGTATGCTACTGTTTGTATAAATTATAGGAAATTTAAGCAAAAAAATATAATTGTTGAGACTTGAGAGTTGTTTCCTTCATTTGATCGTGGGAAGAGGTTTTCTGAGACAGAGTGGGATTATTTTACACATACATGAGAAAGGGTGGTTGTTTAAAGATAGAGACGTATTTTGCACATTTTTTAAAAGTTCAGATAAAACAAGAATTTAGCCTTACTCTTATGAAAAGAAATAACGCAGTACAGGGAAAGAATAACTCTTCACATTTCTCGTAGCTGGTGGGATGCAACCCACATGCACAAGAGTATTGCAGGAAGTCTATGAACGAGGATGAAGAGGGATATGTGAAATTTGACTTAGCTGCGGGTGAATTAGTGGGTTCTAATATTCTTAAGGTTGATATTGGGTTTTAAGTCCACTTGATTCACAAATAGGCTAAATGGCGAACCGAACTACAGTTTAAAGTGCGATCCGATCCACTTTGTGCCTCCATTGGGTATCGAACGCGGGGACCCTTGATTACAAGACCTCGACGTTATTACTACGTAATCGGGGAGGCACCCAATTTACACAAATATGTTGATTCCAATAACACGTTATATGTATAATCTGATAATGATGCACTTTTGGTGCAAATAAACATATTTTTTTCAACTATAGCATGTCTAAAAGAATCATAGAAGTTGGGATTTTTATAACTTCAGGAGGCACGGCTCTGTAAATGTGCGATATAAAATATATGCAGGTTTGTCTTCCATACGTGGTGGTTTTGTCACGTTTCTTCGCTTCGTACAACATACACTTTTGCAGGAACGGCTTCTTGCATCCTCCTGGGGCCTTGCTCTAGCTAAACAAAAATATATTTCTTTAGCATAATCGAGGGTTACTTTTTTATGCCGAACAAGGATTTTATTGCGATCATACGGCTTTGAATGACAGTATCAATGAAGATTTATGTACACTACTACTTATAATAATGAGAATAAAATATTAATCAGGAATTTTATTTTTCGTCAAGTGGACTTAACATCCTTTTTTGTTATTTAGCAAATATTCAATTCATCACCTTTTTTGACATTAAACTTCTTGCCAGGACAGTTGTTTTTATGCAAATTTAGGCGATCTTAACTACACGTAAGCTAGATATTAGCTAATATTCGTGCTGTTATATTACTATTCTTCTACAATCTTTGTAACATTTCATGTAATAACAATAATAGAATTGATTAATTTACATATTCAAGTGAATAGACCTATGAATTATATTAATGTATTAATTTAAACATTTGCTTAATTGTTGTCGTTAATGTTATTATTATCATTTTTTCTGAAACACTTGGCTCGGACACCCTCCCCCGACATATATTTCTAGATGCGTGTCTGCCGAAGGATAAATTAGATCAAGCGGTGGTGGTATCTGACTTAGAGGCTAAAGAGAAAACAAAGAAGTATGTGCGTCATAAGTTGAGCATAAGAAACAGCACAATATCACAAAGAAACACTTTTTGAAACTTATGTCATAGAAGATGTTTAAGAATATTAAAAACAATAAATGCTTTCTTTTTGTAATATACTAAGTATTGAAATTTTAAATAGTCTTTTGTGTTCGTACTACACATTTAAAAACTTTTTTGTTGCTCCCGAGTGCCAAGCTTAGAATTTAAAGAAGAAATGTACATTTTCATAGTGCACGGAAGTTCGACATTCAGAAAGAAAGAAGGTCTAGTGGAAAACATTTCAAAACTACCAAAAGGTATAGCAGTAATGAAAAGAGCACTCTTGTATGGAAGCCAGAAAAACCACAAGGTAGATTTCATAAGATACCTAGCAATCAGTAACCAACAAACTTCATTTTTAATATTAATGTCCTCATGATTAACGAACCTTATTTTATTCTCACCACATAATAGGTAAAATATTTGGAGCTTTATTCCACTTTCCGGAAAAATATTTCGTGTTTCTGCTACTTTTGACTTTTGTTGGCATGATAACCCGGATCACTTTTACGAGACGAGACGAGACAAAACGAGACGGGACGAGACGAGACGGGACAGAACCCTTCGAGACGGGACACGAGACGGGACAAACGAATATTTTCGAGACCAGACACGAGACGAGACAGCATTTTCACGAGACGGGACGGGACAGACCAAAGTCTCGTCTCGTCTCGTCTCGTGGGCAACACTAAGTACACTCAGAATTAGTTCACTTCATCAAATGATTTACTAAATCTCATCAATTTACATTGTCGAATTCATTATTTGAGTTTTTTGGTTTAGGTTCAACATCTTCACCGAAGAGAAAATTATGCTCATTTCTTTGTTTTCCTTGACCCTGTACATCCAGGGTCAAGGAAGTCAGTAATAAGGTGTGTTATATACAGTGTACGTACAATTATAGATTGAATTGTATCTTCTCCAAATATGATGTATAAAGAAACAAACTGCCGGAGAACTAAGTGAGGTGAGTGTACAATTTTATATTACTATTATAGTGGAACCACAAGCAAAGAAACCTGCGCAGACTCGCGACTCCTGTGCACCGTACTCCAGTGTGGAGGGGAGGGGGAGAGTGGAGCATGCTCTCTTATAGTCCGAGTTGAACGGAAGAGGAGGAAGGTTATTTTTCTTGTGGTCGCTCTTGTAAGTAAGGTGAACTGTGATTGGCCATTCATCTATTTTATCACTTCTTCATCATCTCAATTGAATTAAATGGCCGGAAGAGCAAAGTAAATTTATCAAATATAAATACAAACACGTACCGTTTAATAAATAACCAAAATGGAATGAAAAGTTAGCAGTTTGTATTTTTATTGCTTTATGTAAATATGTAGGGAAAAAGCGAGAGAGAATTGTACACCAATGGCAAAGAAATGGTAGGCGAAGTATTTACCAGGATTATACTCCCTACATTCCTGCTCATAATAAGGAGTCGAAGGCATCTTGCTTAAGGACCTTTCTTCGATGTAAACCTAAAAGTTGACTTTTCAGATTACGTACATAATCTTCTGGGCAGAAATGCGTACTGCTGATTCTAGCATTAGCATGATTCACGTTAGCGTTTCTACACGAATCCAAAGCTCGGTGACCGAAGAATCCTTTTGAAAAACGTATATAACGTATATATAATGTTCAACGTACTTGGAATATTTATATTGTGCTGAACTAAAATAAATAATAATAACAAGTGGTGTGCGGTATCTCGAAAAGTCGGGACCGGGATCGGAAAGAAAAATTCCGTCCCTATCCCGACTTCAGCAAATGACTTCCCTAAATTTCTGGATCCCGAGCAGTCGGGAAATACCGAATGGTCATTTTGAAACGTTATTAATTCTTGATGTTTTCTACATTGCAAGTGTCTGAAACTTATCGGAAATTGTTAGTTTTCATTCCAGAAATGCAAAGAAAATCACTTAAGGTGAAAATGAGAATTTGAGATTTCCCGACTAGTCGAGAAATTGCGAATATTTCCCGTACTGAATGTCGGGATTTAAAAAAAAAATCCGTTCCGATCAATAATATTCTGTCCCGCATAACAATAAGTACCTATCTATATTTATTTTCAATTTGTCTGAAGCCACAAAATGTAAATGTGTGGAAATGCTCATTTGTGTACTTGATTTCGTGTGTTCAGTTTCAGGCATGGTTTCCTATCTGCATAGTGCAACACTAGCGCATAGATTTGCAATTCATTTCATGGATAAATTCACCTCTTACCGTCGTTTCGTCATCACGAGCAAACAACGGATTGGCCCAACCTATACTTCTAATAACCTTGATATTTCTTACGCGATATCCTCGCTTTTATACTATTTTCGAGAACACAGATTAAAGTACAGATGAATCATTCACTATCTACAAAAGGATACTATCAACAAAAAAGACATCTATACATCTTTAGAAATACAAATTCGTATAGTGCACTCTCGCAAACATGAAGATAACATTAAACTACTCATAACAGAGCATAAAATACAATAAACATTAAATAAAATACATTACAAACAGGGTGCAATATTATATATAATAACACAACATTTACGTGTCCTTTCATAATAGTATAATATATCAGTGAGATATTTTAAGGTTGTGACGTCACATAAAAATATGGATCATATCAAACGTGCCAAACTGATTAACATGCCATAGCACGGCATTCATGTGCGTAGTTCGTATAAAGAACTAAGCCATATAATTTTGATATGCACTGTAAAATAATGCTACTTTCTTCATTTATTCAACCACAATATAGCAATCCACTTCCATATTTTTAAAAGATTGTCTTCCACAGATTTAGCATCATCTTGCACATTTCAATCAAGGTTCTGTCTAATCCCAATACATTTTCTTGCAACTCATTCAATAACAGACTGGATGTTATTAAAAATTTCTTCAAAACCGGAAATAGCTTCAGCTTTCAGTATTGAAGTTCTGGTATCTCAGACATTTTTTTCATTTGCATGATCTTCAACGTAAAGCCAAAAACAATAAATTCAAAACAACAATAAAACGTATTAGTGGGAAATATAAGAAACAAAACTTATGCAAGTTAAAAGTAAACAAGACGTAACACTATGATGCCAGAGTTTGAATTCTGTTGTGTTCCTTAGGTTTAAGCAATCCAAACTTATATATTCTTACATATTACAAATATACTAGCACCATTTTACCCACCCATGCATCACCAAATAACCTGTACAGTTTCACAGAATTATCAAAGAGAAGATAGACAAAAGCTAAGTACATAATGAATATACGTAAAAAATCCGACATGGTTTAGACTGGCATATTACTCAAACAAACAAGAACTGACACAGATGGGTATGGCAAATTAGGAACACAAAGATTAACTAAAATAGATGTGTTTGCCCAGAATAGGGCAGTTCGTGTTTGATAACTTGACTTCCTCTACCACTGGCGCAGCATTCATAAAAAGATCGCCATAGCTGGGAAAGATTCAAAAAATGGGACTCGCTTCTAGTCACATACCAAATTGCAAAACTGGATTAGGACAGCTTTTGTAAACCTTCTCTTCACCAAAAATGACAGGCTGGAACACTGACGAATTGATCGATTGATTGATTTGCTTTATTGTATTCGCTCTTTGTACCACTTGTGGCTAATTTGGGAAGATGAGGTTGAGGGATGACATGATGAAATTGATGAATGGTCACTCACAAACATCCAACATCCAAGTCCAGGCAGGGAATCGAACCCGGGACCGCTGGCGTCGTAGCGTGATGTGCTAATCACTCCGCCACGGGGCTGGCGAAACACTGACGAAGTCATAACCGTGTGCATATGCAACGACTGTTGTGAAAAATTATCTGATGAATCAATGACAAATTGCTCACTTGCCTCTCACTGGAAAACCTTTCGACTGGCAGGTCACCTACTTACCTAATAATTTTTGCATTTTCTTGTAAAAATTATAATCCACAGTGAGTGCACAGATAATCAATAAAGTAGTGATAAATATTGCAAGGAAGAATTGTCTCAATGCATACATTTATATTGAAACGTTAAATGTGTTTTTTCTTTTAAGAAAATAAGTTTCACATAATTGTAATCCAATATATATATAGCCCGAATCCCACCACTCACTCACTCACTGACATAAATGTTCTCCATGAAGGAAGCCCCGGAGGCGAAAAACGCCCGATTACGACCCCCCATGAAATCGTCCCAAAAGACCGAGAAAATTCAAAAATCGCTCAATCGGCCCTTCCTTAAGGGTGAAAATGCCCTTTTTTCACGTCCTTAGCAACAGTTGCCACGGGCATTTTTTGCAGCACACATTGTTTTCTTCAATTCTTAATTGTCGAGATACATTATATTTCTCACAGACCTACAACACACAGATGAATCAACTCCTGGCTTTGAAAAGGTGCCTGAAACAAGGGTGACATCTACATAATAAGGAGTTTCAGCCCAGATACAATTACGTTATACTCAATGCGTAAATATCTACATCGTGCTTGTTTTAATTAAATGTTTAGGGGGTATAATGACATGCAATTCCTTAGAGCTTGCCGTGCCTGTTGTTGTCCATGGAAACGGATGTTACTAGGGAACTTAAAGAAAGTTTATTTTCACCCCGGAAGCTACTGTAAGTGAATTATGCTAGACTTTTCGAATTTCAAAATACGAGCATCAGCATTTATTACAGAGGCAAGTTAGGTATTTGAGGGGAATGACGGAAAAGAGTTATTATCCAATTACGTTCAAAAATGTGAAAATAATAAAATACGTAAATATTGCATTTTCAATTTAGTCGCTATTCAATTCCTTTATGCAAAACATCCAACTACTTATCTTGAAACGGTTATTACTTACTCAGTTCATTATTAAGAAAATAGACAATAATAGTTTGAATATTTGTACCTTATTAGAGCCCATACACACATAAAGTTACTTTCTAAACTTTTCAAATTAGCGAACTTGTACACATGTTCCCCATCATCCAATACAACATGCAGACATTTTCAAAGTCATTAAGATCATTGAGGAACCCCATCTAAAACATGATTGAGATCACAACGTGGCCGAAGGTCATGCATGCGAGCGTACAAGACGTGGCCAAAGGCCACGTCGAAAGTACGCGAGTCCAATATATATATAGCCCCAATCCCACCACTGACTCACTGACTCACTGACATAAATGTTCTCCATGAAGGAAGCCCCGGAGGCTAAAAATGCCCGATTACGACCCCCCATGAAATCATCCCAAAAGACCGAGAAAATTAAGAAATCGCTCACTTTGCCCTTCCTTAAGGGTGAAAATGCCCTTCTTTCACGACCTTAGCAACCGTTGCCACGGACATTTTTTGCAGCACACATTGTTTCCTTCAATTCTTAATTGTCGAGATACATTATATTTCTCACAGATCTACAACACACAGATGAATCAACTCCTGGCTTTGAAAAGGTGGCTCAAACAAGGGTGACATCTACATAATAAGGCGTTTCAGCCCAGATACAATTACGTATATATTGTTATATACTCAATGCGAAATTATTATCTGCATCGTGGTTGTTTTAACTAAATGGTTAGAGGTATAATAACAAACACTTATTTAGAGAGTTTGCCGTGCTTGTTGATGTCCATGTAAACGGACGTTTCTAGGGAACTTAAAGAAAGTTTATTTTCACCCCGAAAACTAGAAAACATGAGCATCAGAATTTATTAACAGAAGAGAGGTAGGAATTTGATGGGAATGACGGAAAACAGTTACGTTCAAAAATGTGAAAATAACAAAGTGCGTAAATGTGGCATTTTCAATTTAGTCGCTTTTCAATTCGTTTAAGCAAAACATCCAACTACTTATCTTGAAACGGTTATTTCTTACTCAGATTATTAATAAGAAAATAGACAATAATAGTTTGAATATTTATACCTTATTAAAGCCCATACACATATAAAGTTACTTTCTAAACTTTTCAAACTTATACATATGTACCCCATCATCCAATTCAACATGCAGACATTTTCAAAGTCATTAAGATCTATGAAGAACCCCATCCATAACATGATTGCGCCCACAAAGTGGCCGCAGGTCATGCATGCGAGCGTACAAGACGTGGCCGAAGGCCACGTCGAAAGTACGCCAGTCCAATATATATATAGCCCCAATCCCACTGACTCACTGACACAAATGTTCTCCATGAAGGAAGCCCCGGAGGCGAAAAATGCCCAATTACGACCCCCATGAAATCGTCCCAAAAGGCCGAGAAAAATAAAAAATCGCTCAATCGGCCCTTCCTTAAGGGTGAAAATGCCCTTTTTTCACGTCCTTAGCAACCGTTGCCACGGGCATTTCTTTTGCACCACACATTGTTTCCTTCAATTCTTATTTGTCGAGATACATTATATTTCTCACAGATCTACAACACACAGATGACTCAACTCCTGGCTTTGAAAAGGTGGATCAAACAAGGGTGACATCTACATAATAAGGAGTTTCAGCCCAGATACAATTACGTATATATTGGTAAAATCAATGCGAAATTATTATCTACATCGTGGTTGTTTTAACTAAATGTTTAGAGGTATAATAACATACACTTATTCAGAGAGTTTTCCGTGCTTGTTGTTCACCATGGAAACGGACGTTTCTAGGGAACTTAAAGAAAGTTCTACTGTAAGTGAATTATACTAGACATTTCGTATTTCAAAATATGAGCGTCAGAATTTATTACAGACGCAAGGTAGGAATTTGGGGGGAATGGCGGAAAACAGTTATTATCCAATTACGTTCAAAAATGTGGAAATGACAAAAGACGTAAATATTACATTTTCAATTTAGTGTTATTGAATTCGTTTATGCGAATTAATTATCTTGAAACGGTTATTACTTACTCAGTTTATTATTAAGAAATTAGACAATACTCTTTCGAATATTTGTACCTTATTAGAGCTCGTACACACATAAAGTAACTTTCGAAACTTTTCAAATTAGCGAACTTATACACTTGTTCCCCTTTATCCAATACAACATGCAGACATTTTACCCCATCTATAATATGATTACCCCCACAACGTGGCCGAAGGTCGCATGGGCGAGTAAATTGTATAACAGTAAATAACCTCTTATTATATGTTGACTAAAATACAAGACTAAATGTGTTTTTCATGTAATACATTTTGGTTTAGAAAAAAGTTGATGTTGTAATGTTAATATAAATTTTTATTTAAGATGTGGTTGGTTTAGAAAAAAGTTGATGTTGTAATGTTAATATGAATTTTTATTTAAGATGTGGAAAAGATTTTGCAAAGGAAAGCATTCTCAAATTTCTAGTTTCAGAGACAGAGTGGCTGGTTTGGTATGACAGTACATATTATTAATGTATAGATCTAACATAACCTTCTTCCAGTTATTTTCTATGTTATCCATACATGTAATTGCTAATCGCTAATAGAAGCATTTTTTTTCCTATACGTTTCATTCATTATCGTGAAAATATCTTTTATAACTTCCCATGGTGCTGCGGCTTCTCTTTTCATATAAAGCTGTGTTTACTTCCAAAATACATTTTACAACCTCAACAATAATTGGCTGTATCGTGCTAATACCACTGAATTAAGCAAGACAAATATGTAACAGTTAAAAGCAGTGTGGAGGCCACAATACTAGCATGTCATACTTTCTCATGGTGTAATATTCTAATTGTCATTTAGTATTTTTCTTGCATTTATTACAACATACTTTATTAAAAATAATAATTTGGGTAGTATGATTCAAACCAAATTGTAACATTTTTCGTAATTTTCTGGCATTTTCACCACACATGCCTTCTGCGTCCAATCATTATTTAATTTTCTTTCAAAGATGTATTGTCACAATTATTTTCCTCACTTTTGATTAGGAGAACATTATTTTCATGTTGCATTATTAACAACAAAACTATACCTGCATATAACTGACACTGTACACACCACACCCGAAAGCAACTGTTATGTATTACTGTTTTGTGGTAACGTCTGAAACAGTTGTTTCAAAGATTGAATAATTCAATACACTTCATTTTAAGGTGTTTCCGCAAAAAAATATATAGCAAGAGTGCAAGGGCCGATGAGATGCAGTCCTTCACAAAAAAGTTGAATTTATTGAAATTTGTAAAATGGATTGGGGAAGATATTGGATGTAAATTTATTCTGGGAAATTCTGAATCTATATAAGTGCAAAAAGTTACTCTTCTGGGAACAATTATTTTAAATATAAATTATGGTTTAATTGTGTAACCTGCATGCGTGTAACTTATCTGGAATTAACCAATTGTAAGCTACTGTCTGCATTTATATTAATGCACTTTTAGAGTTAACATATATACAGCGTGAGTCAAAAGTCCCAGGACACCCTTTTAATCTGAAAACGACTTGACGAACTTGACAAAAAAATGTGCGGAACAACATAAAACAGACATATTTAAGCAATATATGTTTACTTTCGATACTCTAGGCTCACTTTCATATTTGCTGACATAAAACGTACAAACCTGTTCAGGATCACTGCCATTGTTAGCGTACTGAACCTTATATCTAGCACTTTGTCTGCTTGACTAACCTTATGTTAATGCAAACAGTACGTCCCCCCATTGAAACCAATTCTAAAGTTATAAGAGGTGGCAGTGGTGGCGAATGGGTTCCAAAACTAGGGGGGCAAGGTGCCAAACACTATTACCGGAAAATTGCATGTATAGTTTATGTTGCAATTTATTGCGATTTCGAATTTCGCATAGAGTAAAGTTGAATGGCACTTCCACCACTCTATATAAGGATTTTATTGTGTGTAAAAATGAACACAAATAATTTTAAAAACTATCTGCCGAGAGAATTCAATTTCCTATATAGTGAAAGATGATGGAAAATCACGGAAGTTATAACATATTTTCAACATATACATGTTCGTTTTAGGATGTAGTGAGGTATTAATTAGTTTCATGGATCCAATCATTTCAGATATTAAAATTAGTGTGATTCGGGATGATAATAATTAGCGTGAAGGATGCGGAGGAGGTCCACCAAAAGTTCCAAATATCCATGGACCTACCAGGGGTGGTTTTCTATCTCTCATCAAAAGTAATTATAACGATTTGAAGAAGCAAAAATGTCTTGCACTTGAACAGGTACATACATATTTTTGTGGTTGCATCTTTTCCTTCATACGTGTATATATATTGGTGAGGTTGTACTCAATACACACACACACACACACACATAGCATTCTTAAACCCGAAGATCAATCCAATCTCTTCCATCCTTACCGTTACAGATTTCCTTCAGGTCCATCTCAACGTTATGCCTCCATATTCGTCTTGGCCTTGCTTCAGGTCTCTTACCATCAGGTGTACCAACGATAATCCTGTAATCTCTTATTTCCGTTCCCAATTGTCTCACATGGAATGACCATCTAAGTCTTCTATAATACGTATATATCTGTGTGTGTGTGTGTGTGTGTGTGTGTGTGTGTGTGTGTGTGTGTGTGTGTGTGTGTGTGTGTGTGTGATGGTGTGTGTGTGTGTGTGTCTTCATACACATACATGTACATGTATTTTACTTCGTTCATTTTTCTTCGCTTTTCTGCTGTTTTTGGCTAATCGTGAAGATGGAGATGAGTGATGTGATGTAATTAAGGAAGCGACATTCACAAAGAAGATCCAGCATTGGAATCAGAGACTTCTGGCGTAAATTGGATAAGGATCAGGAATTCATTTTAGTGCAAACATAAACATAAATAATGCCAAGAGTGTCTAAAATATTATTTTCTCATTTTGTTTAATAGACCAGAAGATCCTTGGTAAGTTGTACCTCCTTTCTAAACGTTAAGCGTTCTTTTAAGATGTACAAGTTAATATTTATCAGTTTACTCCATAGACTAATTTTATAATTTAAATTATTGTGATGCGGAATTGAATTAACTAGGAAGACACTGGTAATTCACTAGAAATAGACTCAAGTATCAATGTCAATAGAGGTGTCTTCAGAAAATAATAATCACCGTTTGTAGCATTTTTTTTCTGATATAAACTTCTTGAAGTAAACAAGAACAATTTCATACAAGAATAGAGTCGCTGAAGAAACGTCTTGACATTTTATATCCAGGTCACGACCCTGAAATGTTTACCAATATTTCTTCATGATGAATGCTGTACGAGATCGGAGTAAACTATTAATAGACTTAAATGTCAAGAGTTTACATGATATAAAAATTTACATCATCTTAAGATTAAGTAAGAGGAAGGAGTTGAGATATTGTGAGTAATTCTTACACGAGGAGAGGTCCAAAATATATGCTACGTTCCAGCGATATCATTACGTGAACTAATCTTTATTCAATTATCATCCGGTTGTGTTTTATATTTGTTCAATGTTTCAAATATGATATTTTATGATGAATGTGCCGTAATCATTGAGTAAGGAAATGCATAAACTTATTTTATGTCATGAAACCTGTCAATCCAATAGCAGGCTCCCACCTGGCTCTCAAATGCTATAACAAAGTTGGTCAGTGAAATAGCTGACACATGAAGTACACATTTGTCTGTTGCTATGGAAACGGTGTTGCAAATGTATGCAAACTGTTGAAGGAAATCTGCCTCAATCTGTACTCTATCGCAAGAATTCCGCTCATAAGGAGCAGAAAGCGGGAAGCAGTACAAGCTGCTGCAAAGCCTGGGAAGTGCAGTCCCTCTTCCCCTTCCAAGCATCTCTCGTTCGCTCACTCCAGACATTAACGGGACAGAGTATATCTGGATACTTCACCTGTGCAACAGCAGAGAGCTGTTTCCCCTCTCTTTTGCAGAAGGATGCCGAAGTGGTCCAGTAGAGGGATTTCCATGGAGCGTTAAATTGGAAGTTCCGCGTTGGACATTAATTTACGCTGGTTCCCTGTGTATTGCAATGTATGAAACCAACTTTTCGGAATGACCCAGTGTGCGGTAGTGAACTTGAAGCACATCCGGTATATCTGGGCTATTTCCAGTTTCATACATTGGAAATGAGAGGAAAACAGCTCTCCAATGGAAGTCTGATAAAGTTTTCGGACAGAAAGATGTCAATTTGCTTCAAGAGTACGCTTATATTTGCATCTCCATTCCGTCTAGCAAGTTAACTACATGAGAGCTCGTACAGTCAACATAGGCGCTTGCATACCATCTGATTAGGGGGTGTAAAATCCTTGCTGAAAGTTCAGTCGGGAAGAAAAACCTCCTTCTCTGTCACTGTTTTAGCTTTATTGCATCGATGCGCGCGCGTAAATATGTATATACCGGGTGGTCCAAAAGTCCCGGAACGGTCGCGTATCGTCAGAAATACACATCGAATCGGAAAACCAAAAAATGCATGTTTAATAAGTGAGAGAAAGCCATTAAATGATATCACACTTGATTCCCCACCCACGCCAACTGGGGGTGTGGCGGTTGCAACTGTGAAATTTGAAATGGAAACCCCATTTTGTATTATAGAATCGGAAAGAGTACATCATTCAGAGCCCAACGAGCTATCAACCATCCTCCTAGCTCAATTGGGAACGGAGATATGGCGATTTTAAATTTTCGCAAAAAAAATTCGGAATCTTCATGTGATCGTAGACCCCCCCCCCCCCTTTCCATATACTCTATTGAAAGACCTTGACGTGCAGATTCCGAAACTGCAATTGCTTTCACTCTAGCTCTATTAGACACAGAGATAAGTCCCTTTGATTTTTTTTTTTTTATTAAATTTCCACGTTTTTCTTTGTTTCTTTTTTTTTTCGAAAATTTAAAATCGCATATCTCCGTTCCTAATTGAGCTAGGAGGATGGTTGATCGCTCGTTGGACTCGAAATGAAGTCCTCTTTCCGATTCTGCAATACAAAATGCAGTTTTCATTTAAAATTTTACAGTTGCCCCGCCCCGCCCCGCCCTCAGGGGGCAGAAGAGGGGAATCAAGTGTGATATCATTGAATAGCTTTATTTCACTTATTAAACATGTATTTTTTCGTATCGATTTGCATTTCTCACGATATGTGACCGTTCCGGGACTTTTGGACCACCAACGCTTGGGTGCTGGTAGGTATCATAAAAACAAGTAACTTTTCCCTATAAAGTTTACCTCGAAAGCGCTTAGTTTCTGCGCTATAAGCGCTTAAAATCTATCCTGTACGTATGCAACCCAACACAGCAAACGCTTGCTCTGACATAACTACCAGGGGCGCGTGGTGGGTTTGCCACTAGCGTTCCTCGTTAAGAGAGACGACTTGAAAAGAACAACCTGAAAGTCTTGCCTGAGCAAAATCCAAAACATTAATGATACTTGCGATGTTGTAAGAAGCATTGACAGTATTTATAAACTGACCAAGACAAATAATGGGCAGACTGAAATTCAAGATTACGTACTCATTCTAAAATATCTCCATAATTGATCGATTGATTTGGTTTATTTTAATTTGCTTTTCTGCCACCTTTGGCTAATCGCGAAGATGAGGATGATAGCTATGATGAAATAACAAAATTACACCATTGTCTAGGCCAGGATTTAAACTCGAGACACTTGGCGATCTTTGCTAACAACATCACTACGGAGTGTTTCGTGTATAATGCAATATCAATATATATATATAGGGGGTGGACAAAAACATGAAAACACCTCGTGAAATGCACATCTAAATTCACATGTTCATTATTTCAACATTTGTATGTGGCTCTGCCGTATTTGCCCAATACCACTACCTGTCCAACCTTCGCACTACGTTGCAATATTCATTTGGTGTGAAGACAGTGTTCTGTGCAGTTGGCAGTGGATCATGTCAGAGCTAACAGAATTCGATCGTGGGCAAATTGTTCGAAGCACGTATGGTGGGTGGTTCCGTAACCAGGTAGACGAAGTGTTTGGTGTTTCGGAAGGCACGATATCTAAGATTATGACCACATTCAGGACGACTGGAAAAAACGCATCCGATAAACACCAGCGTTGACGGAAATGTATTTTGAGTGATAGAGACTCCAGAACATTGCGTAGGATTGCGACTAAAATTAAGAAGACTACAGCTGCAAAAGTGACTGATGAACTGAATGTCATGCTCACAAACACTGTCAGCATGAAAACTGTACGAAGGAAGCTCCACAAGCAGGGTATTTCTGGACGAGCTGCAATTCCTAAGCCACTCATCAGTGATCTTAATGCCACTAAGAGGAGACAGTGGTGCCAAAGTCATAAAACCTGGTCTTTGGGGAAGTGGAAGAATGTCATTTAGTCAGATGAGTCCTGCTTCACACTCTTTCCGACTTGTGACCGAGTTTATGTCTGGAGAACGCCGGCTCAAGCTTACCATTCCGATTGTTTGCTGCCAAGAGTGAAACATGGCGGGAGTTCGATCAGGGTATGGACAGCCATATTGTGGTATTCTGTGGGGCCCATCGTTACCCTGCAAGGTTACGTCACTGCCAAGGTCTATGTGACCATTTTGAGCGACCAGGTCCATCCTATGGTACAAACTTTGTTCTCCAACGGTGATGCCATTTACCAAGACGACAAAGCTCATGTTCACACAACTCACATCGTCCAGGACTGGTTTTCTGAGAACGAGGATGAAGTGTCACCTCTACCATGGCCACCACAATCGCCAGATATCAATATTATTGAGTCTTTGTGGTCTGTGTTGGAGAGAAATCTGCGATATCCACCTCCATCATCCTTAACGGAACTGGAACTTGCCAATGTTTTGCAGGAAGAATGGTTCAACATTCCCTTGAAAACCATACAGGATCTCTATTTGTCCATTCCGAGAAGACTGCAGGCAGTTCAGCAAGCCAAAGGTTCTTCTACACCATATATTAGTCACGGAAATGTGTCTTTGTTGGGTGTTTCCATATTTATTTCCTTCTAATGTTTGTGGCAATGTCCCTCTGCCTCCTGTGGTCGTGCACTCCCATCCCTTGTAGTTGCTTTGCACTTTCATCGCCTTGAAAATACTTCAATTTATTTAAGTGTTTAATATAGTTTATTAACGGTGATAAGACATAATTTCTAGGTGAAAGTATAATAATATAGGGGCATGGACGTCTGGAAAGGGGGGACGGGACAAGGGTCGCTAAACTTCACTCTTAAAAAGCGAATGTCAACCTAAAAGTATATATTAATGCTTTAATTTCAAATCAAATGCTGTATCAAATGCTGTTTTTTGAGGGGGCAACAATATTATCGGGGTAATATACCCCATGGAAAAATACCTTGCTTGTCCCTCATTGGAAAAAAAAAATTGCGGACGTCTATGATTAGGGGGTGTGCCCCGTGCGCACGCCTATGACCGTCAACGAAGTTAGTACTTATTGATTGAATTGATTTATTTTAGTTCGCTTTTTGTGCCACTATCTGCTAATTTGCGAAGATTGGGATGAGTGATGACATAATGTAATTGATGAATGGATACTCACAAACATCCATGCCCAGGACGAGATTCGAACCCGGGGCTCCTGACGTCGTAGCACTTTTTTAAGGAATCTAGTAATACGGTGTGTTTTATACACTTGTGGGTTTAATTGTATCTTCTGCAAATATGCTGTATAAAGAAACAATGTCGGAGTACTAAGTGAAGCGAGTGTATGTTAAGTGTAATGGCTCTGTTTCGAAAATGGTAACACAGGGGTTGATAAACCTCTTTTGTAATCAGGAACGTGTAGGGTGACATACAGGCTGAATCGAAACTAGATCTCGCACTTGGCTACTCGATGTAATACCTGCTGTATCGCAGACAGAAAGTAACAAAAAAAAATTTTTTCTTCTTCTATCAGAGACTACAACCTACAGGGAATGCACAAAACTATGTGGTAAGTATGTCTATCATCATTAGATTGTTAATTAATACGCTATGCCATCTACAATTAACAGCCCCCTTGTGTTACAATAGGCCTGTCTGGTTCGCTGCACTTTTGACTCTGCACTCACGTGTCTAGTTGGTTATAAAGTGCAGTACCGCATATTTCTTGATTTGGTGTCACGTATGTCAAAGGTCATCACGAAATTAATGCCTCCTCTGATGTAAAAGGTAAACATTGAAGGAGCAACAATTGGAAAGTTTGTGTGAAAATAGATACACATGTTGGGTACCTACTAAGGGTATTCAAAATACTGTTCTTTGCTTTCCATACATTTCTGCCAATGTTCAACCTAATGCTGAAATCCGATTTGTAAAAAAGTCGTATGCAGGGGTGCCCATCCGCCTCCCCACCCTCCACAAAAGCCAATGGCGCAATCCTGCTCAAAATCATGTTATGCGTCCCCGCCAAATCATATCATATGTCTCCCCACCAAAATTCATATCATTCTTGCCCTCAAACCACATAGTAATCCCCACAGAGTAATTAATTATGAGTAGTATAAAATTCCCTATTACTGGAACAAAAAAGTATGACCCCCTCAGACTGGTTTTGGCTACACTTAAAACTATGTCAAGATGCCTATATAAGCTTATTGCCTACAGTGTGCTACTCTGTCGAATCCAAGAATTTAGTAAAAAAGCCCTCGGGGATTGCCCGTTAAAAGTATGACCCCCCTCAGATTGATTTGGCTACACGTACAAAAAGCTGCATCTGTCAGACTGTTGTCCATAGGATCGTAAAAAATATGCCCCTCTTGGCACTGTTTTGGCCACACTTAAAAGTAGGCCAAGATGCTCGAATGAGCTTATTGCCTTTAGTGTAATACTCTGTCAAGTGTAATTTTATTAGCTACCAAGCACACTGCTGAACCCAACTGACATTTTTATTAAGTATATAGTTTTTGATTTGCGCCCCGAAAATTTTTATATAAAAATACCAAAACCAAAAATAGTAATACACTAAGTATACACACTAAGTATACATATTAAGTATACACACTAAGTATACACACTAAGTATACAAAGCACACTGCTGAAGCCAACTGATATTTTTTATTAAGTATATAGTTTTTGATTTGAGCCCCAAGAAATTATATATAAATACCAAAAAGAAAACGCCAAATCAAAAATATCGTAATCAATGCGATAAGAATATATCTAGCCCCAATTGGGCTAAGAACCAACGTAATTGTGATCCTGAGAAACACAAAATGCCCACTAAAATATGTCCAAAATGCCATAGAAAATTTTGCAAGGCATACTTTAATAGGCATATAGGCGCTTCTTCTGCACAGGCATAAACAGTGCTCCCACAGCCATCTACCTCTGGTCTAAAAAGAAAGCTTGTTACATACGATAATACTAGACTGGCAAAGCGACCAGGCAATGGACCCATTCAGAGTAGTTTTGACGGTCAACTAAGGGATTACCGTTTCGTATCAGAGCCAAGATGTGATATTAAGAATTTTTTGAACAGTAAAAATCCTGATACGCTAGCTATTCTAAATGCACAAAATGGCTCTTATAAGCTATATCTTACATTGTATACTGAATATAAGAAACCAAACAGTACAAAATTTACACATCCGCACATAACAGAAACTGTAACTGTATACTCAAATACAAACTTAGACGAAATACTAAGCAGGTTGATAGAGCAATTGCTTATCAAACATTCTGAGTTTGCTGCTAAAGAATCAGAATGGAGTCTTCGTGGATCCCCACACAGGCTCTACGTTAATATTTCTGAATTCAGACCTCTACAAGGTTCTACATATCTGCCTTTACTGACAATATCAAAAACAAAAAAGCTGTTGTCAACGTAGCTAATAACGACCAGAAATGCTTTTCGTGGTGTATTTTGGCTGCTTTGTTTCCAGTTTTAGATAATCCACAGCGAATAAATTTTTATAAACAGCACGAACATGATTTTGATGATGCTATGGATGGCTTAGAATATCCAATGGCTGTCGAGAATATCGATAAATTTGAAAAAAGGGCCAAAGATAGCAATGGTATGCCTTGATCTATTAATGTATTTATTTGTTCTGCTAGTCGTGGCGATTGCTTGATAGAACCTCTTAGAATCAGCAACCTTCATGATGACTCTGGTGTCCCGATTGATCGTTAACGATTTTCTAGGCTTAGAGACGTATATAAACAACCATGAAACGACCAATCGTTGACGAGTAGTATATGTATACCACATGATAAAATGCTTCTCTTATCGTCATGTGGGTCCAGACCAACCGTTCTTACAATATTTGTATTCAACAAGTAATCCACACTCTGGATTCTACATTCTGATGTTCTGATTGTACTACATGATTTGAGACAATCTTCGTAATCTTCAAATTTGAGCTCTTTGTCTACAGTTACTCTACCAATGCCCTTGGCTTTTTTGGTGACAACACCACTGGATGTTTCAAACCTGTACATCTTGTCTCTTAACAACAACAAATCCTACAATAACATCGCCAAGTGTCTCGTCTTTTAATTTACCATACACCTTTCTGTTGTGGGGTTGAATATTCAGATGGCCAGGCAATTCGCTAGTATCGAAATATTCAAGCAATGCAGGCTGTGCTATATATTTATATATATAATATGTCTGAATATCAAGGATAAAGCTATCCGTGTCCATATACATCAGTTTTACCCAATCACCATAAAAAGGCTTAAGCACATCGTAATAAAGCACCAGCATATGTAATTTGGCCAATTCTAATAATACAGCCCCTACATAAATAGGCTTATCAAATTTGATATTAGCTTTTTTCATGTTGAAGAGTTCCAGATTGTCATCATAAATTCTTCTGTAGTTGAATTTAGGCTTTGTTAACAATTTTTTGCTTTGGCTGGGGTCGGTAACCAACTTGACATCTGTATGTTTTCTGACATTTTCTATGGTTTTACCATACACCGAAATGACCATCAATTTGAACAAGGTCTTATCAAATTGGAGTACCGCAAGTGTTCGAAGCTCGGTGTTTGTATCAATGTATGGCTTCAACCACCTTGATTGCCTGAACCTTAAGACTTTGCCAACCTTGGTTACTTTAACACCGTGACGCATCAGGATCTGGAGGTTCTTGTATTATATGCCAAAACCCTGTTTTGGCTCCAGAGTCATCATCAGCTTCTTCTGTTTAGAGTCAGGTGGACACTTGACCTCAGGTATTGGCGGCAGATCAGAAAACCGGGTGTGTAAATTATCAGGAATTGCCAGATCCACCTCTAAGAACACGCCATAGTCACTGTCATCAAAGTCTTGAAGATCCTTAATATTAAAATCTTCAACCCACTCAAGCCCTGCATATGGCAGTTTATCCATCATCGCATAACCATACAGGCTGTTGGCATCCAAATAAAATATATAGTTCGATGGTCGTGCAGGATCATAATCGGGGACATACTTGTTGTTGGCTTTGCTATATCTTTGAGAACATTGTACCATGCCACTTCTATACATTGTTCGATGAACAGATACATGTCCTGGTCCTGGATCAGATCCAATTTTATTTTAGTGTTCAGAAACATCGCAGACCATGCTAGGCCTGGAGCACTGTAAAAATAGATCGGGTCAAGGTAATAATCTTGTATTGAGGTTGCTCTAAATGACTCAATGGCATCGGCTAAGAGCCTCACCTCGAATGCCAAATAGTATTTATGATAATCAACAAGATTCTGACAATTTAAGTTGGTCCACATGAACTGGGCATGGCGATAATCGTCATCGGTGATTCCTGATGCTCTGAGTTTGCAGTAGAACGCTTCTTGCGGTGGCAAAGCTCTCTCGTCAAATTTATAGAAAATTCGGTAACATAATCATATGGATATATACCCTTATGCCTAATGAATTTCAGGTCCAAATTTGGAAATGTGTCAGATGTAATTTAGAATTGGGCATCAGATAATTGACTGGCCAGAGTAGCAAGGCTAGCCGACAAAAATCTATATGAATCTAGAAATATTAGGTATGTGGGCCTGCAATTAACACTGATTATTTTGCTAATAGCTATATACTTTTCGTCATTTTCTGCTAAAATATTTATGTCTTGCTTCTTAAACACGTCGTATCTGATCAGATGATGAAAATCATAATTAGATGCAACGTGGCAAAATATCGGGACAAATTTTGGTCTCTGGATCTTAATATTACAGCTACTACACAAAGCCTTTTATATCGACCGTCCGTATGGCAATGATGACACACCTTGATATTTGTATCCGAAAATTCAGAATTGCATACCGGGCATTTTTCTGTACTGTTGAAATCTTCGATTTGATTCTCTGTTAAAGGTAGCATAGGTTCTGATTTTAACAAAATATTGAAGGCTATGCTATGGCACACATTTTCTATTTTATGATGCACAAATTTTTTAACAGCATCTGGTCCCCTGTATAAGTATGATTTACTAATAACACCATCCTGTAAAACCACATAACAAAAACTAGAAGGTTCGTGTGGCTGATACGCTGTACTTAGGCTGCAGAAAGCAAGCGGCTTGAAGTTTGATTCCAAATCACAGACTATGTATGCTGGGTGCCGCAACAACGCTTCGAATTTTTTTGAATTTGGCATTTTCGCTTGGTTTAGGAATAGCCATATGAACAGGTTTATGGTTGCCACAGTATTTTAAATGTTCAGCCAAATTGTTTTTATCAATTTCGGTATTATTTTCATAAACACCATATACTTTTTTCGACCATCAAATACAGTAAAACATCTTCGACACACCTTGCATATTGTATTGGTTTTGCCTAGTTGTTTTCTAACTAAAGCAGGAAGATTGCGTATCAGAGTGTAATGGTATGTGCCGTCTCTATCAATTAAGAGCAGATCGAACGGGACAGCAGAGTCATCATCAAGGTTGCTGATTCTAAGATGGTCTTTCAAGCAATCACCATAACTAGCAGAACAAATAAATACATTAATAGATAAATGCATACCATTGCTATCTTTGGGCCCTTTTTCGAATTTATTGATTTTCTTGAATCGATATTTATCGATATTCTGGACAAACATTGGATATTCGAAGCCATCCATAGCATCATCAAAATCATGTTCATGCTGTTTATAATAACTTATTCGCTGTGGATTATCTAAAACTGGAAACAAAGCAGCCAAAATACTCCACAAAAAGCATTTCTGGTCGGTATTATATACGTTGACAACAGCTTCTTTGTTTTTGATATTGTCAGGTAAAGGCAGATATGTAGAACCTTGTAGAGGTCTGAATTCAGAAATATTAACGTAGAGCCTGAGTGGGGATCCACGAAGACTCCATCCTGATTCTTTAGCAGCAAACTCAGAATGTTTGATATGAAATTGGTCTATCAACCTGCTTAGTATTTCGTCCAAGTTTGATTGAGTATACAGGTACAGTTTCTGTTATGTGCAGGTGTGTAAATTTTGTACGGTTTGGTTTCTTATATTAAGTATACAATGTAAGAGATAGCTTATAAGAGCGATTTTGTGCATTTAGAATAGCTAGCGCAGCAGGATTTTTACTGTTCAAAAAATTCTTAATATCACATCTTGGCTCTGATACGAAACGGTAATCCCTTAGTTGACCGTCAAAACTACTCTGAATGGGTCCATTGCCTGGTCGCTTTGCCAGTCTAGTATTATCGTATGTAACAAGCTTTCTTTTTAGACCAGATGTAGATGGCTGTGGGGGCACTGATGATGCCTGTGCTGAACAAGCGCCTATATGCCTATAGAAGTATTCCTTGCAAAATTTTCTATGGCATTTTGGACATATTTTAGTGAGCATTTTGCGTTTCTCAGGATCACAATTACGTTGGTTCTTAGCCCAATTGGGGCTAGATATATTCTTATCGCATTGATTACAATATTTTTGATTTGGTATTTTTTGTTTTGGTATTTATATATAATTTCTTGGGGCTCAAATCAAAAACTATATACTTAATAAAAAAATATCAGTTGGCTTCAGCAGTGTGCTTTGTATACTTAGTGTGTATAATTAGTGTGTACACTTAGTATGTATACTTAGTGTGTTACTATTTTTGGTTTTTGTATTTATATATAATTTTTTGGGGCTCAAATCAAAAACTATTTACTTAATAAAAATATCAGTTGGGTTCAGCAGTGTGCTTTGTAGTTAATAAGATTACACTTGACAGAGTATTACACTAAAGGCAATAAGCTCATACGAGCATCTTGGCCTAGTTTTAAATGTGGCCAAAACAGTGCCAAGAGGGGCATATTTTTTACGATCCTATGAACAACAATCTGACAGATGCAGGTTTTTGTACGTGTAGCCAAATCAGTCTGAGGGGGGTTCTACTTTTTCGGGAAATCCCCTAGTTCTTTTACCTAAATTCTTGGATTCGACAGAGTAGCACACTGTAGACAATAAGCTTATATAAGCATCTTGACATAGTTTTAAGTGTAGCGAAAACCAGTCTGAGTGGGGTCATACTTTGTTCCAGTACTTTGTACTTTGTACTTTGTACTTTTCTGTTCCAGTAATAGGACATTTTATAGTACTATTACGACAGCGTGTCTACCGAAAGTAACTTTCCTCTCATCTTTACACTTGATCTGCCCCTCCTCCTTAAACAGAGGTTCATTGTTCATCATAATCCCCACAAAATATTTTTGTTGAATACATAATAAGTTATGTTTATTTCAATGAAATACCATCTTAAACTCTCCATATCTTTTTATTGTTCGATTTTCGAAAAAAATAGTTAGCACATTGATTGGTTAAATGTAGTAAATTAAATTATCTAAATATGCACATAAATAGTGTGTGTGAGTGGGTTTATAAAACTCACAATTTGAGTATTTCACACAAGTTGTTCCACAACTTAAGAAAAAGATAGAAAATTCAATCTTGGCAAACCAAATAACATGCTCCAGCCACATGACAGATTCTGTTTCGCGAGACTTCACAGAAACCTAGCTAGAAATTCTTAAGCTGAGGGCAATAACATAATACGGTTTTTCTTTTAACGAACTCATACCCCCCCCCCCCGCCCACGTTTTCTTGGGGTAAATATATTTTAGTAACATAACAATAATTAAGTGGATTTTTTATCTTCAGTGCAAATGTAACTTGTTAAAGTAAAATTTTCCTGTCACATGAGGTTAGAAATGCGGATTAGATATATTTTTGTTCTAAATGATACATTCGCTTTAAATTAAGCAGTATACTAACCAAAGCATTATATCTTAAGAAGTGATGTTATTAATTAACATCAAGAATATCGCTTATGTCTTGTAATGCAGATATAGTATAAAACTTCACATTCACTTCAGTAATGCGCCAAACAAGCATTGAAGCAACACAAAAGTGCGAGCGAAGCGAGCAAGAAAATTTGTACATCCATTTCTTTGCAGGCTTTCAAGAATATTAATTTAATGGGGTTTCAATACATTCTTACGATCCCGAGATATTTAGTCTTTTCCAGCTTCTCTTGGCACGTTCCGGGTCGAAAACATGTGGATATCATATCGCTGATCTGTATTTAATGTTCGAACTCTCTCTCCACTACAGAAATTTCTTGATAATCTAAAATTTAACACTTTATCAAGAGCTTCCTATGTCCCCCTTTAAATTTAATACTAAATCCTTCCACAAAAATTTCCATGCCAATTTCAGACTTACTGTTGATATTGCCTCCTCCAAAAAAGGAATTCCCATTCTCCACACCAGAATTTTCGCAACAGTATAAGAAAATAGTAATACCCAAGAATTGGATACCCCCTCAATTTAATGCTCAATCTCCCTCTAACTAAAATACCCGCGATAATCTAAGATCTAGAGTAGGATACTGTCCCCCCAACGTTTAATTCAGAATCCCCCTAGAACCCACGTGTAAAATAAGGCCTAATATTTTGGAGGTGGATATTTCTCCCACCCCCTCTCTTCGAGAATACCCTTAAATACTTTATTTTTTCATCTAATGGATTAAATTTGGTGCATTTAAGGTGTAAAGTTTTTTGCATATATTTTGGAAAAATATATAAATGTTGAATTTTATATTATTTGAAGAGGAAAAAAATCCCCCCCTGGTCGGATGTTGTATTTTGACCCATGCCTTCACATCGAATTTAATGTCTTCCACGTCCTGGAAATGCTTCTGTCCACGAAGGTTGTTTTTGAGAGGGGCAACGAAATGTAGGCCATATGGATCTAAATCAAAACTGCAAGGGGTTTGGGGTATTACTGACCACCGCATTTTGACAATGGCCTGTAACAACCCTCTATTTGCAAGAACTGAATTACAGCTCTTTGTTCTTCTCTGTAATGCATGTTGTTTATTGAGTTATCTGCAAATAAAAAAAACTGTGTGCATTAATATATCATATTACATGTGTGTGAAGTTTAATTGTAATCCGATAACAATATGAGGAGTTATTAAGGTGAAGGCATTAATTTATCGTCGACACCGTTTGCACTACATTATGGAACGGTGTATAGTGTAGTGTATTGTCACGTGGTACGGTTTAACCAGTCAAATGAATATATAAAGTAGCAAACGGGTATTTGTCGTATCCTCTGAACTCGAATACTGTATTTCATGCGTACAGCGTATATTTGGTTGAACACAATTTCTTTGTTCCAATCTCACTTGGGATGTGTACCCGCACTACATATGGTGTCAAAAATGGATTATGGATTACAATATAGCATATTGCAGAATCTGTATTGTAACTAAATCTTTTGTTAACATTGTTTCTGGTGTGCTTTCATTTTAATATCAATGTATACAACTGGTCACAACAAAAAAGGTAAAAAAGGTAAAGTACTCCCCTGTGCTTAGCACCACGCCATGAAGGCGTATAGGTTGTGCGAGGGTAACGCCCCACACTTTCCTGATTCGGTCGTGAGTGGGGGTGATGTGCTCAGCACCACGCCCCTGGCCGCCTTTACCCCCAGGTATTCCACCAGGGACCCATATTATTCGACACTGGGTGGGCGCCTGGGCCGCTTCCAACGTTAGAAAAGTTCCCGGATTTGAACCGGCCGGGAATCGAACCCGGGACCTTTAGCATGGTAGTCAGACGCATTACCAACTGAGCCATCACGGCCACTGGTCACAACAAACAATAATAATTTTTGCGTTTATTTTTCTGTTTAGGTGAATCCAGAAACAGGCTGGAGTCCGATATTTCATCAACTAGACATATAAACATCAATTGACACAAATCATATGAGTAACAGATATTGTCTAATTCTATCTAGATATGACTTGTGTGGTTCTATATATTGCATAGTTGTTTATAGGGTAGTAATACGCTGGGATTGGTGATTTTAAGTTAGTCATTTCTGTGACTATCCCTTCCTCTGTGACAATAATCGGTGTCTCAGAACTACGAAGACTAAATTTGGTAGACAGCTACATATGTTTTTAAGACACAATTAAAACATTTCTTATTGGACACAAATAGTTAGTACCTTAGTGCAAGCTTATACACTTTAGTGAAAAATTGAATACCGTTAAGTGGAGAAAATCACTGAGGACCCTAATTCACATTAATATTTCAAATCCCTAACTACTGTAATACAGTCAGGAATATAAAAGTGTGTGTGTGTGTTGTTGTTGTATGCTCGTGAGTATAGGTTAGACTTCTATTCCCATATGCATTTCTCTCTTTTTCTTCTTTTTTTGTAATTTCTCTTTGTAATTTTTTCATTGTTTCAAATATTTAACTTTTTATGTATTGGTTTAATATTGTTTTCTAATTTTCATATGTTAAATTTCGCTGTAAAATGGTTAAGTCGTAGAAAAGGCTACAAAATCTTAACTTCGCCATGATAAATAAGACGCAATAAAATAAATAAATAAATAAATTCGGAGCAATAAATTAAGTCGTGAAAGACAGCAATTGATCAAAAGTGACTTGTCTACATTTCGGAAATTAACAAATACAAAGATCTACTATTTTTCGAAAATGAGGATTAAGGAACATACGTGTGACATAATTTATGTCGCATAAATTACATACACCTGTCTGTCTGTCTTGGATAGTGAAATAATAGATAGTTAACAATTAATCAATTTTTAATGCTGCCATATATTCCAAACTATGAAGCTTAAAACTTGGTGAGTTCAGAGAACAATGAAGTGAAATCACACACGATTCACCTATTCATGTATCTTGTCTAGTTAGTTCACAATAGAAGCTTCTTGATACAGTCTGAGTACTCAAAACATAATACAAAATGAGGAACTACTTGTTTGTTTCTCATTAGTTAGTCTCCATAGAGACTAACTAGCTCAAATTTGTCCATATTTATTATTTGAGAGTAAAAGTTGAATCATTTTGTACCTTTTTACGGGTTTTCATGTATGCATATTTTTACATATGCTTTCACCTAGACAGAGACTTCAGGTATTATTGGTATAAAAATTAGCATCCATGCTAGGTGTTATGGAAAGGACAAATTATTAATATAAATGACTGAGGGAACGACGAAAATGAAATAACTATACTAAACTTGTCATCCTACGACGATTCATTTCTAATAGTCCTTCATTCTTGTTTATACAAACGCATATACACGTGCGCGTATATATATGTTAAATGATGAACTAGAAATGAGTATATTTTTTCTCAGAATGGTGGTAGAGGTGTATCATTTTAAAAAATAATTCTGAAAATGTATGCTTCGACTATGGAATATACCCCTACCATCCCTCTGAGAAAGAATGATTCTGTTCACTGCATTCATTGTAACACTGAAAATCTAGGAAATATAATGCAACTGGAAAGTTGATTGTTGAGGACGAATAGCGTAAATATTTCTAAACATTCTGTCAAGGAAAAGCATGTCAATGTGTATAGTTTTGAAATACAGAAACTTGCAACGTCACCCGGTTATACACCAGCCATCACAAAGTTAGTCCGCTACTCCTTTAGTCGGGAACATGAGAATCTGCAAATCATCAGGGCTTGATGGGTAGAAATGAAACACAACACTGTTTTCAAAGTTAAAACGCAGTTTTATGTATATTTCATAATCACTTACCAGTAAAACACTAGAACATTCAATACTAACGTTGGGCAATTCCCTCACATATAGCGAAAGTCAAAGGACATAATTAATTGCTTACTTTCAACTTATCGGCAAGAAAAAAACTCGAAAACCCAAAATCTATACTTGAATTCTCTTTGTATCCCAGTTCTTATTGATTCTTCATCTTCACCTGTTTTCCAAACTCAAGTCTGTCGTCAGGTGAGAAACATTCAGGTGGGTTCTTTCCTCTGCTGAGATGTTAAAGTGACGTCAACACGAACAGATTTTGACGTATTTATAAATATATATAAAAGTTCCAACTACAACTGTATCAATCTAACTATAATTGTCTGTGACAGCTTGCACATTATTTGAAGTAACAAACATTTTAAAAATCTTAACTTCTTACAAATATAAAACCTTAAACTTTCATGTTCGTTACAATTGCCCCTCATCCGGGGAAATTTTTGATGAAATTGTAATTTACAAGTTCTGAAAAAAAAATTGAGTACATAAAGAACATTGAAATATAGTTTATCTTGACAATTGAATGACTCAATTTTGGCTTCTCTTCATTTGACAACAGCTCAGAAGGGGCGTAGTTTACAGTGTCCAGAACAGAATGTAATCCAGGATAGTTAATCAGCCAATAAGCAGTGAAATAAGGCAATGATTGGTTCCATGATGGTTTAATAGAACAGTAGGCTTCCATATATCTAGTTTCTTCTCCAGAAAGACTTTGTAGAAAACGGTATAGGGTTAGATAAGCGGTGAACTAAATCACTACTTTCCTATAGCACTTCAAACTCAACACTCTTCTTGCTTCTGTGCTTCTAGAATAATGCCTTCAAATTCCACAGCAGCACTATATTCCTGCTTATAGGAATCAATCCAAATATTTACTATATGGACATTCTGTGAGATGTCTACGGATTTATACATTCCGATTATATCCTCATCCTGGACCTTTCGGATGTACCGCACTAAATATATATCTGGAAAATCCTCCTACATTTGATCAGGAGTGGTAATAAACAACATATCAACTGCATTTTTCTTAATACTTATTTCTGCCTGGTGCAGTTTTTAGAAAAAGCATACGAAAGAGGAAGTCAGAACCAAAACCTTCTTAAATGAATACTTTGGTGCTAAAATTCGGACCACCGATTTCCAGTTCTACTTGTCTACAAACTAACACTCTCTTCTTGAATCTTACGGAAAATATACCAGTTTTACATTCGGAATTTTTTTTTCACTTGACTGCCTGAAGATACATTTTCGGTCAGCAAAAATAACCTACATATTATTCTTGTATTTTTCGTCCCTTCGAGTTTATTTGCCTTAACGAATAGGAGGCACTTAGAAAAAGGTCGACGTTTGTTTGACATGATTGAGATCGCTGGTTGTGCAGAAACCCTCTAGTAGTCTCCACTGCTTTTTCCTGCTCTGAGGCAACGTCATGTGTTGGTGAGAAAGCACCACAATTATCGCCTCTAAGTTGTGGAGAGTACTGTCTAGGCGGACAAGGGCTACGTCGTTCTTCGTAACGCCATCGGCCTGGAGAGTTTTGCCTTTGTTCTGGAAGAGACCTGTAGGAGTTTCTCTGTCTTTCGTTCTGATCTCGGTTGAAACCTCTCCTGCCTAACCCTCTGTTGAATCTTCGAGGACGTGAGAAATTTCCTTCACGACTCTCTGAATCCGTCTTGATATTCCGGATCTTAAAACTTTTATTCCCTGCAGCATCTTTATTCTTGGAGTCGTCTCTATGCTTCCAGGCATCAGGGTCATCATAAATATCAAAGTCTTTTAAAAAGTGCGTCAACTCATCCACCGTTCGCGGAACATGTTCCAGGCAAAGGTTCCGAATGCGATACGGCAACTGTCCAATGATCAAAGGCTGTAGGAGTTTCTCTGTCTTTCGTTCTGATCTTGGTTGAAACCTCTCCTGCCTAATCCTCTGTTGAATCTTCGAGGACGTGAGAAATTTCCTTCACGACTCTTTACACTTTCGTCTACCTTTTCAGTGACTTTAATACTAAGGTTTTCTCTCTCTCCTCTGAATGCTCTCTACCTGTTCAAGTTTGTGTTGAGAGAATAGAGCCTGTAACTTTGACATTAGTTTTATATCTTCCTGTAACCTCATTTCTTCCTTGTTTTCAATAAATGCACGGAAAATATCTAAGTCTTCTTTTCTCTTTCTCTCTTCCTCCTCTTACTCTTTCCTTCTCTTTTCTTCTTCTTCCTCTTTCTCTTTTCTTCTTACTCTTCTTTTCCTTCTTTCTCCTTTCCTCTTCCTCCTCTTTCTCTTTTCTTCTCTTTTCTTATTCTTTCTCTTTCCTTCTCTTTTCTTCTTTATCGTCTTTCTCTTTCCTTCTCTTTTCTTCTATAGACTCAACTATCAGTTTAAACTCCATCATCTCCTTTTTTTGAACTTTCTCTATCTGGGCCATCTCTTTCTTACGCTGTTTCTCCTCCTCCTTTTCTTTCTGGTTTCGTTCTGCTTTATCTTTCATCAACCAATCAAATAGCCATTGATCTGTTGAGGGTTTGGTAGGAACGCTGGTTTCTGGTTCTGTTTCTGGTGCTGACACGCATGATGTGCATCGCATCTCTTTATTTGATACCGACGTTAATTCCTGCCCATCACAACTACTATGAAACCTCTGCAAACATTGGCAACTTTGGAAGAATTCCCCGTCATTGGTAAGATCATCACAGCATCCAAACTTGGTTTCTGCATCCATTGTCGTTCTGCCTCTGCTTCGCAGATTCCTTTCTGTTGCGTCTTACTCCATTCTACTACACCGTCTATGGCTCTTCCCAGTTAATACCTTCACTTCACTATCACACTTTTACCTTCGTGAATTCCAAGGACTATCACTATCACCTTCGTGAATTCTATGGACGAACACTTTCAGTATGCACTAAATCGGGCATCACGTTTGAATTGATAGGATAATTTGCACTCGAGCTCCCACGATTGTACCAAAATAATTATGCTCTCAGCCCCACGTTGGTGTGCCAAAATAACTATCCAACGTCCCCCGGTTGTACACCAGTCATCACAAAGTTAGTCCGCTACTCCTTAAGTCGGGAACATGAGAATCTGCAAATCATCAGGGCTTGATGGGTAGAAAAGAAAC
The DNA here is from genome assembly GCF_977018435.1 of Lepisma saccharinum. Lineage (NCBI taxonomy): Eukaryota > Metazoa > Arthropoda > Insecta > Zygentoma > Lepismatidae > Lepisma > Lepisma saccharinum. Next base: position 86,871 of record NW_028142974.1, on the reverse strand, counting down.
ACAACACTGTTTTCAAAGTTAAAATGCAGTTTTATAATCGCGTATATTTCATAATCACTTACCAGTAAAACACTAGAACATTCAATACTAACGTTGGGCAATTCCCTTACATATAGCGAAAGTCAAAGATCATAATTAATTGCTTACTTTCAACTTATCGGCAAGAAAAATACTCGAAAACCCAAAATCTATACTTGAATTCTCTCCGTTTCCCAGTTCTTATTGATTCTTCACCTTCACCTGTTTTCCAAACTCAGTCTGTCGTCAGGTGAGAAACATTCAGGTGGGTTCACTCCTCTGCTAACATGAGAAAGTGACGTCAACACGAACAGATTTTGACGTATTTATAAACATATATAAAAGTTCCAACTACAACTGTATCAATCTAACTATAATTGTCTGTGACAGTTTGCACATTATTTGAAGTAACAAACATTTTAAAAATCTTAACTTCATACAAATATAAAATCTTAAACTCTCAGGTTCGTTTCAAACTTAATGTGAATATCTCGAAGTGTTTTGATATTGATAGGCACTCAATATTATGGTTGTCTAACTTTTTGAAACACGGTGTATATTCTCAAATTAAATTTCAATTTTTCAATTCTCCCTCTAGTTCCGCTACCTAAGTGCAGTAAGTAAAATTTCCGTCATAGATTTGATATTTTTATGTTATAATTTATTGTGAATTTTCCCACTTTTTTCTATAAGAGTTTAATTGATAGAAGACACTTATTGAAGATTCCTTGGTACATATAAGGAAGAAATGGCTACGCGAATGTGTAAGCAAACTGATCAGGAAGAGGTTGATGTCAAGTTACATACGAGTAGGTACTTATGTACGTAATAAACATCTGAAATTTAGAGGAATCACCTTAACAAGAATTCTTGATTATCCTATACAGTATAAACATTATAGATAAGGTATGTGATTATGATCTACTACCGGCTGAATTAACATACATTAGCACAAGGTTACGACGACGTTAAAGAAGTTAATTAGAAAATGAATTGAATTCCAATGCTTTATTATAATTCACTTTAAACTCATGATTTACGAAATATTTAAATATTTATGCATTGTTTATAAATTTAAACCATTTTAATAATTTTGTATTACAAATCAATTAATTAATTAAATTAATTATTCTGAAAAGATTGGTTATTTCAAGTGGTTTACTTAATTAGAGGTATCGAGTATAAATCCTTCTTCCAGATAGGCTCAAACTTAGAAAAATTAATACGTTGCTTTCAAAACTCTTATTTCGTAAAGATCTATTATAAAATTTGAATGTCCTTAGGTACAATTTCAATGCAGAAGTGAATATACGGGTGTATCCGAAGTCCCTTATCACCCCTTGTAAAATCCGCAGTGATGTATTTTCATGGAATTTGATATGGCCGATACAAAATAGCCCTAGGGGGACACCTTTTGGAGTATGTCACGTGGACGACCGCCATCATGGTTTCGTCATCTTGAATTCAACTTTTTAATTAAAATGATAGGTGGGTCATCTGATACATGACCATAGGCTAGAATTTCGTCAGGATGTCAAATCTGAAATCAGATTTTATGTAACTGCATTTGGTCAAAAGTTATTGGCAACTGAAAATGACGTTTACCTGGTACAGAATGTGCTCCACATGTTGTCCGTGCTGGTCAATGCACGTGTGCAGGCGCTTCTACCAATGTCTGTGGACAGCGAGCAAGGTATCTGGTGAAATTTGCTCAAAGGTAGTCATGATACGTTTTTCCAGCTGAGGAAGATCACGAATTTTCACATCATACACCAAAGCCTTAACGTGTCCCTAAACATAGAAATCCATTGGAGTTAGGTCTGTTGATCGGGCAGGCCATTCAGCTGGCCCACGTCGTCCAACCCATGCCCCAGGAAATTGTTCATCCAGGTACTGACGCACCTGGACGCCATAATTGAGAGGCGTACCATCTTGTTGAAAAAAACCTGGGAAATGTACCATCTTTCGACATCAGAGCCGGCAGTATCTGTTCCTGTAGCATCCCCAGGTATCATTCCACATTTAAATTTCCTTGAATGAAAAAAGGACCGATTATCCGTGTTCCCCAAATGCCTGCCCACACCATAATTTTGCCTGCAGCGGTCATTTTGAAGGAATCTGTCCATGCGGGGTTGTCAGTCGACCAATAGCGCATGTTTTGCCTATTCACCTCCCCATTTACATAGAAGTTCATCGGAATGGAGTATCTGCATAGCGACGTTTGGATTTAGCTGTAATTGCGCGATAGCAGTAGTGGAAACGTATTGGTTCTATGCCACCGTTGTAGGTATGGCTAGTATTTAACCTCAGTTGTGACATATTTTGATGATTTTGATGATTTTTTTATGGATTTTATTGCGTTCGACGATGTTCTAGCCCTATTTTTTGCTCAATCTTATTTTTGGAACCTCACCTTTGTAGGTATGCCATGATCTTACGTAATATAACTTAACCTATTCACTTTTTTACAGCCTTTTACGATTTAAAATAACCTACAAAGTGTAAAAATGCTTGTTTCTATGTTATCCTTGTAGGTGGGCCTAGTATTTAACCTCAGTTGTGACATATTTTGATGATTTTGATGTATTTGTTGTTGATTTTATAGCATTTGATGATGTTCTAGCCCTATTTTTTGCTCAATCTTATTTTGGGACCTTATGTTTGTAGGTGTGGCCCTCAATGTAAATGCCTACGATGTATTTCGGGTCCTTATTTTTTTTTGTAGGTGCGGGCACTCAGCGTAAACGGCTACGATGTATTTTTTTATGATGTGTGAGCCCCCCCTTTCACAATGTATGTCGTGGCAATAGGTTCAATGCCTCCACTACTTTTGGAGGGTCCACAGTGGGTGGGCTCGCAGTGTTGCCTACTTACTCCACAAAAATTTCACCATATGATATTTCACAGGCGAAGCTAACCTACAAATAGAAGTTTCCACAGTGGGGGGCTCGCAGTTATAGAACTCGTCGAGCAATAGCAGATAAAGCAAGAATTTGTTTCCTACAGCCCATAGTTAATGAATTACAAAACATCTTACAAATTACATCTTGAAATTTTAATCTAAAAATAACTCGGAAACAGCAAGCACTAATCATCCTCTGTCTAATAGGTAGTAGAGTACTTCTAATTTTTTATCGAATGCTATTAAAATTTTCGAATTAGGGTCAAAACTAAGACAGCAAATCACATTTCTTAAAAAATAAAAAAAAAATGAATATATTTCCGAAACTTGAGGGGATGGATTTAATTTTGTTTGCTAGTCGAGAAGTTTTCGTCAAATTCTATGAAACAAACCTATAATTATTATCGTAGCTCAATTAGGAGCCAAGAAAATTAATGTCTTAGAAAACGTCTTAAGATATTTGTCTTAAGAAAATTTTCTTGACAGACCGGAAGTCGACTTTCTTAAAAATTAAGATATTTGTCTTAAGACATATTTATAAGACGTTGAGTATCTTGACTCCTATGGGAGCTAGAACCATGTAACTTTGGTCTATGTATATACTAGTGCTTTTCCAAAATGTTCGCCCACCTTACAACCTTCACAGATAAAAAAAGTAAAGTTTCCCCTGTGCACATGTATAAAATTTAAACTCCAACCCACCAACATTCCCATTATCATACTGATTTTTTACCTTCCCAAAGCTTTTTTTAGCACTCCATTCGCACACCTCCACTGTAGACCTCATGGTAAGTGAATTGGGCAATAAAATTCAATTGCAATAATAGAGCCATCTATGTGCAAATGTTGGAACTTGATGAATGCTTGAGGGGGACTAGTTATTTTTTTCAGTACGTCAACATTTTTAACTCTTTTTGCCAGTGAATGGGTTAGGTGACTTGCAACAACGAAGGCCTTCTAGCAATACGAACTTAGCTTATGACGGCGTAATTCGCTAAAATATCTTTAAATTTGCATATTTCTCATACCGCCGTATCTTTTTCTATTACACCTCTTCAAGAAAATTGCCAATTAGTGAAAATAAATTGAGCAACAACAGCAAAAGAGGTGCTAATAGGGGTCAAGCATACAGTGATATGGGAATATACAAATTGTCGGTTTCTTCGATTCAGACAGATGGATCGAATTGAAACTGGGATATTTTGCATTTTTTTTATATGATAGCTAAAAGAAACAGACATTTTGATTGGCTAATAATTTATACGTGGTGTTTTCTGATAGGTTTAAGTAAGCAAGATTTCTATTGGCTCTATAAATCTATATAAGTCAGAGCACAGTGCTGACTTCTCACCTTTGCTGGATCGGCAGAGGAACCCACATCGCGGGGGATAGAACCTGAACGGGCTGCACCAAAGTATAGGAGACTAGAAGCATATAATTTGGCTGAAAAACCCAAGTAAAGTCATAGAGTTTTCATAGGGAATAGTATTATCAGGTTGAATTTTAAGTTGGTGATATCCCAATAAATTTTATATAATTTTTTTTAAAAAATTCTATAAATAACTTTTAACCCATAGCGCGACAGGCCATGGAGGGCCAGGGCTTACCTACCGAATGCTGGTCTCCCTCCAACACTGTTCCTCCGTCACCTGTTATAGCGTGGAGGGGTGACGGGTGATCAGCCCGATGAACCCTCAGCCGTTGTTGTAGGTCTTCTTGACCGGGTTACGCTCACTCATTCGGAGCTTCCCAATTTCCTCACGATGGTGTGTTGCCACAGGCCCTATACGTAGGCTGAATAAAATCCGACCAGAGCCGGATTCGAACCTACGCCGTCCCGCAGCGAACGATCTCAAGACGAGTGAACGCCTTAACCCGCTTTTTTTTTTTTTTATTTTTTATTTTTTTATTTGAAACTATTACATATTATTGTGCATGTTATACATTTTAAGTCATTACAAAGTTAACATTACATTTAGGAAATTTGCATATAACATATCTCTTTTACATCGAGGGATCATTAGGTATTCCTGGTGCAGGTGATTGATAAATTGGGTGTGAAAATCTTGTTGCCTATATATGGATACAAAAAGGGCATATTGGCCTAAGAGCCATTGTACACTGTGGCGTTTTGTTCTTGGATAATATGCAAAGGAAGGATACAAAAGAATATCTACTGAAATGTTACGTTCTGATGTACGACAAATTGTACTCACAAGTTTTTTGATATATAACCATGATTTTTGGATTATTTGACATTCACTAAGCTTATGCACTAAATTATCTTGTACATTACATGTAGCACATATTGGAGTATTTACTAATTTTATATCATAAAGTTTAACTCCAGTAATGAATATTTGGTGTACAATTATATACCACGCTGATCTGACTCTTAACGTCAGGTGGCGTGCCTGTATATTATTCCATACTTCCCGCCAATTGACTCTTGGATTCCGATCTACAATTTTACACTGGTTTTGTGATAGTGAACACAGTCTTCTATATATTTTTGACGTCTCTTGCGTTGGAAGGATAGGAGATTGTATTAACGCGTAACTGATATCCACTATTGTATTCTTAAAATACCATAATCTGTCTGGAAGTCTTGTAACATCAATGGGGGCCTCCAATTTAATGTTGTCCAAAGCGTGTCTCAGAACTTTACTAGTGAGGCTGTTTGGGTGTTGGATCAGTGTCGTTACATCAGCTTGAATACGTAGAGCCTGACTTTTATATTCCACGTTTACAAGGTTCATTCCCCCTTCTGCATAGGGTAAACAAAGCGTTGCGTGATTTACACGCAAGATTTGACCGTTCCAGACAAACCAGTTCACAGCACTCTTGAGCTTAAAAATATCCAGTTGCCGCAACGGGAGGATTTTTGCTACATACCACACCTTGGAGAGAGCGTACACCTGTACAAACGTCACTCTTGACTGTATACTAAGTATTCGAAATTTATTCATTTGTAGAACTGCTTTAACACCATTTATCACTCTGTCAAAATTTAACTGGATCATTCGTTGAAGGGAGCGCGCGAAAATTATACCAAGTATTTTTATCGATGGAACAACATGAAATTCTCCGCTCTGAGGGTAAGTTATATCCGGGTTTAAATGCATAAGAGTTGATTTTTTCTGATTTACTGTGAGCCCTGAAAGGGGACCAAATTCCTGTAATACTTTAGACGTTGCAGCAATATCAGACTGCGTATTTATTAATATATTGACATCATCAGCATAGGCCAACACCTTTGTGTTTATAGATTGTATGGTGATGCCTTGTACTTGCTTTTCTAATGCAGAAAGGAGGGGTCTCAATGAGATACAGAAAGCTATCATCGATAATGGGTCACCTTGTCTTACTCCCTTGTGAATAGGAAGTTCTCTTGTCATAAATCCATTTATTTGTATTTTGGATGTTGCGTTACTATAAAGGCTTTTAAATGCTGACAAAAAATGTCCACGTATACCGTACTTTTGAAGCACATTAAATATGTAATCATGGTGTACCGAGTCAAATGCTCGTTCAAAATCTATTGCTAATATAGCATTATCATGGTTATTGCTATTGACTCTATAACAGGTAAGCACTTCACGAAGCGTTTGTAAGACATTTGTAATTTTCTTGTTCATACCAAAAACATATTGTGTATCTCCAACTAGTTTTTCTACATATGGCATAAGTCTGCCTAGCATACAGCGAGAGAATATTTTATAATCAGTACATAAGAGGGTAATGGGTCTATAATGACCAACTTCAGTGGGTTTCACACACTTTGGTATTAAAACTATAATCCCAGTATTTGAGGATTTTCCCATTTTATACCTTCGAAACACTGCATTTATCCATTCAGTTAGTGTTTTTCCCATCAACGTCCAAAATGTTTGGTAGAGTTTGTTTGGTATCCCATCCATACCAGGTGCAGAAAACGGCTGCCCTGACTTAACCGCACGGAATACTTCTTCGCTTGTGTAGTCGTTATTTAATTGCTCACGTTCCTCATCGTCAAGGACCTCGGACAAGGATTCCAAGTTATACGTCAAATCTACATTATGTGTTTTTGGTTGGGAAAATTGATTCTCAAAATACTTGTAAAATCTGTTACGTATTTCCGGGGCTGTTTTTATTTTAATTTCAGAATTATCGTTTATTTCGCTAATAAATTGTCTTTTCGCATTGTGTCTTTCTTGCAGCACATGGCTTATAGATGCAACCTCTTCTTTATCAAAGTGGGGGAGTCTGCTGCGAATTTTTACACCTTGTCTTCTTTCAGCTGTCATCCTCAGCAGTACAGCTTGTACACGTTTTACCTCTGTTTGCACTTGTTTCCCTTCAGTGGCTTCATGAATAAGTTCACGCAGCACACGATAATAAAAATTATATTTATTATTCCAGTCACTAGAACGTTTCTTACAATAACTAAGACAAAACCGTTTTATGCCCGGTTTAAGAATTTCATCCCACCAGCGAATTATATCACTTTGTCTGGTACGGTGTGCTTCCCATACATTCCATTGGTCCTGAAAGGCTTGTTGGAAATTTGCATCTGTAAGGATAGAAGCATTTAATTTCCAGTAGCCATACCCTCTCGGTACTATTGGTATATCCACATTTATCGCCATGATTACGGCACTATGGTCTGAAAAACAGGTGGGTGTTATACTAAGTGACTTGATTTGTTGGCGTAAATGTGGTGTTACATAAAATCGATCTAAACGGGAAGCACAATTATTACGAATGTACGTGTACCCTTTCTGTCCAAAATATTTGTCATTCCATACATCTGTAAAATTAAACCCAGTTACTAATTTTTGCAAAGAATTGGAGGTATTAAAGCCAGGTCTTTGGTCCTGTGGATGCAGGACACAATTGAAATCGCCCGCGCAAATTATATGTTCTCTTGTACCCTGCATTTCAGTAGCGACGTCCGTCGCAAAAAACGCATCCCTCTGTTTCCTAAATTGTGTCCCTGAAGGTGCATATAAATTATATACCCAAACATTAGCAATTTTTGCTGAGATAATTCTACCATTGGGATGGCACATCACATTTGTAATCGGTACGGTGTTACGTACTAACAGGGCTGTTCCCGTCGCTTGAAAGGTCGCATTATTATAGACTAATATGTTTGGGGGGAGGTTAAATGCCGTTATTCCACATTCTTGAAGAAGTGCTATATCTAAAGATGTTTGTAGGAAAAAATCTCCTAGCGCCTCCTGTTTAGTAAAAGATCGCATTTTGTTAATATTGATCGTAGCTAAACGGAGAGTAGTCATCATATATACAATTAACAGAAATTTAAGAACTAGGGTTACCCAACACTGTGAATTATACATTTTGCCCAGAGGACACTAATATTCGTACACTGTTTTTCCACTCACTTCCATACACACGAAACGTAAACCTTGCATATGTGCACGGTACCTCGTGCAAACACGTGACCAAGCATCATATGCCGTTAATCATTTTACACATGCTATTTCTGACTTTCATTTTTACTTGCACCCACACATTCACTAGACACACTAGGGGAAACACTGAATTTGGATCCGATCACAGGTTGTAAATCAACACTCGGGGCCAAATTTGTCACACTTTGGGATCTGGTTATACGCACTGGGGAGGGGGCTATTGCCTGCTGCTTCACGTTCTTCTTGTGGTGGGGGTTAGGTGCCACATTTTGTTGTACTTTTTTCTTCTTCAACTGCTTCTGTTCCTGGAGTCTCTTCATGTTTGATTTTCTTTTGGCATTGTCCTTAGTTCCTGTTGTGGTTTCACCAAGCTGAACCTTGTTTTGTTGATCTTCCAGTGTATGGGATCCTCCTGCTTCGTACGTGTCAGTCTCCATTTGAAGATTACTCGTAGTGTCAGACTCGCGCATTGCTTGATCAGTTGTTTCCAGATTGTCAGACACCAACACGTTATCCCGTACGTCACTGTGGAGGTTGTCTAAAGATGCCACCTCTTCCGCCCACGATGTGCTGTGGATAGACGCAGGTAGAGGTGTTTCCTTCGTAGGGTCCATTTTGTGTTCTAAAACCTCAGCTTTTTTCGGCTCTATTTGCAGATTTTTATCGCGTTCATTGTTCACATTTTTTTCTTGCAACTGCATTGGAATTGGCAACACTGTAAATTGTGTGTCAGCCTTTATCTCCGTCTCGTGCGCTGAACGTTGGATAGGTGGTCCATGTACCCTTGCTGCATATGACTGCTTAGGCTGGATTTCTACAGGAGTAGCACATGCTCCAGTATTATCTTGCATCACTCGCTCACCCATAGCACCACGTCGGTGTGGACAAAACCGTGCTGTGTGTTGAGTGTCTTCACATATTTTACAGGTAGGTTTCTGTCCATAATATGTTACCCAATATTGCATGCCCTGTATTGATACATAGGACGGGATTGGCTTATTCAGAACCATTCTCACCAACTTAATGCCTGTACGAGTTTTATAAATATGCTCATCCGAATATCGCTCGTCCACCGGAGGGGTCTTAATTTCACCATACTGCGCAAGCACTGTACGGATATGGCTATCGGTTATTTCCATTGGTATAACATGTAGTCTCACTAGTGTAGTTGTCCTATCAGCCCAATCTAATCTAATTTCATGTTCATCATCCTCATCACAATACACTAACTTCCCTTCAAATTTATTCATTAACTGTTCGCCTAATAGACGCGTCACTAGCTTAATATATACGCACTTACGGTATTGGTCCAGTTCAATACTTAATACCTGGTCTTCAGTCAAGGCAAGAGTATCCCGTATCCAACGATGAAGCATCAGCGATGATGGGCACTTCTTCACACTTGAAAACCATAACTTTAGCGTATTTACACGACGGATTTCCATTTTCCTTCAATTTAACAACTTTACGTGACTTGAAAATTTACGCGTTTCGCGTCGTCTAGCACGCCAGAGTCCCGATGACTCACCGGTTCACGAGCAGAGGCACGGCGATGTTGCTCGCACGGGCACTTCCGCGGAACTGATCTTGACTCCTATGGGAGCTAGAACCATGTAACTTTGGTCTATGTATATACTAGTGCTTTTCCAAAATGTTCGCCCACCTTACAACCTTCACAGATAAAAAAAGTAAAGTTTCCCCTGTGCACATGTATAAAATTTAAACTCCAACCCACCAACATTCCCATTATCATACTGATTTTTTACCTTCCCAAAGCTTTTTTTAGCACTCCATTCGCACACCTCCACTGTAGACCTCATGGTAAGTGAATTGGGCAATAAAATTCAATTGCAATAATAGAGCCATCTATGTGCAAATGTTGGAACTTGATGAATGCTTGAGGGGGACTAGTTATTTTTTTCAGTACGTCAACATTTTTAACTCTTTTTGCCAGTGAATGGGTTAGGTGACTTGCAACAACGAAGGCCTTCTAGCAATACGAACTTAGCTTATGACGGCGTAATTCGCTAAAATATCTTTAAATTTGCATATTTCTCATACCGCCGTATCTTTTTCTATTACACCTCTTCAAGAAAATTGCCAATTAGTGAAAATAAATTGAGCAACAACAGCAAAAGAGGTGCTAATAGGGGTCAAGCATACAGTGATATGGGAATATACAAATTGTCGGTTTCTTCGATTCAGACAGATGGATCGAATTGAAACTGGGATATTTTGCATTTTTTTTATATGATAGCTAAAAGAAACAGACATTTTGATTGGCTAATAATTTATACGTGGTGTTTTCTGATAGGTTTAAGTAAGCAAGATTTCTATTGGCTCTATAAATCTATATAAGTCAGAGCACAGTGCTGACTTCTCACCTTTGCTGGATCGGCAGAGGAACCCACATCGCGGGGGATAGAACCTGAACGGGCTGCACCAAAGTATAGGAGACTAGAAGCATATAATTTGGCTGAAAAACCCAAGTAAAGTCATAGAGTTTTCATAGGGAATAGTATTATCAGGTTGAATTTTAAGTTGGTGATATCCCAATAAATTTTATATAATTTTTTTTAAAAAAATTCTATAAATAACTTTTAACCCATAGCGCGACAGGCCATGGAGGGCCAGGGCTTACCTACCGAATGCTGGTCTCCCTCCAACACTGTTCCTCCGTCACCTGTTATAGCGTGGAGGGGTGACGGGTGATCAGCCCGATGAACCCTCAGCCGTTGTTGTAGGTCTTCTTGACCGGGTTACGCTCACTCATTCGGAGCTTCCCAATTTCCTCACGATGGTGTGTTGCCACAGGCCCTATACGTAGGCTGAATAAAATCCGACCAGAGCCGGATTCGAACCTACGCCGTCCCGCAGCGAACGATCTCAAGACGAGTGAACGCCTTAACCCGCTTTTTTTTTTTTTTTATTTTTTATTTTTTTATTTGAAACTATTACATATTATTGTGCATGTTATACATTTTAAGTCATTACAAAGTTAACATTACATTTAGGAAATTTGCATATAACATATCTCTTTTACATCGAGGGATCATTAGGTATTCCTGGTGCAGGTGATTGATAAATTGGGTGTGAAAATCTTGTTGCCTATATATGGATACAAAAAGGGCATATTGGCCTAAGAGCCATTGTACACTGTGGCGTTTTGTTCTTGGATAATATGCAAAGGAAGGATACAAAAGAATATCTACTGAAATGTTACGTTCTGATGTACGACAAATTGTACTCACAAGTTTTTTGATATATAACCATGATTTTTGGATTATTTGACATTCACTAAGCTTATGCACTAAATTATCTTGTACATTACATGTAGCACATATTGGAGTATTTACTAATTTTATATCATAAAGTTTAACTCCAGTAATGAATATTTGGTGTACAATTATATACCACGCTGATCTGACTCTTAACGTCAGGTGGCGTGCCTGTATATTATTCCATACTTCCCGCCAATTGACTCTTGGATTCCGATCTACAATTTTACACTGGTTTTGTGATAGTGAACACAGTCTTCTATATATTTTTGACGTCTCTTGCGTTGGAAGGATAGGAGATTGTATTAACGCGTAACTGATATCCACTATTGTATTCTTAAAATACCATAATCTGTCTGGAAGTCTTGTAACATCAATGGGGGCCTCCAATTTAATGTTGTCCAAAGCGTGTCTCAGAACTTTACTAGTGAGGCTGTTTGGGTGTTGGATCAGTGTCGTTACATCAGCTTGAATACGTAGAGCCTGACTTTTATATTCCACGTTTACAAGGTTCATTCCCCCTTCTGCATAGGGTAAACAAAGCGTTGCGTGATTTACACGCAAGATTTGACCGTTCCAGACAAACCAGTTCACAGCACTCTTGAGCTTAAAAATATCCAGTTGCCGCAACGGGAGGATTTTTGCTACATACCACACCTTGGAGAGAGCGTACACCTGTACAAACGTCACTCTTGACTGTATACTAAGTATTCGAAATTTATTCATTTGTAGAACTGCTTTAACACCATTTATCACTCTGTCAAAATTTAACTGGATCATTCGTTGAAGGGAGCGCGCGAAAATTATACCAAGTATTTTTATCGATGGAACAACATGAAATTCTCCGCTCTGAGGGTAAGTTATATCCGGGTTTAAATGCATAAGAGTTGATTTTTTCTGATTTACTGTGAGCCCTGAAAGGGGACCAAATTCCTGTAATACTTTAGACGTTGCAGCAATATCAGACTGCGTATTTATTAATATATTGACATCATCAGCATAGGCCAACACCTTTGTGTTTATAGATTGTATGGTGATGCCTTGTACTTGCTTTTCTAATGCAGAAAGGAGGGGTCTCAATGAGATACAGAAAGCTATCATCGATAATGGGTCACCTTGTCTTACTCCCTTGTGAATAGGAAGTTCTCTTGTCATAAATCCATTTATTTGTATTTTGGATGTTGCGTTACTATAAAGGCTTTTAAATGCTGACAAAAAATGTCCACGTATACCGTACTTTTGAAGCACATTAAATATGTAATCATGGTGTACCGAGTCAAATGCTCGTTCAAAATCTATTGCTAATATAGCATTATCATGGTTATTGCTATTGACTCTATAACAGGTAAGCACTTCACGAAGCGTTTGTAAGACATTTGTAATTTTCTTGTTCATACCAAAAACATATTGTGTATCTCCAACTAGTTTTTCTACATATGGCATAAGTCTGCCTAGCATACAGCGAGAGAATATTTTATAATCAGTACATAAGAGGGTAATGGGTCTATAATGACCAACTTCAGTGGGTTTCACACACTTTGGTATTAAAACTATAATCCCAGTATTTGAGGATTTTCCCATTTTATACCTTCGAAACACTGCATTTATCCATTCAGTTAGTGTTTTTCCCATCAACGTCCAAAATGTTTGGTAGAGTTTGTTTGGTATCCCATCCATACCAGGTGCAGAAAACGGCTGCCCTGACTTAACCGCACGGAATACTTCTTCGCTTGTGTAGTCGTTATTTAATTGCTCACGTTCCTCATCGTCAAGGACCTCGGACAAGGATTCCAAGTTATACGTCAAATCTACATTATGTGTTTTTGGTTGGGAAAATTGATTCTCAAAATACTTGTAAAATCTGTTACGTATTTCCGGGGCTGTTTTTATTTTAATTTCAGAATTATCGTTTATTTCGCTAATAAATTGTCTTTTCGCATTGTGTCTTTCTTGCAGCACATGGCTTATAGATGCAACCTCTTCTTTATCAAAGTGGGGGAGTCTGCTGCGAATTTTTACACCTTGTCTTCTTTCAGCTGTCATCCTCAGCAGTACAGCTTGTACACGTTTTACCTCTGTTTGCACTTGTTTCCCTTCAGTGGCTTCATGAATAAGTTCACGCAGCACACGATAATAAAAATTATATTTATTATTCCAGTCACTAGAACGTTTCTTACAATAACTAAGACAAAACCGTTTTATGCCCGGTTTAAGAATTTCATCCCACCAGCGAATTATATCACTTTGTCTGGTACGGTGTGCTTCCCATACATTCCATTGGTCCTGAAAGGCTTGTTGGAAATTTGCATCTGTAAGGATAGAAGCATTTAATTTCCAGTAGCCATACCCTCTCGGTACTATTGGTATATCCACATTTATCGCCATGATTACGGCACTATGGTCTGAAAAACAGGTGGGTGTTATACTAAGTGACTTGATTTGTTGGCGTAAATGTGGTGTTACATAAAATCGATCTAAACGGGAAGCACAATTATTACGAATGTACGTGTACCCTTTCTGTCCAAAATATTTGTCATTCCATACATCTGTAAAATTAAACCCAGTTACTAATTTTTGCAAAGAATTGGAGGTATTAAAGCCAGGTCTTTGGTCCTGTGGATGCAGGACACAATTGAAATCGCCCGCGCAAATTATATGTTCTCTTGTACCCTGCATTTCAGTAGCGACGTCCGTCGCAAAAAACGCATCCCTCTGTTTCCTAAATTGTGTCCCTGAAGGTGCATATAAATTATATACCCAAACATTAGCAATTTTTGCTGAGATAATTCTACCATTGGGATGGCACATCACATTTGTAATCGGTACGGTGTTACGTACTAACAGGGCTGTTCCCGTCGCTTGAAAGGTCGCATTATTATAGACTAATATGTTTGGGGGGAGGTTAAATGCCGTTATTCCACATTCTTGAAGAAGTGCTATATCTAAAGATGTTTGTAGGAAAAAATCTCCTAGCGCCTCCTGTTTAGTAAAAGATCGCATTTTGTTAATATTGATCGTAGCTAAACGGAGAGTAGTCATCATATATACAATTAACAGAAATTTAAGAACTAGGGTTACCCAACACTGTGAATTATACATTTTGCCCAGAGGACACTAATATTCGTACACTGTTTTTCCACTCACTTCCATACACACGAAACGTAAACCTTGCATATGTGCACGGTACCTCGTGCAAACACGTGACCAAGCATCATATGCCGTTAATCATTTTACACATGCTATTTCTGACTTTCATTTTTACTTGCACCCACACATTCACTAGACACACTAGGGGAAACACTGAATTTGGATCCGATCACAGGTTGTAAATCAACACTCGGGGCCAAATTTGTCACACTTTGGGATCTGGTTATACGCACTGGGGAGGGGGCTATTGCCTGCTGCTTCACGTTCTTCTTGTGGTGGGGGTTAGGTGCCACATTTTGTTGTACTTTTTTCTTCTTCAACTGCTTCTGTTCCTGGAGTCTCTTCATGTTTGATTTTCTTTTGGCATTGTCCTTAGTTCCTGTTGTGGTTTCACCAAGCTGAACCTTGTTTTGTTGATCTTCCAGTGTATGGGATCCTCCTGCTTCGTACGTGTCAGTCTCCATTTGAAGATTACTCGTAGTGTCAGACTCGCGCATTGCTTGATCAGTTGTTTCCAGATTGTCAGACACCAACACGTTATCCCGTACGTCACTGTGGAGGTTGTCTAAAGATGCCACCTCTTCCGCCCACGATGTGCTGTGGATAGACGCAGGTAGAGGTGTTTCCTTCGTAGGGTCCATTTTGTGTTCTAAAACCTCAGCTTTTTTCGGCTCTATTTGCAGATTTTTATCGCGTTCATTGTTCACATTTTTTTCTTGCAACTGCATTGGAATTGGCAACACTGTAAATTGTGTGTCAGCCTTTATCTCCGTCTCGTGCGCTGAACGTTGGATAGGTGGTCCATGTACCCTTGCTGCATATGACTGCTTAGGCTGGATTTCTACAGGAGTAGCACATGCTCCAGTATTATCTTGCATCACTCGCTCACCCATAGCACCACGTCGGTGTGGACAAAACCGTGCTGTGTGTTGAGTGTCTTCACATATTTTACAGGTAGGTTTCTGTCCATAATATGTTACCCAATATTGCATGCCCTGTATTGATACATAGGACGGGATTGGCTTATTCAGAACCATTCTCACCAACTTAATGCCTGTACGAGTTTTATAAATATGCTCATCCGAATATCGCTCGTCCACCGGAGGGGTCTTAATTTCACCATACTGCGCAAGCACTGTACGGATATGGCTATCGGTTATTTCCATTGGTATAACATGTAGTCTCACTAGTGTAGTTGTCCTATCAGCCCAATCTAATCTAATTTCATGTTCATCATCCTCATCACAATACACTAACTTCCCTTCAAATTTATTCATTAACTGTTCGCCTAATAGACGCGTCACTAGCTTAATATATACGCACTTACGGTATTGGTCCAGTTCAATACTTAATACCTGGTCTTCAGTCAAGGCAAGAGTATCCCGTATCCAACGATGAAGCATCAGCGATGATGGGCACTTCTTCACACTTGAAAACCATAACTTTAGCGTATTTACACGACGGATTTCCATTTTCCTTCAATTTAACAACTTTACGTGACTTGAAAATTTACGCGTTTCGCGTCGTCTAGCACGCCAGAGTCCCGATGACTCACCGGTTCACGAGCAGAGGCACGGCGATGTTGCTCGCACGGGCACTTCCGCGGAACTGATCTTGACTCCTATGGGAGCTAGAACCATGTAACTTTGGTCTATGTATATACTAGTGCTTTTCCAAAATGTTCGCCCACCTTACAACCTTCACAGATAAAAAAAGTAAAGTTTCCCCTGTGCACATGTATAAAATTTAAACTCCAACCCACCAACATTCCCATTATCATACTGATTTTTTACCTTCCCAAAGCTTTTTTTAGCACTCCATTCGCACACCTCCACTGTAGACCTCATGGTAAGTGAATTGGGCAATAAAATTCAATTGCAATAATAGAGCCATCTATGTGCAAATGTTGGAACTTGATGAATGCTTGAGGGGGACTAGTTATTTTTTTCAGTACGTCAACATTTTTAACTCTTTTTGCCAGTGAATGGGTTAGGTGACTTGCAACAACGAAGGCCTTCTAGCAATACGAACTTAGCTTATGACGGCGTAATTCGCTAAAATATCTTTAAATTTGCATATTTCTCATACCGCCGTATCTTTTTCTATTACACCTCTTCAAGAAAATTGCCAATTAGTGAAAATAAATTGAGCAACAACAGCAAAAGAGGTGCTAATAGGGGTCAAGCATACAGTGATATGGGAATATACAAATTGTCGGTTTCTTCGATTCAGACAGATGGATCGAATTGAAACTGGGATATTTTGCATTTTTTTTATATGATAGCTAAAAGAAACAGACATTTTGATTGGCTAATAATTTATACGTGGTGTTTTCTGATAGGTTTAAGTAAGCAAGATTTCTATTGGCTCTATAAATCTATATAAGTCAGAGCACAGTGCTGACTTCTCACCTTTGCTGGATCGGCAGAGGAACCCACATCGCGGGGGATAGAACCTGAACGGGCTGCACCAAAGTATAGGAGACTAGAAGCATATAATTTGGCTGAAAAACCCAAGTAAAGTCATAGAGTTTTCATAGGGAATAGTATTATCAGGTTGAATTTTAAGTTGGTGATATCCCAATAAATTTTATATAATTTTTTTTAAAAAAATTCTATAAATAACTTTTAACCCATAGCGCGACAGGCCATGGAGGGCCAGGGCTTACCTACCGAATGCTGGTCTCCCTCCAACACTGTTCCTCCGTCACCTGTTATAGCGTGGAGGGGTGACGGGTGATCAGCCCGATGAACCCTCAGCCGTTGTTGTAGGTCTTCTTGACCGGGTTACGCTCACTCATTCGGAGCTTCCCAATTTCCTCACGATGGTGTGTTGCCACCGGCCCTATACGTAGGCTGAATAAAATCCGACCAGAGCCGGATTCGAACCTACGCCGTCCCGCAGCGAACGATCTCAAGACGAGTGAACGCCTTAACCCGCTCGACTACGGAGGAGGACTTTTTAAATAAATAACATATCTGAAATTTCTATCGTTCGTTTGCTCATATTTTAAAGCATATAAAAAAATGTAATCACCTACCTGTTTTACTCGTAAGAATAAGATCGAATGTGTCACTTGTGGGAAACTAATTTCAAAAAATAATTTATCGATACATAAGACAAGGTGTAACGGAGCAAATCGCTTGTTACCTTCTAAAGCCTATGCTCAATGTGGAAAAGAAATTAGCATTCCACATCTAAGTAGACATTTGAAAATTTGCAAACCATCGACCGGAGAAGGAACATTGAAAAGAAAAAATGATTATTCTGAAGCTGAAGTTTCTGCTCCAAAACAAATTAAATCAAATAATAAATATAAACCAGTTAGGTCTGCATTTAATGGTCGACTTTAGGATTTATCATTTACGTCGGAAGCAGGCCGTGACATTCCTAGTTTCTTGCGTGAAGCGAAAACTTTTGTACTGAATACTTTGAAAAGTTATCTTGAAAATAATTCCATAAAAGTATACGTTGATTTATGTTCCGAATATGAGAAAGTCGATGGTACAACAAAAGTTTTTTATCATTGTACCAAAAACCAGGCTCTTTATTTGGCAGATGTTGAAAATTTGGACGAGTTTTACTCTAATCTGTCAAATGAGTTGATTATGAAACATGATACTTTCGAGGCTAAGGGGTCGAGATGGTCTTTATGTGGTAGTCCTCAAACATTAACCGTTTACGTGAACAAATTCATGCCTCTTTCTGCATCGAGTTACGTTCCTCTACCACCGAACATTCAAAGCAGGAGAGCAGTGTTAAATATTCAAAATATTGACTCAAAATGCTTTCTTTGGTGCATCTTGACAGCTCTGTATCCTGTTCATTGGAAAAAATCATCCAGAGCGAGTTTATCATTAAAAGCAGTACGAGACAGAGTTTGAAAATATAATGTCTAGCATTGAATACCCCGTGGCATTGTCAGACATATCAAAGTTCGAGTCGCGCGCACGAGATTCTGAAGGAAAACGCATTGCTATTGATGTATATTCTTATACGTCAGAAAAACATCCCATCAGGATAAATGATATCAACGATAATAATGCTCATATAATTAATCTTTTTTTAATTTCAAACAACAATATTCACCATTACTGCCTTATTCGTTCACTATCACAACTAATCAGAAGTCAAGCAACGAAGTATGCAAATCACATCGAGGTTTGTCCAAGGTGTTTGACCACGTTTAATGATCGAAGAGAATTCAATCACCAAATATATACCGCACGGCAAATTGCTATTGAAAAACGTGTCGAACATGAAATATATTGCGGTGACAACAAACCAGCTCGAATGTTGATGCCCAAAAAGAACGAAGTCGAAGAATTCAAAATGTAAAAGGCTTTGTTTGATCATCCAGCTATTATCGTCGCAGATTTTGAATCATTTCTGAAGCCACTGTCCACCTGCAAACCAAATTCAGAAATTTCCTCCACAAAGCCATACCAGCTTCATGAACCAAGTAGTTTTAGTTACATTGTCATACGACAAGATGAAATAAATAAACCATATGTATACCGTGGACCGAATGTTATCGAACACTTTTTTGAAAAGATTGAAGAGGAGGTTGAGAAAATTGGCAGCTTCGTGCAAATATTAAAACCGATGAATTTGTTGACATCAGAGGAACAACAAATATTTGATGGAACTGTCGAGTGTGCAATCAATACTTCACAAACGAGAATCGTAAAGTGTTTCACCACTCGCACACAGACGGTCGTTTTATCAGCGGAATATGTAATGCTTGCAACCTCAAAATTCAAAAACCCAAATTTGTCCCCATATTTTTTCATAATTGATCGAATTACGATTTTCATTTCTTAATTTGGAAACTTGGATATGACACACAAAGAAATATATTCTTGCTCAAAATGAAGATCGATACATTTCTATAAGTAAGAAAGTTAAGATTTCAGGGACAAAAAAAAAAAACATAGAGATTTGATTTCTTGACTCGTTCAGATTTCTCTCTATCAAGTAAACTCTGTGACGAACAATTCAAAATTACGAAAGCTAGTTTTCCCAACATAGATATAAAACTGATTAGAAGTAAAGGGATTTATCCGTATGAATATGTAAACAATGAATCTAAATTTAATGATGACACTTTACCTCGTCAAAAATAATTCTTCAGTCAACAGATAATAGCAGAAATTACGGACAAAGAATACGAACATGCACAACTGATGTGGGATAAACTAGAATGTAAAACATTTGGAGATTATCACAATGCATTCTTGAAATTAGACGTAACAATCCTTGCGGATGTTTTTCAAGCATTCAGGAAAACGTCAATGTCTATTTACAAGTTGAACCCTGCACATTTCTTCAGCCTCGCGGGATTAGCGTGGTCTGCAGTGTTGTTGCAAAGAAAAATTAAGTTAGAATTATTAACAAGAAGTCAGACCCTAGGCAGTACCTTTTCGGACAAGCTAGTCGAGCTGGGTCCGTTGGCGAGGGATTACCTAAGCACCGGGAAATTCGAAAAAGACGAGGTATTCGGATTGTACCCGACCATGGAACATAACGAGGGTGTGGTTTGAAAATTGGAAACTCAAAAGTCACGTTCGAGAAGAACTGCTGGACCAGGTAACCTGGCACGGTGGGACTGTGGGAACTTATCACTAAGAAGCAACCTAAAGATTATACAGACGACGATTATCAAAGTTACACAGGAAATTTGATCATGACGGACGCACTGTAGCAAAACAACGATGCAACATAGAATCGCGTCAAATCTAGCAGTGGAGAAAAGTACAGGAACCTCATCAAGCCAATATGGACCCAGCTCAAGACTGGCAGCGGTGTCAAACTCTACAACACCTTGCCCAAGGATTTTGTTTTTGTAGACAACGTAAGAAAGCTTGTAGATCGATTGCTGGTTATCGCAGGCGAAGAAAATGCAGGCAATCGCAACTTACACAACTTGAAGGTGTTCTTCATGGACATGATTAGCACTAAGCTTGCCAACTTCATTGTCAACGACAACAAAGGTATAGGTTACCTTATCAAAATCATCAACACCCTGCCTCCCAAATTCTGGAATGTAGCCGAGGGTCGAGGTTTGGTGAACGATATTATCAACAAGCTACCCTTCGAGATGCACCATCCAGGTTATCAGTACTGCGGTCCGGGTACGAAACTCGAACAGCGACTGGAAAGAGGAGACAAGGGAGTGAACCCACTGGACGCAGCATGCAAGGACCACGACATTGCCTACAATGCTCACACCGATCTTGACGCACGTCATGATGCGGACAGAAAGTTGGAGCATGCGGCTTTCGGGAGAATCGTCAGCAGAGATGCCTCGCTAGGTGAACGGGTTGCCGCATTGGGTACGACCAATGCCATTAACGCAAAACAAAAATGAGAGTGGGGATTCTAACTAAATAACCCTTGTGAAAAAAACAACTTGTATAACCAACCTATCATCACTTCATTGCATTAGGCAAAGCAGAGATTTTTTCTTACCCTCTCACGATATAAAAATAACATACTATCATCATGAAGTCGTAATGAACCTCAAAGTACGTGGGATCTTACGAGTACCTAGACTGTTAACAAATTAATCAATGGGTGATGTATATTACTCATCATTCATTCTCTGATGAGAGCGCTTGTCATTGGCATGACGAGTTAACGCTTGGCAATGCGAAAGGTACAAAATCACACTAAGGAACTAAACTACAGAAAAGACAATGGTCACTCGTTGGGTTTTGTGAACCGTTGAACCTGAATCATGGCTGGGTGTTAGGATAATTACCTGTCTATCTGAAGTATTCAGCTGACTAGAATAAGCGAAGTCCTCTGTTAGCTTCTCCACTATGCCGACCAGAGCGTCGTTCTACTTCTGACCTACTGCTCTGCTGACCACCTCTTCTCTCTCAACTCAATCCCAAAAGTCAGTCCCCTCTCAGCTTGTCTCACCTCTATATCACTAGGCCATCGAGCTCTTCGTCTATGCCGAATCGTGTTATTAATTGCCCCCATGCAAACCGCTGACTCCATAAACAGAAGGAACTACCTGTTTTCCTGAATGCTCAGGAGGTTTGCATAGCGCAAGACTGTGCATTATAAACATGCCTCAGAGGCTTGAGACAACTGAGAAAAACAAGTGAATGACGCTTTGGTTGACGAATTGGAGAAGCTAACCGAGGACTTCGCATATTCTATTCAGCTTAATACTTCAGATAGACAGGTAATTATCCTAACACCCAGCCATGTTTCAGGTTCAACGGTTCACAAAACCCAACGAGTGACCATTGTCTTTTCTGTAGTTAAGTTCCTTAGTGTGATTTTGTACCTTTCGCATTGCCAAGCGTAAACTCGTCGTGCCAACGACGAGTGCTCTCATCCGAGGATGAATGATGAGTAATTTACATCACCCATTGATTAATTGGTTAACAGTCTTGGTACTCGTAAGATCCCACGAAATTTACGGTTCGTTACGTGGTGGAGGTGCTTCGGGTCTTTTCATTTTTTTTTCTGAAATGAAAAGAGTTTGTTAACCAGTTTAGAATTCAATCCCACCCCTAAGCTCGTTACGTGGTGGATTCGCTGGGGCTTCTCATGCATTTTTTTGGAAATGCGATGCGAAAATAGCTCCTTACGTGGTGGATTTGCTGGGGCTTCTCATGCATTTTTTCCGAAATGCGATGAGAAAATAGCTAGTTACGTGATAGAGATTCTTAGGGCTTTCACCCAATTTTTTTGTTGGAAATGAGATGGAAAATTGTTAACCAGTTTTTAATTAATCCCACCCCAAAATTTTGCTAACTTGTTTAGTTTTTTCATTATGTCCTTGCCAGTAGTTGTATTTGACCTATAACCAGGACCGGAAAGTATGAACCCCCCTCAGGCAGATTTGCCTATACTTAAAACTAGCTCAACATGCCCATATGAGCTTTTTGCTCAAGTGTGGAACTCTGTCTAATCCAAGATTTTTGTAAAAATGCCCTCAAAAATTTCCTGAGAAAGTATGACCCCCCTCAGATTGATGAGGCTATACTTATAAAAGGCACTTCTGTGAGATTGTTGTCCATAAATATGTTAAAAATATGCCCCTCTTGATATTTTTTTTGGCCACACTTAAAACTAAGCCAAGATGCTCATAAGAGCCACCCACACCCACACCCACCCATACATATTTACTTCCGGTCTACTTCCGGTCCACTTCCGGTTTACTTCCGGTCCACTTCCTGTCCACTTCCAGTCCACTTCCGGTTCACTTCCGGTCCACTTCCGGTCCACTTCCGGTCCACTTCCGGTTTGCCTACTTCCGGTCCACTTCCGGTCCACTTGTGGCCTATTTCTGGTTTATTTATATTGCATCATGCTGTGCAACAAATTATTATCCAATAAATTATTAGATACGTGTTGTTTTCTGATTGGTTGCTTATGACATAATGTGATTATGTGTTATATTCTGATTGGTTTAAATAAGCAGTGTTTCTATTGGCTCTGTAAATCTATATAAGCCAGGGCACAGTGCAGATTCTTCACCATTGCTGGATCGGCAGTGGAACCCACAAGTGGGGAGCAGAACCTGAACAGGCTCCACCAAAGTATAGGAGACTTGAAGCATATAATTTGGCGGAATAACCCAAGTAAGGTCATAGAAACAATATACACTGATACAATAAAAGCCAATTTTTAGCAGGGGGGCCAAAGTGGTTCCTAAATACAAAATAATTAATATCTCAAGAACTAATTGACATAGAGCTATGCAGTTTTTTTGTCTGCACTGAACCCAACTGATATTTTTTATTAAGCATAGAATTTTGATCATAGAAACAATATACACTGATACAATAAAAGCCAATTTTTGGCAGGGGGGCCAAAGTGGTTCCTAAATACAAAATAATTAATATCTCAAGAACTAATTGACATAGAGCTATGCAGTTTTTTTGTCTGCACTGAACCCAACTGATATTTTTTATTAAGCATAGAATTTTGATCATAGAAACAATATACACTGATACAATAAAAGCCAATTTTTGGCAGGGGGGCCAAAGTCGTTCCTAAATACAAAATCTCAAGAACTAATTGACATAGAGCTATGCAGTTTATTTGTCTGCACTGAACCCAACTGATATTTTTTATTAAGCATAGAATTTTGATCATAGAAACAATATACACTGATACAATAAAAGCCAATTTTTGGCAGGGG
Source organism: Lepisma saccharinum (assembly GCF_977018435.1). Lineage (NCBI taxonomy): Eukaryota > Metazoa > Arthropoda > Insecta > Zygentoma > Lepismatidae > Lepisma > Lepisma saccharinum. The sequence goes on along the minus strand of NW_028142974.1, from coordinate 62,940 downwards.
GGCCAAAGTGGTTCCTAAATACAAAATAATTAATATCTCAAGAACTAATTGACATAGAGCTATGCAGTTTTTTTTGTCTGCACTGAACCCAACTGATATTTTTTATTAAGCATAGAATTTTGATTTGAACCCCAAGACATTTTATATAATAAACCAACAACAAAAATACCAAAGCCAAAAATATTAACACACATACACACACATATATAAACACACAAATCACACTGCTGAACCCAACTGATATTTTTTATTAAGCATAGAATTTTGATTTGAATCCCAAGAAATTGTATATAATAAACAACAACAAAAATGCCGAATCAAAAATATTGTAATCAATGCAATAAGAATATATCCAGCCCCAATTGGGCTAAGCACCAAAAGATTTGTAATCCAGACAAATGCAGAACACCCACAAAAATATGCCCTAAATGCCATAGAAAATATAGCATGCAATACTTCACATATACACATAAAGGTACTTGCTCTGTACAGTCATCAACATTGCCCTCACAACCATCTACATCTGGTCTGAAAAGAAAGCATGAAGCACCTGTTAATGCTGGACCTGCAAAGCAGCCACGCTATGAACCCATCCATAGCAGTTTTAATAGCCAATTAAGAGATTATCGGTTTGTATCAGAGCAAAAATGTGGTATTAAGAATTTTTTGAGCAGTGTAAATCCTGATGTGCAGGCAATTCTAAATGCACAAAATGGCTCTTATAAGCTGTCCCTCAAATTGTTTACACAATATAAGAAGCCAAATGGCACAAAATTTACACAGCCCCACATAAGAGAAACTGTACCTGTATATTCAAATGCAAATTCAGACAAAATAATAAGCAGTTTGATAGATCAATTAAATATTAAACACTCTGAATTTGCAGCAAAAGAGTCTGGATGGAGCCTATGCGGATCTCCACACAAGTTATATGTTAATATTTCTGAATTCAGCCCATTACAAGGTTCTACATATTTGCCATTACCGGCCAATATTAAAAACAAAACAGCTGTGGTTAATATAAAAAATAATGATGAGAAATGCTTTTTGTGGTGTATTTTAGCTGCTTTGTATCCAGTTTCAAGGAATCCTGAGAGAATAACTTATTATAAACAATATGAACACAATTTTGATGATGCAGTGGAGGGTTTAGAATATCCAATGTCTGTTCAGAATATTGATAAATTTGAAAAAAAGGCCAGGCATATCAATGGCAAACAATTATCTATTAATGTATTTATTTGTTCCACTGGCCGTGGCAATTGCTTGATAGAACCTCTCAGAATCAGTACAATTGATGATGATTCTGCTGTTCCGATTGATCTGCTCTTAATTGAAGGGGATGGTACATATCATTACACTCTGATACATAATCTTGAAGCTTTAGTGAGAACACAACTAGACAAATCCAATACAATATTCAAGTTGTGTAGAAGATGTTTAAGTGTATTTGGTGGTAAAAAAATAATAAAAGGGGTTTGTAAAGTGAATGCAGAAATTGCCAAAAACAAGTTAATTGAGCATCTAAAATACTGTAAAAATCATAAACCTGTTCATATGGTGATGCCAATGCCAAGTGAAAATGCAAAATTCAATAAGTTTGAAGCCTTGTTGGAACACCCAGCATATATTGTCTGTGATTTTGAATCAAATCTCAAACCTCTTGCATTCTGCAATCCAGATCCTGAAGAATCTTCAATTACACCATACCAGCTACATGAACCTTCCAGCTTTTATTATGTGATTGTACAGAATGGTGTTGTTAGTAAAGAATATTCATACATGGGAGCAGATGCCATCAAAAAATTTGCACATAAAATAGAAAATGAGTGCCGTGACATAGCATCTAATGTCTTATTAAAATCAAAACCCATGTTGCCTTTAACAGAGAAACAGATTGAAGATTTCAACAATGCAGAAAAGTGCCCGGTATGTGATTCTGAATTTTCAGATACAAATATCAAGGTGAAACACCATTCTCATACAGATGGTAAATTCAAAATGGCCCTGTGTAATAGCTGTAATATTAAGATCCAGAGACCAAAATTTGTCCCTATAATTTGCCATGGAGCATTCAATTATGATTTTCATCATCTGATCAGATATGAGGGGTTTGACAAGCAGAATTTAAATATTTTAGCTGAAAATGATGAAATAATATTGCTATTAGCAAAATAATTAAAGTTAATGGTGTTCCTATTCACATAAGATTTCTTGATTCTTACAGAATTTTATCGGCTAGCCTGGCTACACTGGCCACTCAATTATCTGATGATCAATTCATAATTACATGTGCTTTGTTTCCAAATCAGGACCTGAAATTAATTGGTCGGAAGGGGGTATATCCATATGATTATGTTACAGATTTTTCTAAATTTGATGAGTGTGCTCTGCCACCACAAGAAGAGTTTTACAGCAAAATCAGAGGATCTGGAATCACTGATGATGATTATCACCATGCCCAATTGATGTGGAACAATTTAAAATGCCAGACATTTGGTGATTATCACATGGCATATTTAAAACTTGATGTGACCCTCTTAGCTGATATATTGCAGGCATTCAGAAAATCTTCCATGCAAAATTATGAACTGGACCCAATATATTTTTACAGTGCCCCGGGCCTAGCATGGTCTGCAATGTTTTTGAACACTAAAAAGCAATTGGATCTGATCCAAGATCAAGATATGTATCTGTTTATGGAGCAATGTATAAGAGGAGGGATGGTGCAATGCTCTCAGAGATATGCCAGAGCAAATAACAAATATATTCATGATTATGATCCAGCACGGTCATCAAATTATATACTGTATGTGGATGCAAACAGCCTCTATGGTTATGCCATGATGGATAAACTGCCACATGCAGGGCTTGAATAGGTTGAAGATTTTAATATTGAGGATCTTCAGGACTTTGATGACAGTAACTATGCCCTCTTCTTAGAGGTTGATCTGACAATTCCAGATGATTTACATAGCAAATTTTCTGATCTGCCCCCAATTCCTGAGGTTGAGTGCTCACCTGGCTCTAAACAGAAGAAATTGATGATGACACTGGAGCCAAAACAGGGTTATGTCATATATTACAAAAACCTCCAGTTCCTGATGCATCATGGTGTTCAAGTGACCAAAATTGGCAAAGTTTTGAGGTTCAGGCACTCAAAATGGTTGAAACCATATATTAATAAAAACACAGAGCTTCGAACATCTGCAGAAAGACAATTTGATAAGGCCTAGTTAAAATTGATGGTCAATTCTGTATATGGCAAAACAATTGAAAATGTCAGAAAACATACCGATGTTAAAATAATTACTGACCCCAGCCTGAGTAAAAAATTGGTTACAAAGCCTAATTTCAATTATAGAAGAATTTATGATGAAAATATGGCACTTTTCAACATGAAAAAAACAAAAATTAAGTTTGATAAACCTATTTATGTAGGGGCTGTAATATTGGAATTGGCGAAATCACATATGTTAAAATTGTATTATGATGTGTTGAAACCTTTTTATAAGGATCATGTAAAATTGATGTACATGGACACTGATAGTCTTGTTCTTGATATTAAAACAGAAGATGTTTATAAAGATATGTCACAGCCTGAATTGCTTGAATATTTTGATACCAGTGAACATACAAAGATTCAACCCCACAACAAAAAGGTGCCTGGCAAGTTAAAAGATGAGACACTTGGTGATGTTATTGTGGTATTTGCTGGGTTAAGAGCCAAGATGTATAGTTTTGAGACATGTAGTGGTGTTGTTGCCAAAAAAGCCAAGGGCATTGGCAGAGTAACTGTTGAAAAAGAGCTCCAATTTGAAGATTATAAAAATTGTCTCAAATCCCAGAGTTTAATCAAAACATCAGAATCCAGAATCCAGAGTGTGGATCACTTATTGACTAGCAATATTGTAAGAAAAGTGGCTCTGGACCCACATGATGATAAGAGATGCACTTTGTCATGTGGCATACATACTCTACCATGGGGTCATTGTGATTTGAAAAATGGCAAACAATGCACAAGCACAGAGCATGATTTGAAATAAATAAACATGCCTATGAACTTATTTGGGTTCAAAAAACAAGGTATTATGGACCTGCCAACACCACTAGCCTCTTCTGATATAATATCTAAAGTAAGTGCTTTGTTAATTATTCATCTGAACAGCATACTTACAGATATTGATGATGAAACAGGCAAAATATTGTACATATTTAACAATAATTTAAATTATTACCAATTACCTGTAGGTGGGCAATTGCAATTTATTACAACTCCTGAGGGTGATGTCAAAATTTCAGTAGGGAGAAATATTTACAGAATTAAGCACTCAAACATGATTTCTGGCACTGTTTATACTGTTTCTGCTGGTGACTGCTTATATATTGAGGTCCCGGGATCATATGACAAGCTTATACCCTTTTTTTATAGAATTAAGAATCAGATATTCAATAATAAATAACTACTAAAACAAAAATGCCTAATGATATTTTTGGCCATACAAGACATGAAGATCACAGTGATGAGATTCTGATGCTTGATGTCAGAGTCAAGAAATTAAGAAGTGATTTACAAGCTTTACAAACTACACTCAATGCCAGCCTTCAATTAGAAATTACAAATTTGCAATCACAATGCATGGACCCTCTTCTTAAAATTGATTCTGAACTCAAATTGCTGCTTCAAAAATATACTGACTTGGCCACATTGGATAATTTTCAAAGTTTAGAAGAAGCTGTAGCAGCTCTTCAAGCCAAATTTAAGACCCAGGCTAACAACTCTGAGCAATTGAAAAAGCAATTAGAGGAGCAGATTAATAATGTCCAGGCACAGCTCCAAACAATTGTCAAAAGCATAAAATCACAAGAAGATTTTGATCTAGTGATTTCCACTCTAAAGGAACAGATTCAGTCACTCCAAATACCTAATCTGGATCCTCTGAACAATGCCATAGCCGAGGTTAAAGAAAAAATTGAGACACTTGAAAATTTAATGAACAATTTGCCATCTTCTGATGCTTTGAATGTAATAACTCGGAGTGTAGCAAATATTAAGCTGCAACTTGAAACATATGAAGATTTTGGAAAAATTCAAAGTTCCATAACCCATCTTGAAGGTACAATAGCAGCAGTGCAAAGTGATTTGGCAAATGTACTAGAATCCCGATTGCCCGGTATTGTAGATACCTTTGTCAGTGTCCAGCAACAAATCACAAAGCTTGAAAACCTCAACACTGAATCTGAACTATCTCATTTTCATTACTTGATAGATGATATCCAAACAAAACTTCAAATTTTACAACAATCCACACCCTCTCAGGCAGATATAGCCCTGCTCCAAAATGCTATGCAAAATGTGGCTCATGCTTCTGAATTAAATGATGTGAAATTGGCACTTGAATCTTTGCAAAATACAGTATCAAATTTGCCCATATCACAGGAACTTAAAAATATTAAGAGAGCAGTGAATCGCATATTGAAATCAGAAGATATCAAGAATATCCAGGCAGAGATCAAACATCTCACTCAGACAGTGGCCACTCTACCAACAAATCAACATATTAATGAACTGCATGCCCTGTTTGAGGATATCAGAAGACAGGTCCATGATCTTACTGCTGAAAATTCAAAATTGGCAATTGTTGAAAATTTGCAACAAATTGTAGCTAATATCAAGCAACAGCTAGGGACCATGGAATCCAATCAAGCAAATGCTCTGTCTGTTTTTGCCACCCAGCTACAAGAAATTGTGCAAAAATACAAGAAACTTGTTGTGGACATAAAAATCAAGCCGGGTCATGATGATGTTGTTAGGACCATCAATGAGCATCTTGAATCTGTAACAAGCAGATTGCTCACAGCAGAAAAAGAAATAACAGGCATAATTGAAAATCCTAAACATACAGTAATTCTTGAATTGTACAGCATCCCCAACAAAGATTATGATTCTCCATTTACACCAGGTGGCAAAATATATATGCTGTCCCCTACACAATTTTATTACCAATTTTTTGTTGGGGGCACATTGAGACCAATCAAGATCAAATATTGGCTTCAACCACAGGCACACCACTACCCCACCTTATCAATAACAAATGCTGATAATAAGCAAAAAATCGCCAGTGTAGAATTGGAGGATTTTACAGATCCCAATACATTAGAAACAGCCTATACTGAAGATGATGGCTCTCTGGAATTTAAAATACAAATAGGGGATAAATTATATTTAGAAAATCCTGCAGTCTCAGCTGCTGAACACCCCATAGTTGCAATATTCTTGTTTACATATTATGTCTAGACAAATTATTGTTGATGAATTACACTGACAGGCCAGATATAATTTTAAGAGACTGCCAGTAGTCACAAAAAGCATAGATGATTTATGGCAGAGCGACTTGATTGAAATGGCAAGTGGACAGTTGAAAAACTTAGACAAAATCAACAAGGGCTACAAGTATCTACTCACTGTAATAGATACATTTTCAAAATTTGCCTGGGCTGTGCCACTCAAATCCAAGACTGGAAAATGTGTTACAGAAGCCATCAGAACAATCATCAATCAGAGTGGAAGATCCCCGCGCTATTTGCAAACAGATAATGGCAAAGAATTTTATAATTCAGTGTTTCAACAATTTATTAAAAGCCAGGCAATACAACATTATTCGAGTTACAGTGACCTCAAGGCCTCAATTGTAGAGAGATTCAACAGAACCTAAAAAAATCTTATGTATAAACAATTTACACTTCAAGGTAATTATAAATGGATTAATATTCTTCCAGAACTTCTACATAAATATAACAACTCGGTCCATTCCACAATCAACATGAAACCCTCTGAAGTAACTTCATCTGATGAGCAAAAATTGATCAGCACTGTTTATTATCCTAGATACCAGCCAACAACAAGAAAGGCCAAATACAAGTTGGGGGATCAAGTAAGAATCAGCAAATATAAGCACTTATTCAAAAGAGGCTTTACAAGAAACTGGGGCACTGAATTATTTACAGTGGTTCAAATTAAACCTGGGACCCTTAACACATATATAATAAAGGATCACCGAGGAGAAATTCTCAAAGGCAGGTTCTATGAACAAGAGCTCAGCAAAACTAAACAGCCTGACACATATCTCATAGAAAAAATTATTCGCAGAAAAGGCAACAAGTTACTTGTCAAATGGCTAGGACTTACAGAACACAGCTGGATCGATGCAAACAAAATAATAATATGAGCACCTGGGATGTTATAAAAAGGCTGCCAGAACCTGAACAGCAGAATAAGAGAAATGGCAACTTGCTGCCTGATAATATTAGGTGTCTTATTGTTGGGCCATCTGCTTGTGGTAAAACTACACTAATGGTTGATAATTTTTTATTGGCACCCAACTGGCTAGACTGGAAAAACAGGCACTTGTATATCTTCTCTAAGAGCTTGGAACAATTAAAATATCAGCAGCTGATGAAGCTATATGATGGATTGGATATTGCCACTTTTGAACCAGATGTTAAGCCACTCCATGAATGTCTCGATAATTCTGTTGTTGTGTTTGATGACATTATACTGGATAATCAAAACAAGGTTAGGAATTTCTTTACACAGGGCCGACACAAAAACATTGATTGTTTCTACCTGGCACAGACTTTTTCAAAAATACCCAAGCAACTGATCCGAGACAACAGCAATTTTATATGTGTGTTTCATCAGGATCATACCAACCTCAAACACATACATGATGAATATTGAGCTACAATAATTTTTCCAAGATTTGCAGTAAGTGCTGGAACCAGGACAGTTATGGGTTTGTCACAATTGATATGACAAGAACACCTAATAGTGGCAAATACAGAAATAAAATCAACAATTTTCTAGACATTGAAACATAAATAAATAACCATGAAAAGGCCAATAATTGATGATCTTAAATTAAGAGATTATCTTGTAAAAAGATTTAAGGGATGGAAATCAGAGAACCGTGGAATTTATGAAAAACACAAACAAACAGAACAGCCCATAATTGATGCTATTGGTGAATTAGGTAAAAATATCAAAACTGTTACAGAGCAAAATCAAAATTTGATCACAGAGCTTGTACCTGTAGCTGCAAGAAACATATTAGATTATCCATTCACCCCACTTTCCAGTATTCATACACCTAGTCCTATTGCTCCTAGAAGAATTGAAGCTACTCAGGATCCTATTGAATTGGGTCTTCTTGCTCAAAAATATTTAACCACACCTAAAGACAATAAAGATGAGGTGTTTGGCTTATATGCTGACACAGAGCTTGATGGTAGCATCATACATAGAATTGGCAATTTCAGAGTAACATTTATGGGGGATGATATAATTGTATATTCAGAATCTCGTCTCGGAGAAAAAGGTGCTTTTGTTAAATATGCCGGAACACCTGGATTGTGGGAACTGATGACTAGGAAAAGGCCTGGCAGCTATACAGATCAAGATTATGAATATTACAAAGAAATATTAATAAAATCAGATGCTCTATACCAGAACAATGATCCCACACAAAAAAGAGTCAAGTCTAGCAGTGGAGCAAAATACAATAATTTAATCAAGCCCATATGGTCACAAATCAAGACTGGCAGTGGAATCAAACAATACAACACCCTGCCCAAAGAATTTGTATGGGTTGATGATGTCAGGAAACTTGTAGATAGGTTATTTGTGATAGCTGGGGAGGAAAATGCTGGCAACCATAATTTTTACAATGAAAAGGTTGGAATTATGGACATGATAAGCACAAAATTGTCTAATTTTATAGTGAATGACACTAAGGGGATTGGATATCTTATAAAAATTATTAATACTCTACCACCTAAATTTTGGAATATTTCTGAGGGTCGGGGGCTTGTTAATGACATTATAAACAAGCTGCCATTTGAACTACACATTCCAGGCTATCAGTATTGTGGTCCAGGCACAAAATTGGAGCATAGATTAAATAGAGGTGATCCTGGTGTTAATCCCCTAGATGCTGCTTGTAGAGACCATGACATAGCATACAACACACATTCTGATCTTGACAAGAGACATGTTGCAGACAAGAAATTAGAAGAGGCTGCATTTGGTAGATTTGTAAGCAAAGATGCTTCTTTAAGTGAAAAAATAGCAGCATTGGGAACCACCATAGCTATGAGCACCAAACAAAAACTGGGGTGGGGGTTGTGAATATGTATATAATAAACCTACAATGAAGGCCGAGGGTGTTATGTATCAAATACCTTATGCAGGTCTCAAATCTCTTAAAACTATTGACAGTCTTTTGACTAAAAAGCAGCGCAAGAAAAAAAGCTATTGTATTGCCAAGGGTCATGGTATGAAATTGTTGCTTAGTACCCCCCAATTAAAAAAAATACAGCAATCAAGAAAAAAATCACATGTGGGGGGATTTATATTTACCATCCCTGCCATCTTAGCTGCTCTCGGGGCTGTGGGGAGCTTGGCCGGGGGATCAGCCGCCATAGCAAAAACAGTAATAGATGCCAAGAAGAATAGGGCAGAATTAGATGAATTGAAGCGCCATAACCTGGCCATTGAGAAACAAGGCAAAGGTGTTAAGAGAGCCATGAATAAGTTTAAAAAAAAACAAGAGCCGCTTACAAACCAAGATATTGAAGCTTTAATCAAGCCACTGGGCATCAAACATTTTAGAGGTGTGTACATGTCTGATTCTTTACCAGAACAACCACTCAACAAAGAGTGTGGCATTGTTAATTTGGATAAGTACAAAAATCAGGGCACTCACTGGATCTGTTATCTTAAATATTTAAAAAATGAGGCATTTGTGTTTGATTCATTTGGAGGTGTTCCACCTGAAAATTTAATAAAATATCTAAATTCAGCTAATCTTTATTACAATAATGCCCGTGTTCAAAACTTCAAAGATGTTAATTGCGGACATTTGTGTTTATCTGTTCTTAGATATATGTCTCAAATAAATAAACCATCAATTGAAAATTTTCAAAAAGCCTTGTGGTATTTAAAACATCATGGGGGTATTCCATCTCACCAACCAAAATTCAATATTGAAACTCAAATTGCATGATGACATAGTGTATCCCAAAACAATAGCTCTCAGGGCATTTTATGGCATGTACTTAATCACTAATATTACACACCACAACAATACAATTGCAGTAGGGGATGAAAAAATTGTCATCACTCCAGGGCAATATAATCTGTCCACTCTAAATGCTCAATTACCCAGAGGTGTAGTGTTAAGTCAAAATTCTGTCACTCACAGAGTAGAGATTGTATCTGCTACAGAAACAGTGGATCTGGGTACTATAGGAGAGCTGTTAGGCTTTGAGAACAACACAAAACTTGAACCAGGCATCAAACACACTGCTATGAATATACCCAAATTCTTAGCCATAGAGACTCTGGATATTCACTGTAATGTGGCTGAGGGTATGATCACCAAATCAAATGGCATAGGCACTCACAAACAAACCGGCATTATTGCAACATTTAAACCAAATTCTGAATTCATGGAGCCCATCATCTACAATCCATCCCCAACATTATATTTTCCTGTGTGTCATAATAGAATAGATAATATTGAATTGATGGTCACTAATGAAAAAGAAGAATTAGTTGATTTTGCTGGAGCCACAACAACTGCAATCATAGAGATTAACATTTAAATAAAAATACATACAAGAAGAAAATGGAAAATATTGAGAGTTATGAGCTACAATCATTCCCTCCAAACAGGAGGACATTTGCAAATTTAAATCAACCCAACACAGAGATTGAGGTTGATCTTGATGTAGGGGATGGCTTTATACACCCCCACAGAGCAGATTTATACATCAAATTTGATCTTGTAAAGCTCGATGGTACCGATTATCCGGCAAATTCAAATATAAGATTGGTGGACAATTTTGTGCCGCATCTTTTCTCTGAAATTGAGATCAGAAAGCATGGTGTTGTTATAAACAGATTATATTATCCCGGCATTACCTCCACAGCTTTGGCTACATTAAAATTATCCAAAACCGATGCTTCATACTACAAAATAGGTGGATTTGAGGCTGGTGATAAAATTATATCTAAGAACCACACAGTGCTGTTCCCGATGCGCCTGTTGCCAGGATTCTTCTCAGATTACAAAGAAATTATGTGGAAGGGTGGTTTAAGAATCACATTTAGAAGAGCTGCCAATGATAACAATGCTTTGATGAGGTACAGCACATTAAACTCTACAGGGGAAGCTCTGCCCAATACCCTACCTGATGCAGGCAAATGCATTATTCAGACTATGGAGTTAAGAATCCCTGTTGTTGAATATGAGGCCAGCTATGCTCATAAATACAAAGCAGATATAATAAAAAATCCACAGATTCCTCTACAATTTTATACATATCAATGTGTACAGAAGCCCGCAACTGGTACTTATTATGAGTTTGATGCTACAAATTCATTCTCCAGTATACAATATGACATGCCTGATTTTGTAGTGGTACTGTTTCAGACTGGAAGGCACAACAATCAGGAAAAAAATTCAAGTAAATTTGATAACTGCAACATCAAGAACATACATCTTAAAAATGGCAGAAATGGGGTATTTCCTAGAGAAAATTACAATTTAGACATGTCCACGGATGATTTCCTCAAATTATATGAGGCATTTTCGGCATTCAAAAGGGTCACTACTGGCAATACTGACATGTATTACACACCAGATGAATTCAAAGCACAGAGACCCATGTTTGTCATCAACACTTCAAAAAGGAAACAAGTTGTGGTGAATGACAGAACAAATATTAAAATTATCTGTGAATTCCATGAGGCATTACCTGATGACACCATATGTATTGTTATTCTCATAGGAGAAAAATCATATGTTTATGATGTAAGAAATGAGAGGGTCACAGAGCAATTCTAGAGGGTCTCTGCATATTACATTGTTTTAATATTAGATAAACAAATTGAAGCTGGTATCCAATTGAACTTAAACCGGAAGTAAATATGTATGGGTGGGTGTGGGTGTGGGTGGCTCTTATGAGCATCTTGGCTTAGTTTTAAGTGTGGCCAAAAAAAATATCAAGAGGGGCATATTTTTAACAAATTTATGGACAACAATCTCACAGAAGTGCCTTTTATAAGTATAGCCTCATCAATCTGAGGGGGGTCATACTTTCTCAGGAAATTTTTGAGGGCATTTTTACAAAAATCTTGGATTAGACAGAGTTCCACACTTGAGCAAAAAGCTCATATGGGCATGTTGAGCTAGTTTTAAGTATAGGCAAATCTGCCTGAGGGGGGTTCATCATTTCTCGGGTTTATCCTATATACTTTCCTACTACTCTTGCCATAATTTATTATGAAAATCCATAGTTATTAAAGTTTTTTTTAACATTTATGGGGGAAGAATTTATATGCCATGATAGATGTTTAGTCTAATATGAGGATGAATTTGATGAAATTTATCGACCTCAAGTCAGGGTCGGTAATCAGCAAAATGTAAGAATGCGGAGGAACCTGCGCCCTAGTACCGTCGCGGTTACCCGCGTCGGCTGGCGCTTGGGTATCAGGAGCGTCCGGCATTCCGCGTGGCGGAAGGTTTGATGTCGGATTTTAGGGAGGCCCATTTCATCTAAAAATGTGGCCGGCCCAGATACGTCCGTGGACGATTACCCATCAATCTCCTGGTAGCTCTGTGGTTCACTCACGAACCCGGTACCATGGCAACGACAGAATTCCCACCTGAGAAATTTTTATCATTCCCAGAATTTTAAATAAGGTAGGAGAATAAGGTATTTAGATTCGATGATTTCTTGCATTGACAGTGATTTTAGAAGGTAAGAGGTAGGAAATTTTTTTATATGATTTTGGATACGAAAATTATCACAACGTTTGTTATGAGGATGCAGTAAGCTACAGTAAACAGTAAACGAATTTTACCCTTAATATTTTAATTAATTAAAAACGTGGATTAAAAGTGGATTTTAAAGTGAATATGAACGAGGAAAATAAATTAGAGTTTATTGACTGACTCAGTGGCACTATGTGCATTTTAACGAGTCATAGCAGAGAGTATGGTTGTTCTGAGTCAATTTTTTGTTATTGTTATTACTATTAATTGAAATTCCTTAAAAGTTTAATTTAAATTTGGTTTAAAACTGACCGTAACTTGTAAATTATTTAGAATGCTTGAACTATAACTGCTAAGACTATTGCAACGAGGATATTACATTTTTATAAATATATAGTTTTGGGAACGAATAAGGCCCCGAGGACCACTCATTTATATTCTTAATGACCGAAGTCTCCTAGCACCTTATGAAGGGAGGTTTGATTAAGGAGATAGTCAAGTTTATACGAGATAGTCACTTGCCTTATGTTATCTTAAATTATGAATACATTGCCTGAAAATTTTAATTCATGTTAATATGTAAAGAAACGAAACGCTAATTATATTCCTCGTCACGCTGTACAAATGGGTGTGCCGTGATTTAGGATATAAACCGCCCGATTAATTAAAAGTTCTAGTTGAGAAGTAATAGATGTATAAATAGGCTGCAGTGACGAGAGATGTCCGTACACAGGTAAGCAGTAGTGACGAGAAAGTGTCCGTACACATATATACATATATATTTATATACTTTAAGCAAAGTTAGGCACAGCCAACTTATTTTGAATAACTAGAAGAGAATTAGGAGAGCATCACACGGCGTGGACGCATCTCACATATTAACAAGATTGTTTTTGTTAGTATATATTTATATATTTTTTTCTCTGTCCGAAACATTGTTTTGTTTGACAGTTGAATATTTATCCTTAGCACGTTGTAGCTTCGAATGTTAAAAACTTTAAAAGGTAGATTGTTTTAAATTTTAAAATATAAATATTGCAATTTTTGCTCCAAGTTACGGCATTTATTAAAGTGAAATAGGTCTAATATTTTAAATCCACTTGCGTAACATAATAATAATTTATAATAAATATGGCACTAATAATATTAAAGGTTAAAAGCAGACTTATTACTTAATAATGTGCTTTAGGCCCAAAAGTTTTTTGCAGTATTTAATAATACTAGCTCAGCGAGTACATCACTAGAATTTTATAGTTACTCTTCAGAAGAAGGTATATAATTATGTTAGCAAAGTTTATTTTAAGCGCCAGTTAATTAGAATATTTATATTATATGAATATGTAGACGTCGACGTCAAGATTTTTTGCGCCCCTATAACAAGTATTTTCCTTCGGATTTGGATCTAGACCAAAATCCTGGAATTCCATTCTGCAATCGCAGAATGATAATGATTAAACGACAAAGGTTTTAGTTTCTAACTTTGCCACAATAATATGCTAAGCATATTTTAGAATGAGTTGAGACAATTAAAGATTCTTCACGTTTTAGTGATGTTAGTATTTTAATGCATTTAAAGATCGCATAAATAATAATAATTAATTTATTTCAGGTAGTCAGGAGTAAATCAGTCTCAATTTTTTTCATTACCTTGTACCTCAGTACGGTTCGACTGATTTTAAGTATTTAAAAATAAAGATAACACCTGAAATTAAATAAGATAAGTTTGCAGTAAAATTTAAAAGAAGATAAGTTAAACAATGCTAATAAATTTAGAGAATAAATAAATTATATCAAATAAATAAATTACGCAGATAAATTGAGCCTAGAATTAGAAATAATTAAGTTGAGTTAAAATACCTATTAATTTAAACTAGACAGGCTTAAAGTACGTGTTAGTTTAGAAGAAATGTTTGTTTTGATTGCCTAAGCAACATGAAAATCATTGCGATTTTAGTTATTTTAAACGGATTTCTTCCACACGTAAAAGCTTTTAATTTTATTTATCTGTTGAAAAAGTCCTTTGACTATCCTCATAATATTATTACAAGTTTATTATTAACAACATTTAATATTAGTATTTTTATAATTTTCATAATTTGTTACTGTCAATGTCAACGCAAGAAATCTATTACTTATGACCATGAGTGTACCAACGAATTAGCGTCAAGTCAACTTAATAATGATTCACCGTCCATTGACCAGATTTACGACGATGTTGCATCAATGGTTGAAGTGGTACCATTGAAAACAATACACCCGCCAATACCACCGCTATTGCCCGAATCTGTTATTATTCAACCTAGTGTACAACAAGGAGTTCAAGATTTATCCCGAAATATTTTAGTCACTAAAGATGACATTTTAGATTTGCCGAAGAATATTTTATCTGTTAAAGATAGAGTTCAGAAGTTTGCCGTAAGCAAGGGTCCAAGTTTTGTTCAAAACATCCGCAAAATTGAAAGTGAATTGATTATTTCACCCTGTGTCCAGCCTATTGAAAAAGTTAAAGATTTATTTGTAAATCAGTCAACAGCAAAAGTCGAATTCTAAGGTTTCCGAACATGTCATATCTTTCACTGATCATATTTTTTACGATTATACGTTTGCCTAAAATTTTATTATATTCATTACGTTTTAAATTTTAAGTTATAATACATTATTAAGATTTTATAGTATTTTATGCAAGGTTTATTAGTCATTTGTTTTGCTAGCACCTTCCCAAGTTTTGTTATTGTATGATCACGGAAGTGTTCGAGTTTAATAAACACGCTGTCGCAAGCGCCACGATTTTTTCTCTCTTTCCATCCCGCCTATGACGTCATTTCAAAGTCCTTGACTTAATTTCGATTCTCGCAGCTCTTACTAAACCTTGTTTGTAGTAATTTAAAGTTTTGTCAACATTAACTCGTCACCCTGCGCGTCAGCCAATCATAGCCCTTCATTTTTCCTCCTCCGCATGTTGGATTGTCACCTTTGCCCGTTGCTTAAAACAACGATTCTTTCGTCCGCTATTCCGACGGCACCCGAACGGAACCCGAAGTCGCCGATGACGGCAGGGTTGAGAAATTTCAGTTACGTCCAGCGATCACAAAATGCAACTTTGCACAACTTAGAATATCTGATGTCAGCAAATTCCTTTCTCCGCGTTTACGCCATCCAGAGCTCGCTAGAAGCTCAGAAAGATTTAATATTGAATTACAATGAAAACCTTTCGACTCTCATATTTTTTTTTGAACCAGTGGCGTTCGCTCATTAAACTTTTCATTGGACCAGTTTAGTTAAGGATAGCCATCAGAATTTGATTTTCACGATAGAATTTCACGTCAACAATGTTAGGGATATTTTGTGTTACATAGATAAATTTTGCCATAAAACGTCGCATTTATGCACTTCAGATTAATCACGACCAATAATTTTACAAAGGAACAGCAAGACGAATTTTTTTTCTCGCAAAATTTTCCCGTTTTTTATGAAGATATTTATAGTAAGTAATTTTTTTGGGAAATCGTCGTACATTTGATTAAAATCAGGATAAAGTCAAACGAAATTTTGATAGAAATCAGGAAAATTTTATAAAAGGGCAATTTTAGCACTTTATGCACACAGAGTAATTTGTCAGCAACATGCCCGGGCTAAGCCTCGGTGATTAGCACAGGCATGTGCAGTAAAAGTCGCCACGGCACCGTTAGCCTTTCCAAGTTTTAAGAGTGTGGTTTACCACAAATGTTATAATTTGAGAATTATTATTATTATTATCAATATTTATTATTAGGAAATTTAGCTCACTTACCCTATTTGCACTTTATTCGACGATGCAGAAATAAATTCATTACTTCTTACTGATTAACTTCGTGTTAATTTTAGTACAGTAGGGAATAAATAGTAATTTATATTTATATTTTAATATATTGCATAACTATTCTCGATCAATTTTTTTTGGACAAACCTAAGGGATTGACACACCATTCTTAAGTTTTGAGTGGTTAAAATTTATTTTGTTTAAAGAAGATTTGGAACTGAGAAAGTTTTTATTATCCTTATTGTGTTTAAAATTTGAATTTCACTCTTTTAATTCCCTGATGCTATATTTGTTACCACCTGGAGTTTCAACGGAGAGTCAGAAGTTGCAGTTACTGAATTTTTTTGTTTTACATTGCATATTTGAACCACGGCAAATTGCACCGGCTTATCATTTATTAGGAGGCCATTAGAGGCTTTCCAAAGCAACCTCTTAGGACACTAATAGCTTGCTTTGCGCAACTCGAATTATATATATATTTTTTAAGGGTTCACAACATAATATTTTTTTAAAATTTAAACAGAATTCAGAACATGCTTGCAACACTTACCTTTGTTTAATAATTCTATATTTTGTAATTTTGAAGTGAAATCTATTACTGAAAATAAATTATTTCAGTTTAGCAGAACACGTAATGGTATCTTTATATCATGCTCAGGTCAATTTATTGTCATTCAGAATTTGAATAATAATTTGAACACCCATAGATCAATTCAGATTAACGAAGGGCAATCTATATTTTTTAACTATCAGGATTTTTCTCAGATTATTGTGGATCAACAAATTTTACGTAAAAGAATTTTAGCTTTTGAACAGGTAAAAATGAAGGAAGTTTAATTACCACTTAATATTCCCAAGAATTTATCTGATTTCACTATTCCCCAATGGACTCCGCTTGAACTTGCCTTAAAGCAACTTAATCAATCTATTAGTAAGGGCATTTCATTTCAGGAATTAGTTTTAAACCCTTTGCCCATGTCTATATTAGTATTTATTATTTGGAATTTATTACTAACTACAGGACTGGTGTATTATTTTTATAAGCACGGTCAACTTGCAGGACAAGTTCATTCAGAGAAGCACAGTAATAATTAATAATTTAAGGCAACACATCAATCATGGACATTAATATTTTAATTACGGTTGTATATTTTATTTAAATTTTCCTTATTTATTTTCAAAGAGTTATTGCAATTATTTAATCAATTTATTTTAATTTTATTTTATCTTGATGAGGCAATTTAATTTAATTTAATTTTAAGAAAAGGCAATGGAATAAGGTTGGTCTTGTGTGTTTACCAGAATTATATATACCTATCCCACGCAGTTTCCTTTTCTTATTATAATTTTCCTTTTATTTAACCTAACCTGTCTATATGAAACGACGTGGACGAGCAACGCCTACACCAATCATGGGCATTTTTTATGAAGGACGTTCGGACATACAGTCAATTACCATACGGGGGACTCATCACCATGCTACAAGGATGCATGCAGACATTTTCTACTATAAGAGTACTACATTTTTACTAGGAAGGCTGTGTTCAACCAGGAATTTTCCAGTTTAGTGTCACAGACTATCAACGACACCTAGTGAAGGAACCAGATAAAATTTCCCTCCACACTGTTTCCTGTTGGGACAATTTTTTCCCCACCTCCCAAGTTGTACCGGTAATTTATTACACATTTTACATTGCCCAAATTAAGTCAAGACGATAAGCGATACAAAGAAGAAGAGAAATAGAGAGAACATATATTCTACAAGCAGCAGTTTCGGTCACAACAATAATTACATAATTGTTGTTCAAATTGTGCTACAGTGTTTTCCCACACATACACATGCAAGCTTATATCATGTGTATCCATGTGAATATTTAGCGTGCATTATGGGAAACAACACTTTTCCATAGCCCTTCTTCACATGTTCAGTTCCGTACCATGCATGATAACCAGTTTTTACATGCATTATAGTTTACATTATACAACAAGGAGGCGACAAGCGCCAGTTGTGTCAATTGACCAGCGCTAGCAACAATTAGTGTGTACATTTTTTTTAAGAAGAAATTTTTACAATGGATAACCAACCATACATGCAAGCAATAACAAGCATAATTACAGCACTTTCGAACATTTCAAGAAGTATGCTTTAGTGCCAATGTTTTGTGTAATGTTTCTTCCAAGCAGTTAATTTTGTTTCACCAAGATGGAGCATAGTAAGCGAGACATTTTGACACCGAACATTTTCTGATACTTACAATCAGAGCAGACAGTTAGTGGATACTTGCAAGATTTTTTGTGTGCAGTTACACACCAGTATGTACAAGGCTATATAAATACAAAGCTATATATACACTACAGTGTACATAACAACATAAGCAAGGAAATCGAACATTATATTTAGGTTTTTTGCCTGCGACAGTTATTCAGTGTTAATGATATATAGGACTAACCAGGATAGCCATTGAAAATTCATATTTTTAACGAGGTTTATTTTGCTTGCAGAGAATGGCAGATTTGAGATGAACAGTGCATACCAATATTTTTCTTTCATCTTGTTATAAGTGAAGTGGCTATACATTTAGGAAACATATTACATTTTGGTTTACTCAGGGTTTTACAATGAGACGTGTCTACCCTACGAACTCAATGCTACGGATTACGTCCATTTCTTCATATATGTTTTACAAGCCTATTTACGATTTCACTCACATATGGGACAATCTACGTTTTGTGTACTTACTTATAAACTTTGTTTCCTTTTAAATATGTATTTGAAGGGTACCCATTGGGTTTACTTCCACAGAAACATTTTTACTCTAGCTTTCCTTGCGAGAAATGCGGCCATTTCAGGTGTTGTTTACATGGGAAGCCAAGATTTGCACAGGCTAATGTTCACGCGTTTGCGACGTTTAGAAAACGAGCAATTCTTCATCAAAACAACTTACGCACGCACAATTGCGTTACATCGCGAGTTATATCACTTAATGACATACATTTTTGTAATTACTAGTCATATAATCATACATAATATTGTTTTTATATCATATCGACGTTCGTACTTGTTTTTTTTTATTGTAATGTTTTAGGGAATGGAATTTTTTTTTGGGTTAGGAAATCAAAAGAAAGCTATGTTTTTTTTATATATATATTTTGTATGTTTGTTTTTCTAAGAAAATACATGGAATTGGCGAACCTGGGTCATGTCAAGCTTTGCGATTTGACTTCTATATTTTCAAAGCACTTCCCAACACACTACCCGATCCTGCCAAGTGCATCATCCAGTCCATGGAGCTGCGCATGCCCGTAGTGGAATACGAAACTATCTACGCTCTCAAGTACAAAGCAGACATTTTGATGAATTCCCAAGTACCCATCCAATTTTACGGTTACCAGTGCGTGCAGAAACCTGCTTCCGGCAACCATTTTGAATTTGACATGACCACACAGTTTAACAGCATCCGGTACGATATGCCAGAGTTTGTGGTCGTGCTCTTCCAGACAGGGGAGGACAACAATGAATAAAAAGATTCGAGCCAGTTCGACAACTGCAAGATCAAGAACATCTACCTCAAAAATGGCAGGAACGAGATGTTCCCGCGTGAGAACTACAACCTGAACATTGCAAACAATAACTACCTGAAACTGAACGAGGCATACACAGCTTACAAGAGAGTGACCTCCGGCAATGTGGACGTATACTACAACCCCAATGAATTCATAGCTCGTAGACCCATGTTCGTGATTAACACATCGAAGAGAAAGCAGGTGGATGTTAACGATCGTACCAACATCAAAATTGTGTGCGAGTTCCATGACGCCTTGCCTGCCAATACTCTATGCAGCGTTATTCTTATTACAGAGAAAACTTTTGTGTATGATGTCAAGAATGAAAGAGTGACTTAACAGTTTTAGATACGAGAAAAACAATTGCATAATTCTATAAAAAATACATTGACCTTAGATCCAAACATTCTTCACACATGAAAAAAATCACTATACTATAGAAATTTATGGCAATACTGAGTAGTGCCAACTCCTATTTGTAGGTTAGCTTCGCCTGTGAAATATCGTATGGTGAAATTTTTGTGGAGTAATTTGGCAACACTGCGAGCCACCCACTGTGGACCCTCTAAAAGTAGTGGGGGCATTGAACCTATTGACACGACATACATCGTGCAATGTGGGGGGGCTCATACATCATAAAAAATACATCGTAGCCGTTTACGCTGGGGGCCGCCACCTACAAAAAAAAATAAGGCACCCAAATACATCGTAGGCGTTTACGTTGAGGGACCCACCTACAAACATAAGGTCCCAAAATAAGATTGAGCAAAAATAGGGCTAGAACATCGTCAAATGCTATAAAATCAACAACAAATACATCAAAATCATCAAAAATAAGTCACAACTGAGGTTAAATACTAGGCCCACCTACAAGGATAACATAGAAACAACCAGTTTTACACTTTGTAGGTTATTTTAAACCGTAAAAGGCTGTAAAAAAGTGAATAAGTTAAGTTATATCACGTAAGATCATGACATACCTACAAAGGTGAGGTTCCAAAAATAAGATTGAGCAAAAAATAGGGCTAGAACATCGTCGAACGCAATAAAATCCATAAAAAATCATCAAGATCATCAAAATATGTCACAACTGAGGTTAAATACTAGCCATACCTACAAGGGTGGCGGAGAACCAATACGTTTCCACTAATGATAGCCCACTCGCAAAACTGAACGCGGCGATCTGGGTCGTCCTTTGAGAGGTGTTGCTGCATTTGCCTCTTATACGGATGCCACTTGTGCCTCTGCAGCGCCCCGTACACTGAACTGTGACTTACATTACATTGCATTGCTGTACGACGTGTGCTTTGCTGCTGTGACGTCGAGAAAGAGGCCAGCACTGCCATATCATGTGCTTCATCCGTGACTGTCTGCGGTCGTCCACTACGCGGTCTTTCGAAGACCGTGCCCGTCTCCTCCAATTTGGTTAATAACTGTGCCACTGCAACATGGGACACAGGGTGAAGTTCTGGATGACGAAGGTTGAAATCGGCAGCCACTGCACGAGAATTTCTCCCACCCTACAGTTTGACGTTCTGGATGCTTTCTTCAGTTGTTAACGGCATGGTTCAGCACCTGCAACAAAGAGGTGAACATCACTTATCACCAAATGAAGTAACATGAAATCTGATTTCAGATTTGACATCCTGACGAAATTCTAGCCAATAGCCATGTATCACATGACAGACATATCAATTTAAATAAAAAAGTTGAATTTATGATGGCGGAACCATGGTGGCAGCTGTCCGCGAGACATACTTCAAAAGGTTTCCCCCTAGGGCTATTTTATATCGCCCATATCAAATTCCATGAAAATACATCACTGCGGATTTTACAACGGGTGGTAAGGGACTTCTGATACATCATGTAGATTCTTTTCGCTAGGAAAAAGTTGGCCCTTTGATATGAAAAACTGAATGCGCCACAATTCTGTTCTTGTTAATGTGGTACTAATTTAAATTCATCAAAACAATCCCTTATAATGAACGGAATTTAACAAAATTATTAGGTTGCTCAAAATGTATTTAAGGTTTTCCGAAAAAAAATCTACTATATATGTATTGGATTAGAATTAAATTTCCATAGAGGCGTTAAACAAATAATAACAAGAATTTTAAATTATTTTAAAGGGTTTTAAGCATTCTTGTAAAACTGTCTACAGGTGTCGAATTCTTCAATGATCTTCCATAATTACAAATCCCTAAGTATATCCTCAAAGGGAAATGAAATGGAAGGGATTTGAAGTAAGGAAACCAAAAGAAAATACAATGGTTTGGAATTTAATATTCTCGTGGTAGTGATTTCATTCCAATCAGAAAAATAAATTTTGGATTGAAGAAACACATTCAAGCGTATTATATGAGGTAGAAATTACAGAATCTATTTTATACTGCCTAAAACAAGAAGAATAGCGAAATAACACTCATTTTTCATTTTTCGTAGACAAAACAGGTAAGTAGACATGTATTTGTCGCCTTCTATTATACAAAAGTAATACACACGTCCATGCGCGTATATTCTCAGATTTTCTGCCACCTAACAAACAAACAGTGCATTATAAGATACTATATACGCATTAGACACAATCATTCTTTTAAAAACGAGAGAACAAAGTTACTTTGCAGATGTGAAATAAGAACTATATTCGAAAAAATTACTTATCTTTTTTCAGCTCTAGCGGCACAGCTCAATGGAAGCAAGGCAGTATTTCTAGATGACCCGGAAAGTGGCAACGTTACTTGGAGTAAGTTATTTTTTCATAATCTAAGTACTAGCCTGCCTGTGTTGCAAAGTGGTTACATAGGGCGCTACAAAGCCATGTGTCTCATATTCGAATCTTGGATAAGACATGGTCATTTTAATGTCATTATTCTTCTTTTACCACCATTACTCCTCAGGCAGATTCCCTACTGATATTGCCAGAAAATCCCTCGTCCTTTTCCTCTGGAAACTGTGGAAATTACCAAGTTACCTGCTTTCATGTGTCAAATGAAGTACAAAATGGAAGATCTGATAATCTCCATGAAGCTGCGTCCCACCTTACGTTTTGGCAAGTGGCCCGGGTCAAAGTTTTAGTCGGTTATATATGGACGATAGGGTACCAAAATTCTCAATTGATAAAGTCAGTTTTTGGATCAGAAATAATTCTGTAGTTGAAAGTCGGACAACATTGTGTTATTTGGTGTAATGCGTATATATGGAGTTACACATGGTGTCCTGAAACAACTTCAACAACTGATGGGTGCTGGAATGTATCATAAAAACCAGTACCGTTTCCTCTAAAACATTACCTCAAAAGTTCTAAGTTTGTAAATACTTCTTAAAGCATCGCAAGTATCATAAGAGTGATCATTTGCTGGGTTGTATAGAAAAGGTAGATTTTGAGCTCATATAACTCAGGAACTTAGAGCTTCTGAGGAAATGTTACTGGTTTTTATGATACCTACCAGCACCAAACCGTTCTTTGTTTAGGACACCCTGTATATATGCATGTACATATATATGTGTGTGTAAGGGGTTGTTTTGGAGAGAAAGATATTCACATGTGTATAAAGTAGTGGCCTGCTCGCATTCCACAACTTACGTTCTTTTTCTATTGTGGTTCAAACCAACAACACAGAAGTTGACGATTAAGCTCAAAATTTAATTTCGACATGTCGTCGTAATCTCTGGTAACGACTATGCTTCTATCACTTTCTCTTGAGTAACTTAGTATTTTACAGTTTTTTTACGCTTTTCACTAGATTTTGAAAAACCTCTATTGTGTTTTACCTTTGTTTAACATAGTTTATACCACATTTTAGAGTGTAAATATACAAATAAGAGATAGGAAGATAGAAGATAGATAAATTAGATAGATAGATAGATAGATAGAGAGAGAGAGAGAGAGAGAGAGAGAGAGAGAGAGAGAGAGAGAGAGAGAGAGAGAGAGAGAGAGAGAGAAATTTTAACGGATCACATTTTTTTCAGCTATGGGCTCGGGTATTGATCTTTCTAAAGGGTGCAGTAAGTTATCATTATTCGTAATTTTTCCTAGCTTTATATTAATATGAATGTATTATAATTAAGATTGGTTTGGTTTGATTTGTTGTTTTAAGTCCACTTTGTACACAGTAAGACTAATCGGGACTGGACTTACAGTTTAAAGTGGGATCCTAACCACTATGTGCCTCCACCGGGTATGGAACCTGGGACCCCTTGATTACAAGGCAACGACGCTACAACTCCGATATCGGGGAGGCCCCATATTATAATTAAGAGGCTATCTACATAGTCCAGTTATGTGTGGGTGTAAGGAAGAGAGAGAGAGAGAGAGAGAGAGAGAGAGAGGGGGAGATAGTGAGATAAAACAAAAATATTTGATACTGTCCTTCCTACAAATTACTCGGCTCTGGAACCAAGTGGAATGTACATGTAAAGGAAAAGTGGGGTACTTTTTGCACTGGACAATCGTAATATTCTCCCAGTGTTAGGAAGGTTTGAAGTTTAAGTGCACTTTATGCACAGATAGGCTAATCGGAACTGGACTTACAGTTTAAGTATGGAATCCAAAATATCACGAACCTCAATGGTATCAAACTACAGGGTGGCTCAATAAGTCACTTAACACCCTCAGTACAAGGCCACTGCGGCATGGAATGTAAAAATGGCGATGACCAATCATTGCCTGGCCAAGGGGAAACCACATTCACGCCACCCACACGGTCGGCGGCCATCTTGATGTCCGCCATCTTGAATTCAACTTCAGAATTTTAAATGGGAAGGAGGTCGTGCGACATATCAAAATGGGCTAGAATTTCACGAGAAATGCAATGGTGAAGGTTTTTTCGACGTATATTTAACCAGTAAAAAGTTATGACTGAATTCTTGTACCAATTTGCTCCATTTCGAGGTGTTAGAAAAATGCCTTCAAATTTGTTTAGCGCTTCGGTAATGCATCGAGATCAAAGTGACGTCTAGGGAGAGAAGTTCGCATGCCATTGCACACGATTTTAATCGGATACATCCACGAAGAGCTGCGCATTATAAATGGTTGTCGCGAACAATTTACAGTGTGACGCTTCCATTGAATTAAAAGTCCTTCACGGTGACAAGGCTAATGTTTATATTCATAAGGAAGTTTATAAACACAATATTCGATCCTTTTTATCTGATAACCCATTTTCGACAGATCAAAGCTGAATGGTTAGTGTTGGTAAGTTAATGGTGTGGCGTGCTGTGTGGAACACGATTGGTTAGTCAATTTTCCATCAACGGAACCTTAAATGCTTAGGGCTACTTGGATTTGTTAAATAAACAGTTTTTTCATCCTTGCTTATGGAAGAATGTACTTTTTACAGAGTTTTTTCAATAGGGAAGAACTCCAGAACACTTATGGGAACGTTATGAACCTGTTTTTGTCCAAAGTTAGTTATCAGATGACAAGGGTCACATATTCTGTTTATAAACTTCCTTATGAACATAAACATAAGCCTTGTCACTGTGAAGGACTTTTAATTCAATTGAAGCGTCACACTGTAAATTGTTCGCGACAACCATTCATAATACACAGCTCTTCATGGATGTATCCGATTAAAATCGTGTGCAATGGCATGCAAACTTCTCTCCCTAGACATCACTTTGATCTTGATGCATTACCGATGCGCTAAACAAATTTTAAGGCATTTTTCTAACACCTCAAAAAGGAGCTAATTGGTACAAGAATTCAGTCATAACTTTTTACTGGTGAAAGATACCTCGAAAAAACCTTCAATATTGAATTTCTCGTAAAATTCTAGCCCATTTTGATATGTCGCTCGACCCCCTTCCCATTTAAAATTCTGAAGTTGAATTCAAGATGGCGAACATCAACATGGCCGCCGACAGTGTGGGTGGCGTGAATGTGGTTTCCCCTTGGCCAGGAAATGATTGGTCATCGCCAATTTCACATTCCATGCCGCAGTGGCCTTGTACTGAGGGTGTTAAGTGACTTATTGAGCCACCCTGTACAACAAAAAAGACGACGTTACCGCTTGTCCATCGGGAAGACCTTCTCAACATTTTGAGCTTGGTTCTGTAACTGTCTAGTGAAGAATGGAGACGTGAGAAACATTAATGCTTATTGTAAGGTAACAATTATGCAATCTATTTATAATCATGTATTATAAACACAAAGAAAAAATAGTTTTGTTTAATGGTTTTCCGGCACTTTATACACATATTTTCAGTTGAGATTGTAAATCAAGTGAGATAATATATATATACATATATCATTTGATAGTGTGAATTCTAACATTACAATATACTAGAATTTCTCAAACAGTAGTACACGATATGGAAGTATAATTAATGTGAAACTTAATAAAGTAAAGTTTAAGATAACTTAAATTTGTATGGTGTATTTTTGTTCACCCTGTACTAAAATAATTACACTTATGTTCCCTGGAGACCAACAACACTGACCATAAAGGACAACTGGATTAAATTTAAATTAAGAATAACAATTACTATCCCCTTCCATTTCTTCCCTTTACGTCTTGTGTTCAAAGGCCCAGATGCCAAAACCCAATCAAACCCTTAAAACATGCAAAATCAATGCTCTCTGTAATGCATAACAATGAATATGCAACATTCACTTCTCATGCTATTCTTCCTATAAAATTTATTCACTTGGTATGCACGACGAAGTTGTAAGAGAATACATAATTAATGTACATATAAATTTGGCAACAATGTGGTCAGTTCAGACAGGAGATGATGTAATTAGCACTATCTTCCTACCACCTATTGTAGATAATATGGTTTCATTCACACATAATTTTAAAAGTGACTTTTTTTTAAAAAAAAATTGTTCGCGTTGATGTTCTATATATTTTGTGAAACTTTTATGGGTGTGAAGTACACTGTTGCTCGAAATTAACAAATGTTGCATAAAATTATAATGAATATAGATATTCATGTGAAAAGAGCAAAATTATGATATTTTTCCTTCTTCTTTGTTATAATAGGTGCAATTGGTAAGTGAGATTTTGAATGCCTGTTTTGAAACAAAAAATGTTCCTGTAATAAGCTAGAGGTGGCCATAGTTCCCAAGGTGGCCCACTTTACGAAAATCATAACAAAGTTATTAAATGACACTACATCAATGTACCCAGTTCCCCTCTGGTGCACTATGCAGAAAACGAACTGTCTCGTTCTGCCAGCGGCCATTGTATGAAAGTTATTGTGTCAGGGATTGAGCAGTTGTTGTTATTATTTTAAAGTAAGTAATAAATGCATGTTTGTACGTCCTAAATAATAAGGAATGTTAATATTTTATATATATATTTTGAAAGCTCGTTTAATTATGTATATTTTTGATCACATAGTTACATTGTAAAAATGCTTTTTGTGTCAAAGGAACGATACCTATTTTCGCTGAAAAACGTAGCCCTGAGGCGAGGCGAGTTCCTAAGTTGACCAATGGCGGGCCAACTTGGGAACAGGTTACACTCGCCTCTGGAATTTACACATTTTTACATTAAAATACGTCTTATTGTTAAAGATTACTTAATAATGCTAAATGTGCACAGACTTTCATGAATCACTAAATGTTATTAATATGTTGGGTTTAAATGTTAAATACTTCAGTGATAACTTTTTAGCGGAAGTGTTTTTTAAATTTATTACGAAGACAATTAGTGGGGTGAAATTAGCTAACATTTTGCTCCAACCGAAGTTATATACTACAGAAGTTTTTTTCCCCCAGGAACGTTCCCCAATGTTAGGACAATTCAAATCCAAATGCCAAGATATGGAAGCTTGGGGGAATCATTCTACATACGAGGGTCTGTCAATAAGTAACCACGGAGGTCGACTATACGTCGTTACTGTACATAATGCATGTCCCAAATCAAAATTTTGAGAAACAATTTTTCTAATAAATTCTAAAAAACGAATAAACATGTATAATTATGTTCTCTTGAGGACAAGCAACATTTCCTACGAAACTAAAAGCAGTGGGCTTATAAAATCACTTTATTCATGAGCCACCTTGGGAAGAAATGTAACGGTTTTTAAATTATCTTTTTATTTTTAGAAAGTTACAGCAATTTTACAAACAATTTATGTGGTACATGTTGCTAATTAGTTATAAGAATTATTTCTTAAAATGTAGTAAATTTATCTCTCATTGGAGATTTGTAAATTGCCCTAGAAGCTTAGCTATGGCCACCTTTGTCTCATCTACCTTATGATTAGACCTTGGATTTTTAGGTCCTAAAAAGTATGCTTTTATGTTCAGAAAATAGACTCCATAAATCATAAAATAGGTTCTAAAATCATAAATTTAGCTGCAAAATACTGACGTAGGTTCCATAAAGCTTAAAGTGGATCAAAATTTCGGAAAAATACTGATTCGATACAACAATTAAAAACAAAATTTCAAAAGAACAGTAAGAAATTTAATATAACAACAAAATATTAATTTTCTAACCACATATTCATTGGTATACGTCATTTTCAAAATTATGAACAAACAATTGTAATACTATACTTGTGCTTTTGTGTTAACAAAAGATACTTGTTGATATGGAAAATTAATTACTCATATATAATTTTCTGCACAATACCACGGTAGCTACTGCTAACTGGGAATTCCGGGAATTATGCGTGGATTGTTTTCTCCGGGAATTATGTGTGAATTTTTCTCTGTACATGTGAAAAATTGCAACTTCTCTTAATTAAAACCTATTGAAATTATACATATTTTTAATTGCTCTGAGGCAAGTATTTCACAGTTTAGCAGTGATCGTCAAGAGAGCAACGTGGAAAATAAAACAGAATTCTCTTAATCCAATTACTTTCTTAGTGTTCTTTGCGGAACAACCTATCTGACCGATAGAAGATTATTGCAATATAAGAAAACTTAAAGTTGATTGAGTTTGAAATTCTTATACAATTATCAATTTTCATAGATTATTATATCCCTTAGAATATGATACTTTTGGAGGTTCTACAAGCAAACGTCAAAACTATACTAAATTGATCATATTAGGGTCACCTACCATATATTTTGTATTTATTTTAAAAAAACTTATCAGAATAAGAGCTACAAACCGGTTATGTTGAGACACTTGTGTTTGGAAATGTATCATGCTGCCCTTTGAAAAATTTTGCACCCATCACTATACTTTACCGTAATAATCAATGCACTACCAAAATAAATTTGAAGCAAAAAAGATTTGCGGTTATGTAGAAACTAATATGATAGTCATTTCGATTATAGTTTTCTGTTTCTATTAAAAATTTCTAATTATCTCTGAAAATATATTTCATTTGTTTTTAAAATTTTCAGTTTTGGTTGTTTTAGCCCGATTTCCTATCACGAATCCCATTCGGTCACCATCTACAGGTTCTATCTTTGTCCAACGTTACGAATAAAATTGAAACAGTAAAAAAATAGCCCATAGAGAACGTCATTACGAAACACAAATGGGATATATACACATCATATTTTGTCTATATGTGTGTGTGTGTGTGTATGTGCATACACACATGTATTTACACATATACGTTTTGTAATCCTACTCTTCATTTCAGGGTACTGAAAAAAACACAAAATATCTGGTTATCTAAAATATTCATCAGGGATGACGAATATGCATGTTCTATTTTGAATACGATTTTGACATAATTTAAATAGACCAAGAAATGATTTAAAAACATATACTAAAGAATAATAAGACAAGTTTAAATCAACCTCATACTTAAGCTCCATTACCAGTTATACTATAGAGATATTCGTAAGTAAACTTGTTTAATTTACTGATTAAACATTAACGAATTTTGTAATTTGTAATGTGTTACTTTCAGATATGAAAGAGTATTATGATAAAGTGAGTATTGTAAGACACAGTACATTCTAAGTGTGAACATGGAACAGTATGTACAGCAAAATATTAAATATTTATTAAGGAAATAAATTATTTTGAATTGTCTCTGAATACCGGAATACAATAACAAGGTTCCTTCTTAGTAAGTAAAGGGTAAGCTTCTAGCATAAGAAACTGTATAACCTCTGACACGTGACTGAAAAAAATAAACTTCGAAAAATGTTGGTGGCGTATTCTGGGAAGGTGTTATTAATGATGAGCATGACATTGCTGGCGATGTTGCCTAAGACCGATGAGAGGCCGACACGTGGTAACAGTCCACATACGTAGGATTGTAATACTCCTTCAAAATGATTGTTAAGAATACTTTACCAAGTTTGATTCTGTTAGTAATTTTCAGTTACTGTAAGACATGTTGGACATGATAATGATAGGCTTATGTCTTCGGTAGCATCAATGTATCAATGGTATACTAGAGGAATCTATGTGAAAATTTATTATTTTTGAAATGTTAAGCAGAAGATTTCTTTTTAGAAAAGCAAATATTTTTTTAAAGGGGTTATATAATCAGTTAGATTATACTACTCGTTAACGTTGCTAAGAATGTATATGTATAGCAGAAAATTATTTCAAATAAGATCAGGAAACAATTGGTTTGTTCGTAATTGAACACAGCGAGCTTCGTGTCGTAAACGTTCCATCACAAACAGTTTTTTTATACGTGCAAAACTACATAATCTGACGTTAATACCTGTGTTTATATAGTAAAAAAATGCATTAATGGTCTTTTCACCATAGTTGCTTGTTACTAGTACTTTTCCTCATCGTGTATATTCCTATGTGAGCTATTTGTACAGTTTTGTTTGAATATTACATAAATTCACAGCAAATCCGTTGCAAATTCCCACCGAAAATAAATATAGAAAAAAGCTAAATACATTGCAAATATGCAAACCCCGACATGACTAGAAAACAGACAAGAACTGATATAGTTGAAGTTTGCAAATTGATAAAATGGCGTCACTAGTACAGGAGGAGTTTCTGGTTTGCTTACAGCTTCCCTTTGCTATTTAGCATGTGGTTCACAGCATTTCTGAATGAACGTCAAAAGCTGGCAAATATCAAAAAATATAGGACTGACTATTCGAAGGAAATCCCACTCCTTTACTGTTACGTCTTAATTGCATAACCGGGCTTAGAACAGTAGTATAATCAGGTTCCTTCAAAATAATGCTTGGTAGGAGGCCTAATATTTTTATTAATTTCAGCACAATGGTAAACAAATTTGGTGATGTTCTTGTCGATTTTATACTATTGAAAATCTGTGATTTTTACCTCGTACTTGGTACGAGTGTCGAGGTCTATTGTTTTTATTAATTTAACCACAGTGGTAAACGTATTTTGATTATGTTTTTGTTGATTTTATACTATTGCAACTCTGTGTTTTTTCACCTCATTCTTGGTGCGATTGTTATAATTTCTTACGAGTTAAATTACGTAACATTACATAATATTGTGATGCCCCCTATATTAATCACCCTTTATTGTATTTTTATAAGGTTAAACTTTTGCATCATGCTTATGAAACAGGTTATTACATAACATTACGCAACATTACAAAGGCACAGATGGTAACTTGTTGCATCATGTTTATGCAAACAGATTATTACGTAATATTTTGATGACTTGTGTCTGACGTGGTGTCCTCTGATTAGCTTTTTGTCTCAGATGTTTTTAGGCTACTTAAAGAGTTTTTTGCATTACATTATTTGAATTTATGCAACCTATCTAAATACCACACCAAAATACTCTGCGATAGTTGCAGAGTCTGACATTTTCTTGACATTTTAAAATATATACCAACATGAAAAATAACACTAAAGACCAAACATATTGTGGCATAGTCTTACAAAAACTGAAACGTAATAAAATACTAATCTGTCATGATAAGATGTGACGTGACAGTTGAGTCAGTTTTGCGAGATCAGTTGAAGAGTACGGACGTGTTGTTGCAGTGCTCCTCTATACATTTTTTCATTAGCTAAGCACAGGGGGATATTTTTTATTATATGTATATATTATTTTTTTATACTTAGTACAAATATACATTTTATGTATAATAAAAAATAGCTAATATAAAATAAAACGTCATGATTATTTTTGGGTTTAAAAAGCAACAACATAATCAGCCTGTAGAGAGAATTCCAGTAAACATGGATGTATTTAGAGAAATTTATCATCAATTGAAAGGGTTACTTCTTGTTCATTTGAATAGTATTTGGTCTCATGTTGACGAGGATACCGGAAAGCACTTATTTGTATTTAATAATAACTTATCATCATATAAGTTACCTGTTAGTGGGAAAATTCAAATATACGTTTCTCCACCCAATGCGGCAGTTTTGTACATAGGTCGAAATTTGTATAGAATTAAACATAGTACATTAGTTCCTGATACGTCTTATGATGTGGAAGTTTGTGAATTTTTGTATGCTGAGATAATGGGAGATTATGATAAATTGATTCCTCTGTTTATCGAAATAAGAATAATCTATTCTCTTATTAATATATAAAATTCCTAAAAACAAAAAAAACATGGATATATTTGGTAATAGAAGGCGACAGGAGATTCCAGATAATTCCAGCGAGATTGCCAGTTTAGAAACTAAAAACTAAAGAAACTGAAATCATATTTACTCATATTACAGAATTCGCTAAATCTAAATATTGAAGCAGAGATTACAAATCTTCAAACTCAACTGATTGATGCTATAGTAAAAATTGATGGAGAACTCAAATCTTTGCTTGAGAAATATACTAATTTAGCTTCAATAGATAATCTTCAGAACTTAGAAGAGAATATTGCCAATTTGAAAAAACAACTTGATAAATTTAAACAAATCCAGAGAACGAATACCGAACAGCTGAAACAGCAATTAAATGACCAGGCAAATAGTATTCGTACCGAACTGCAAACCATCATCCAGAATATCAGAACTCAATAAAAATATGAGCAGGTAAATGCTAGTATTGCTAAATTGCAAGAACAGTTTCAATCTTTCGAAGTTCCTACATTGAAAAGTATCAAATCTGAATTACAGACAGATGAACTGCATACAGCTATAACAGAAGTTCAATCGAAACTACAGACATTGGAAAATTTTATCAATAATTTACCTTCACCTTCTGAATTAAATACTATTGCTCGGAGCGTTGCCGGCATCAAATTAAAGTTGGAGACTTATGAAGATTGTGGGAAGATACAAGGTACCTTAACTCACATAGAAGATAATATGGCAACTATGAGAAATGAGCTAACAAGTGTACAGGAAACTCTGGAATCGAAACTGCCTGGTATTACTGATATTCTGGCTATAGTTCAACAGCAAGTTACTAAGCTTGAAAGCTTGAATAATGAATCAGAATTATCGCATTTCCATCATCTTATTGACGACATTCAGAGTAAATTAGAGACACTGCAACAGTCTACACCTACGCAGGATGACATAACGCAACTGCAAGAAATTTTGAAAAATGCAGCTGATGCAACAGAACTCGATGCTATAAAATTAACTCATACCACACTTCAGAATACTGTAGCTGCTTTGCCTACTTCTCAGGAAATCAGAGCTATGAGGAGAGCAGTACATCAAATTTTAAAATCTGAGGATATCAAAAACTTTCAAGCAGAAATTGCTCAAATCAGAGAAACTGTTGCCACTCTCCCCAACAATCAAATAATTAATGAACTACATGCATTTTTTACAGAAATCAGAAGTCAAGTACACGATCTTGCTACCCAGAGTTCTAAATTGAAACTTGTAGAAAATTTACAGGAGATTGTTTCTAATTTACGTTACAAATTACTACAATTAATACACTTGTATGTATTATCTAAAAGTTTAGAACAACCCAAATACCAACAACTCATGAAGCTTTACGAAGGACTGGGCATAGCTACAATTGCATCAACAATAAAACATCTCAACCAATGTTTGAAAAATTCTGTCGTGGTATTCGATGATGTTATTCTGGAAAATCAGAATGAAATTAGAAATATTTTTACACAGGGTCGTCAAAAAGAAAGAGACTGCTTTTATTTAGCTCAAATTTATTCCAAAATTCCAAAACAAATACTACGAGATAATACAAACTTAATCTGTTTGTTTCGTCAAGATCATACTAATTTGAAACATGTATACGATGATTATGTGGGAGGAGACTTAAATTACAACTAATTTTCAAAATTCTGTTCATCTTGTTGGAACAGCGACGATTTTGGATTTGTTACTATCGACATGACTCGGAAACCTAACAATGGTAAATTCAAAAATAAAATCAGCGACTTTTTAAACTTTGAAACGATATAAAATAACCATTAATCAAAACATAAATATGACGAAACATAAAATAGAAGATAATTCGAAATTACGGGAGTACTTGTCCAAACGTTTCAAAGGTTGGAAATCAGAGAAAGGAGGTTTTTACGAACAACACAAGCTTCAAGACCAACCTATTATCGATGCAATTAGTGGTCTTGGTAAAGAGAATAAGAGTGTTACAGAAGAATTTAAAAGCCTCATCAATGAATTGGTACCTCTTACTGCTAAAAATTATGCAGATTTCCCTCCTACTCCATTATCTGGTATTGACACTCCTCTGGTACTAGGGCACCACCTGCTAAAGCAGCTATAGAAGAATCAGAGGAAATTAAGTTGGGTCCCCTGGCAAGGGATATTTGAGTACTGGAAACATCGAAAAAGGTGAGGTATTTGGTTTGTATCCAACTATGGAGGGTAATATAGGTGTAGTATGGAAAATTGGCAAGTCTAAAGTTACATTCGAAGGGGACAACATAAAAATTAATTTGGGTGGGAGAAACAGCTGGTTAAAATATCCTGGTACCGTAGGGCTATGGGAGCTCATTACCAGAAAAAAAAACAATCAAAGAATTTTACAGAAGATGATTATCAAAGTTACTCTGAAATTTTGACACTCTGTGATGCTTTGTACCAAAATAACGATGCCAGTCAAAAGCGTGTGAAATCGAGCATCGGGGATAAATACAAAAATCTGATTAAACCTATCTGGAATCAACTATAAACCGGTAGTGGTATAAAACAATACAATACTTTACCTAAGGAATTTGTATGGGTAAACGTTGTGAGAAAATTCATAGATAGGTTGCTGGTTATAGCATTGGAGGAAAATGCTGGGATCAATAATTTCCATAATGAGAAAATGGGTATTGTAAACATGATTAGTGACAAATTAGCTAATTTTATTGTAAACGATCCTCAAGGTATAGGATACTTAATTAAAATTATCAATACTTTACCTCCTAAATTCTGGAATATATCAGAGCGTCGAGGTTTAATGAATGATACTATTAATAAACTTTCGTTCGAGTTACACGTACCTTGTTACCAATATTGTGGTCCTGGTACAAAACTTGGGAAACGAATAGAAAGAGGGGAAAGGGTTATTAATCCTCTGGATGCAGCTTGCAAAGAACATGATATTGCTTACAACGCACACAAAGATCTGAAGGATCGTAATGTGGCTGATCAAAATTGAAAATGGTAGGTTTTGGAAGATAAGAGCAGAGATGCATCATTGGGTGAAAAAATAACAGCGTTGGCTACAACCATTGCTATGAATACAAGACAAAAATTAGGGTGGGGTTTGTAATATAAATAACATGAAAAATAATAATCATAACAACAACAATATGAAACCAAAAGGAGTTGTATACCAAATACCATATCATGATCTTAAAAATTTAAAACTTAATTCGATTTTAACTAAAAAAACAACAAGAAAAAAAGAAGCAATGTATAACCAAAGGAAATGGATTGAAATTATTACTCAGTACGCCACAATTAAAACGATTGCAAAATTCAAGAAAGAAAACACACAGTGGAGGATTTATATTCAGCATTCCAGCCATCCTGGCTGCATTGGGGGAGTTGGGAGCTTTGCTGGGGCTAGTGCTGCTATTGCTAAAACTGTAATTGATTCGAAAAATAATAAGGCAGAACTAGAAGAGCAGAAGCGTCATAATGTTTCCATGGAGAAACAAATAGGCAAAGGTGTGAAGTCTAGATCACTCAGAAAATTAGATAAAAGAAGAAGATCTTACCAACCAAGACATTTAATCTTTAATTATAATATTTAAAATTAAACATTTCAGGGGTGTGTTATGTCTGATTCTCTCTCTAAAGGTAGTTCTCACTCTCGAGTATGTAGCGTGGTGAATTTGGACAAGTCCGAAAACATTGGTACCCACTGGATATGCTATTATATAAAAAAATGACAATACTTTTATATTCGATTCTTTCGGAGGGGTACCCTCTACAGAATTAATTCGTTACTTGAAACATGTTAAAATTTATTACAACGACGATCGTATTCAAGATTTCGATCAAATTATATGTGACCATGTTTGCATTACGATGCTCAGAATTTTAAATAAAATACCAAACATCAAATTAAAAGTTTTCAAAAAGCTGTATTACATATTAAATATGGGAATTTTTCATCTCTCCAGCGAGACTTCGGTTTTGAAACTACATCTTCAAGATGATATTATCTATCCAAAATCCATATCTCAAAGAGCATTATACAGCATGTATCTGAAACCGAAGAAACTACCTACAACAATAATACATTAGTAGGTAATGAAAAAATAATTATTCCTCCTGGACAGTATAACTTATCTACATTACAATTTGAACTTCCAACCACTGTCTTGCTTTCTCAAAATTCTGTAAGACACAGAGTAGAGATTGTAACTACCAATGAAACAATGGACTTATCTACCATGGGAGAACTTTTAGGATTTGAGAACAATAGCAAATTAGAACCAGGTGTTAGGCACATAGGTAAATTTATAACAAAATTCTTAGCTATTGAGACATTGAATATTCACTGCAACATTGCCAAAGGTATGATTATCAAAGCAGAAGAAAATTCGATTGGCAGTCACAAGGAGACAGGTGTCATTCCTAGATGTAAACCGAATTCGGAATTTATGGGACCTATCTTCTATTCTCCAATCCCACCAGTCTATTTCCCGGTTTCTATTGATAAAGTTAATTACATAGAGATAACAATTACGAATGAGAAAAATGAAATCATTGATTTTGCCGGTGCTAATAGCACTGCAATAATATAAATTAATATTTAAAATATATAAATAAATACCAAATGGAAAATATCGAGAGTTATGAATTACAGTCCTT
Source organism: Lepisma saccharinum (assembly GCF_977018435.1). Lineage (NCBI taxonomy): Eukaryota > Metazoa > Arthropoda > Insecta > Zygentoma > Lepismatidae > Lepisma > Lepisma saccharinum. The sequence goes on along the minus strand of NW_028142974.1, from coordinate 25,643 downwards.
CCCACCAAACAGGAGGACATTTGCAAATTTGAATCAGCCCAATAAAATGACATCACTGTGGCGGACGGATTCATTCATTCACATAGATGAGATCTGTATATAAAATTTGATATTGTAAAAGAAAGTAATAGTGAAGAATATCCCCTCTCCGGGGCTAATATAAAACTTATAGATAATGTTGTTCCATTCTTATTTTCTCAAATTGAAGTCAGAAAGCATGGTACAGTAATTGACAGGATTGATTGTCCTGGAATTACATCCACTACAGTGGGGACATTGAAACTGTTCAAATCAGAGAGTGCATATTATAAAGTTTGTGGGTTCGAAGCTGGAACAAGAATTCAAGCAAAATGTCACACAGTACTGTTCTCTATGAGATTGCTATTTGGAAATTTGAGTGTCATATTTCGCAGAGCACCCAATGATCATATTGCCATCATGAGATACAAAACTTTAAATGCAGATGGAACAAACTAATGAGGCTAGTTTACCCGAAGCTGCGAAATGAGTGATCCAGTCTATGGAGTTGCGAATGGCTATACTTGAATATGAATCGAATTATGCTCTCAAATACAAAGCCAACATTTTGAAAAATCCTCATATTCCGATACAGTTTTACACATACCAATGCATTCGGAGGTCAGTGGAGGGTAAATTGTTTGAATTTGATCTTACTAATAAGTTCCAATCTTTGCAATATGACATACCAGAGTTTGTAGCTGTGCTGTTTCAGACAATCAGGAAAAGAATAGCAGCCAGTTTGATAATTGTTAAGTTAAAAATGTGTATCTGAAGAATGGCAGAAATGAAGTATTTCCACGTAAAAATTAGAATTTTAATATTACAGAACAAGATTATTTAAAATTATATGAAGCTTATAGTGCATTTAAAAGAGTAACTGATGGTGACATAGATATGAATTATAATCCAGATGATTTCTTAATTCACAGACAATGTTTTTAATCTATGCATCAAAAAGAAAATTGGTAATTATAAATGATCGAACTAATATTAAATTGGTATGTGAATTTCTTGAAACTCTACCTGGAAATACTACATGCAGTGCAATTTTAATTGTGGAGAAATCATATATTTATGATGTTAAAAAGAGTGATACAAAAATTTTAATAGGAGAGAAAAATATATAAAAAATTAAACTACATGAAGATTTTTGTTGTTATTTTCAAAATTTTGGTTTCATGTTTGGTGTATTTTTTTCAAATGTGTTGAGTGCAATTATTATTAACTTCTAAATAAAGTGCCCCGAAGGCAAAGTATGGATTCCACACTCGAGAATACACCTTTTGTCGTCGTGTGGATCCAGGGCTACTTTTTTTATTTTATTCGTTGTAATCTCATGGTTTGAGCTTTGTATTCTACTATCCTCCAGAAGTATCCTCGACTGTAAAGAAAGGCAATCGATATAATCCTGGAATGTTAGTTTGTTTTCCACGGTATCTTTGTACGTTCCTTTTGCTTTCTTCGTGAATCTGCTTTCTGTTCTGAATGTATACATCTTCGAACGCAGACAAGCGAACTCAACAATAATATCACTGTTATACTCATCTTTCAATTTACCGAGAACCTTCTGGTTGCGGGAAGGAATTCCAAATATGTTTGTTTGAGGGTAGGAAGAAGTGTCGAAATACTCAAGCATGGAAAGATGTTTAAGATCTTCGTAGAGGTTAGGTGTTTGTATGTCATAAATAAAACTATCAGTGTCCATGTACAAAATTGACAGCTTATCGTTATAGAAAGGTTTCATAATATTATAATGAAATTCGAACATGTACAGTTTCGACAAGTCGAGAACTGTTGCACCAACGTAAATAGGTTTTCTGAATTTTATCAATTTTATATCTAGATTAAAAAGTGTTAAATTCTCGTAAATTTTTCGCGATTTGAATCTGGGATTAGACACCAATTTTCTACATTTATTGTTATCTGAAACCAATTTTATGTCTATATGCTTTCTGACGTTCTCCATTGTTTTTTCATAAACGGCATTATTCATTAGTTTATAAAAATCTTTATCTAATTCTGAAATGGCAGGTGTTCTGTATCTCGTGTTGGTCTGAATATAAGATTTTAACCATGGAGAGTGTTTGAACTTGAGAATTCTTCTCACATTTACTACCTGAACACCCTTCCCAATCAAAAACTGGATATTCTTGTAGTGGACGACATATCTCTCTTTCCACTCCAGAGTTAACATAAGCTTGCTTTGATTAGAATCAGGTGGACATTTAATTTCGGAAGCCGGAGGTTTATCGGAAAATGTATCATGCAAATTATTTGGAAATTCAATATCCACCTCAATGAACAGACCAAATTCACGATCGTCGAAACGATTAATATCAATTGAAATGGGATCTATTCACTGCAATCCTCCGTAGGGAAGTTTTTGTATCATTGCAAATCCATAGAGATTGTTTACGTCAGCGTAAAATATGTAATTCGAAGGTCGATTTGCATCGTATTGATTCTCAGACATGTGAAGGTTGTTTGCCTGCGTAACTCTGCGAGCATTGCACCATACCTACACGTATCCCTCTTTCTATAAAAAGTAACATGTCCACGTCCGATATCAATTCCAACTTGATCCTGGTCTGGAGCAACATAGCATACCACGCCAATCCAGGAAGACTGTAGAAGTATGTTGGATCTAGTTTATAAATATTTATTGCTGTTTTTCTGAATACCTGAAAAATATCAGCAAGTATTGTTACGTCTAATTTGAGATATGCATCGTGATAATCGCCGAGAATATTCCATCTTCCATATTAATTTCGCATGTTCGTATTCTTCATTCGTAATTCCGGTCTTTTGCAGTTGACTGAAGAATTCTTTTTGAGGTGGGAGAGTGTCATCATCAAATTTAGATTCATCGGTTATATATACGTAAGGATAAATACCTTTACGTTTAATCAGTTCTACGTGTATGTTGGGAAAACCAAATTTAATAATTTTAAATTGTTCGTCAGTAAGTTTACTCACTAAAGCTTCGAGCCTTGCCGATAAGAATTTCAAAGAATCTAGAAACTTCATCTCTAAAATATAATTTGTTCCTGGAATTTTAACTTTTTTACTTATAGAAATATAACGTTCATCGTTTTGAGAAAGAATATCTATTTTTTGGATATTGTATCCAATATTCCTAATTAAAAAGTGGAAGTCGTAATTGTATTCAATGTGAAAAAATATTGGTACGAATTTAGGCTTCTGGATCTTGAGGTTGCAGGTGCTACAGATTCCACTAATGTAGTTTCCTGTGATATGATTATGGTGAAATATTTTCCGATTCTCATCCGTGAAATGTTGATCACACACCGGACACGTTTCAGTGTTATTGTAAGATTGAAGTTCATCGCTAGATAATGGAAGCATTGATTTCGATTGTCATAAGAGGCTGCCATTTTCTCAACCTCCTCCACCATCTTTTTAAAAGAGAGTTCAATAACATTCGGTCCGCGATATATATATGGTTTATCTATCCTATCCTGCCAAGCAACAACATATCCAAAACTATTTGGATCATAAAGCTGGTACGGTGTTGTGGAAGAAAATTCGGGATCCGGATCGCAATAGGACAATGGTTTGAGAAAAACCTCAAAGTCTGCGGTGATAATTGCCGGATGTTCCAACAAGGCCTTGTACATTTTAAATTCTTCGAATTCATTTGCTTTGGGCATTAACATGCGAGCCGGTCTGTTCACTCCACAGTAGATTTTATGTTCAGCAAATTTTTGTTTGGCTTCTTGATTTTGGAAATGTTGGTAATTATGTTGGTCACGATCCTCGAATACGGTTAAACACCTTGGACAAACTTCGATGTGTGTGCACGATGCTTGGTTGTTTGGCTTCTGACTAAGCGGGAGAGTGAACGAATTAGCGTATAATGGTGAACATCATCGCCAGCAATGAGAAGCAGATTGATTTCCACGGTTTCGTCATCAACAATATTAGTTATCTTAACAGGATGCCCAAAATGCTTAACTGAAGTATACGAATATACATTTATAGCTAATCGTTTTCCTTCTCCATTTCGTGCCCTGTTTTCAAACTTTGCTATGTCAGAAATAGTAACAGGGTATTTGATGCCTGTCATAGCATATTCAATCTTGTCTACATATTGTGCTTAATGACTAACCTGTTGCGGATTACTTGAACAATGAACTGGGTGAAGCGCCACTAAAATGCATCACATAAAACACTTATTGTCAGTGTTATGAATATTCAGAACGGCTCTCTTATGCTGAATTTCTACTGGAAGTGGAACGTAGCTGGAAGCAGAAAAAGGTGTAAATTTGTTTACATAAGCGATTAATCTGTGAGGACTTTTGCATAGAAACCAACCCGAACCCTCACAATCGAACTCGTCGTGTTTCCTAATCAATTCACTATTAAAATTAGAATAAAAAACGTTCAAATTATCAGTCTGCCAAATAAAGAACTTGTTTTTTTTTGTTTTGTGAAAAAAAATATTTCTTGTACCATTGGTTTTCACATATTTACAGATTAGATCAACATATACTTTTATGGAGTTGTTTTCCAGTATATTTTTCAAAATATTTATGATAGATGTTTTAATTTCACCCAAGAAACAAGAAATATCACAGCGTTGTTTCGAAGTAAAAAGAAAATCTAGGATTTGGTTGATGAATGCAGATCTAATAGGCGTTTGTTCGTTAGACATCATAATTTGTTTGGAAGTAGAAGCTTCAGTTTCAAGATGATCAATTTTTCTTTTCAATGTTCCATGTACGGTTGATGCAATGCAAATTTTCATGTGTTTACTTAAATTAGCAATGCTAATTTTTTTTCCACATTGAGGACAAGGCTTAGTAGGTAAAAAACGATTTATGGTTGAACCTGTTTCGCTACATCTTGCCTTATGCTTGCTAATATTAGTTTTGGAGATTAATTTCCCACAAATAGCACATTTGATGAACTTGGTAGATAGAATTTTTTTTATATGCTTTTCTAGAGAAAACGCAAATCGAAAAGATTAAGTAAATAACAACAAGACGCACAATTGACTCAAAATTCAATGAGAGAATTACAATAATTGATAGAATGTAACTTAAAAAAACAATAGTTATATTTATAATAGAATTTTTCAGCTTAGGTATTTATATATAAATTTTCTCGGGAAAATACAAAAAAACGCACAATTAAGTCAAAATTAAATCTATGTGAAAAAAACACTTAAATCACCTTCAAAATAAAATAAAATTAAATCACATTCAAAATAAAATAAATATTTGTACTACGTATAAAAAATAAATAATAATTACGATAAAATTTTTAGCTACGTTATTTATACAATGTGATTCTAAAGGTATAGTACAAACGAAAACCACAGATACCTCCCATGAAATAGAGCCGAAAGTTCCCCTTCCACTTTGCCGAGAGATGCCTCCGTGAGGAGCTAGACAACGCCGAAAACGTGTGAAAATGAACTTCACACCTCTGTACAGCCAGTACCAGTGAAGATAGAAAGGCGGAACAAACGAAGTCAAAAGGAACACCAAAGTCGCCCATCCGTGTGGCAGCTGCGCAACGCATGCGCATGGGGTTCCACAAAGGAAATAGGAGTGTCCCGCAAGACAAGTGAAGGGAAAGGGTAACGATCGACAACGGTAGGGACAAAAGAAGCAATGAAGCATGAAGTAACAATTGCACAGCGGGAAACAAACACATGCAGCGCGTGGGGAGTCCCCAAACACAGTGGGGAGACACTGCAGCAAGAACAAAGCACGGTACAACCAAAGAGAAAGAGGACCGGACGGGGAATGGTACCTGTCAAGGAGACAACAAATGCGGGACGAGGGATTCCCCGTAGCAGCACCGAGGGGATGTCACACAGAGGTCGTGCGCCAGCAGGACAAACACAGCAACTACGGGCACAGGAGGTTTATTGCCACGCAAAGGTGCACTTACAGATAGGAATAGTACGTAGTACGTAGTCGTACCCCGGACTGACGTTGTTACAAAAGTTGCTCAAATTGACGACCACCACATTCAATGCAGGCATTGCAGCGTCGCAGGAAATTCTGGCGAACCCTATCAAAAATCCCTGGCATGGTACACACCTCGGCCGATTCTGCAAGTATCCGCGCTACCAATGTTTCCTTGTCAGGCACCGGGGTCTCATAGACGAGGGTTTTCACGTGGCCCCACAAGAAGAAATCCATTGGTGTGAGGTCAGGCGAACGGGCGGGCCAGGGGACGGGGCCCTCTCTGCCGATCCAGCTCTGTGGGTAGGTACGGTGCAAAAGGGTTCGCACTGTGCCATCAAAATGTGCAGGCGCTCCATCCAATTGAAACCACATACGATGTCGCACGTTGAGGGGCACATCTTCTAGCAGCTCTGGAAGGACTGATGCAAGAAAGGTGCGATAGAGGCGGCCATTTAAACGTGGTGGCAGTAGGTATGGACCGATAATCTGTTCATCGATGATACCTGCCCATGATATTCACTGCAAACTGGGTCTGATGGTGCACCTCGACTGCTGCATGTGGATTTTCATAATCCCACACATGGCTGTTTCGGCAATTGAAGATACCCTCACGGGTGAATGTTGCCTCGTCCGTGAAAAGCACATGGCGCACAAAACAGGGATCGTCGATACAAAACTGCAACAGTCGTTGACAGAATTCCACACGTCGTGGGTAATCCCCAGCCTGCAACGCGTGGACTCGCTGTGGATGATAGGGATACAGCAGATCATCATGAAGGACACGCCACACTGTCGACCGTGATACTCCCACTGCACGTGCAATGCTACGGGTGCTAGTGGACGGTGTGTCGTCCACGCGAGCAAGTACGTCCTCCTCGACCGCCGCGGTGCGCACATGTCTTGGGTGACCGACATGATGGCCTGCACGTAACACACCCGATTCACCAAGGGTACGGTGCACGTTCGAAAACAACCTGCTGTCGGGTTGTCGCCTCTCCGGATACCGTCCGCGATAAAGGCGTGCAGCTGCTCGGTCATTGCCATCTGCAAGGCCGTAGACAATATGCATGTCCCTCAGTTCTACAAATGTGTAGCGTTCCATGGTACGGTGAGGATAGTGCCAATTATGGAATACTGTACTGCAGTGCACAGGTGGCACACACACACACACTGGTCACAACGGCTTCGAAACAACGTACTCAATTGTCGTACGTCAAGCACACCACCACCGCACCGGCTCTTTCACTGACACGCTCCCTGACGCTGCACTTCCAATCAGCCCACACGTCCGCACGGCGCTGTGGTACAATCAGCTGACGTTCCTGAGCCACCCGTGCCTGTGCTCTTCACTACCTGACCACTGCCGTTACGTGGGGCCATGTATTCTGGGGCCTTGTCATCGTGGAACACATGTAGCGTCCTTCATTCTTGCCCCATTCACCCACAACACGTACTTCGTCCGTCTTGCTCGAGCCGACGGGGAGCACTACGTACGATCGTGTGGTGATTGTGTACACCAATGTGGGGTAACCCAGCAGTTGAACAGACGTGCATACCCCCACGTAGCTTCATTACACGATTGTACCACGCAGTTTGTCTGTCCAGCCTTGCTCGGCCCGGTCTCACACCCACGCGGCAGTGTGCGGCTGCGGTGGTGTCAGGCCACGCTTGGTTTCGGAGCAGAAGGCTGCGGCCGAGGAGGGACTCGAGTTGTTCGGCTGGGGTTGCCGCGTCAGGTCTGGGAACGGTGGATCTGGTGATTGGGATGGAAACATTCCGACCTCGTCCATTAGTGTCGTCCACCGTACGGAGTGGTGGGGTCCGTACGACACTCCAGCAGCCTTTCGCCCGCTCCCGCCCAGCGATGTGCCTCCGGCTTCATTTCTAAGAGGCTGATTGGGCCCCATCACGACGTTTGTTACAACGTCAGTACGGGGTACGTGGTCCTATCTGTACGTGCACCTATCATTAGCAATAACCTCCTGTGCCCGTAGTTGCTGTGTTTGTCCTGCTGGCGCACGACCTCTGTGTGACATCCCCTCGGTGCTGCTACGGGGAATCCCTCGTCCCGCATTTGTTGTCTCCTTGGCAGGTACCATTCCCCGTTCGGTCCTCTTTCTCTTTTGTTGCACCGTGCTTTGTTCTTGCTGCGGTGTCTCGCCACTGTGTTTTGGGGACTCCCCTTGCGCTGCACCGCCAGCGCCGCCATTTCTGCCCCGAACCATGTACGCGTCTGTTGCCTGTCGAGTGTCACGGACCACTTTGCTTGCTTTCTCGGTGTGTTTTTACATCCTACGTCGTCCTCCCGTGGTTCTGCAACCCCGCACTACTTTTCTCGACTGCACTGCTTCAGTCATGGTGGTTGTTTCCCGCTGTGTAATTGTTACTTCATGCTTCATAGCTTCTTTTCTCCCTACCGTTGTCGATCGCTACCCTTTCCCTTCACTTGTCTTGCGGGACACTCCTATTTCCTTTGTGGAACCCCATGCGCATGCGTTGCGCAGCTGCCGCCTAGTGTTTTTCGGATGGGCAACTTTGGTGTTCCTTTTGACTTCGTTTGTTCCGCCTTTCTATCTTCACTGGTACTGGCTGTACAGAGGTGTGAAGTTCATTTTCACACGTTTTCGGCGTTGTCTAGCTCCTCACGGAGGCATCTCTCGGCAAAGTGGAAGGGGAACTTTCGGCTCTATTTCATGGGAGGTATCTGTGGTTTTCGTTTGTACTATACCTTTAGAATCACCCTGTATAGAATTTTTCCGAAGACAAGAAATAACATCATATCACATCAAAACTAAATCTGATCAAAATTACTAAAAAACACTTGAAATACCTTTAAACTTGAAGTAATAAATAGTATGTAGATTTAAAATAAGTTAAAAAACTTAGCTTTTATCAAAAAATAAGGAGCACTGCAACTACACCTCCGTACTCTTCAACTACTCTCACAATACTGACTGATCTGTAATGCGAAAACTCTTTAAGTAACCTAAGCACAAAACCATGTTAAAAAACAGAAGACACCACGTCAGATACAAGTCATCATAATATTGCGTAATAACCTGTTTGCATAAACATGATGCAACACGTTACCATCTGTGCCATTGTAATGTTGAGTAATGTTATGTAATAACCTCTTGCATAAGCATGATGCAATAGTTTACCCTTAAAAAATGCAATAAAGGGAGATTAATATAGGGTTCATCACAATATTATGTAATGTTACGTAATTTATGCAATAGTATAAAATCAACAAAAACATCATCAAAATACGTTTACCACTGTGGTTAAATTAATAAAAACAATAGACCTCGACACTCGTACCAAGCACGAGGTAAAAAATCACAGATTTGCAATAGTATAAAATCGACAAAAAACATCATCAAAATAGGTTTACCATTGTGCTTAAATTAATAAAAATAATAGGCCTCGTACCAAGTATTATTTTGAAGGAACCTGATTATAATACTTATAACAGTTTTTGTAAGCGCATCCTTCACCAAAAATGGTAGTCACAGGGCACTGCCAGTATCACAACCGTGTGAATGTGCAACGACTCCTTTAAAATGTCCTGCGATGAATAAGTGACAAACCTGCTCAGTTGTTTCTCACTGCCAAACATTTTTGATTGGTAAATTTATATGCCATCTAAATACTTAATATTTTCAACAAATCACCATCTCTATCATTGTTATTTTTTGAAAAAATTATAATACACAGTGGGTGCACAGCAATTAGTATACTAGTGATAAATATCACGCAAGAATGGTTTAAATATAATTTACTACATCGAAACGTAACATGTGTTCTTTTTTGCAGAAAATTTGTAATAATACAAATTGACTAACAGCAAATAATGTATTATTGTTGACTAGAAGTCAAGACTAAGAAGTGCTTTACATATAACACTAGTTTCAAAGAAGTTGATACCGTACATATGTATTGTAATATTAATTTCACTTCCATTTAATTTAAAATATACAAAAAATTAAAACTGCAAAACATTCCCAAAATTTTTGTTTCAGCTACTGAATCGTACGAGTAAGATATTTTATTTATCTCCAGATTTCACACTAAACTATCAACTGCTATTTTCTTTTCTATCCGTAGAAAATGTCATTATAAGTTACCATTTTGGTAACTATGGAAACTATTTTTCAATAAATTTTGTTTTCTACCATAATAAAATTTACAGATTTAATGATTAGCTCCATGCTGGTAATACGAATCGTACCTAAAAAATGTTTCAGGTATAAGCACTGCTCTACACTTGTCAGACACAATAGTAGTTCTTATTTCTTTTTACGAACGCTGTAATAACCATGAGTCACTTAGTAATTTTTCCAGCTTCATTGAAATATTTTTTATTAAACAAATATTTTTTGCAATATGGTTTAAGCAGAGATATCTACGAAATTTTGGTGTTTCTTCTGGCATTTTTAATGCATATTTTGCTTTTCTGTGACATATATGTACTTGATGTATCCAATCATTTATTTAATTTTATGTGAAAGTCACATGTATTATTCACATTTGATTAGCGGAACATTATTTTCATGTTTCCTAACATCTGCTTATAATCATTGTTTATATATCACCTCCGAAATAACTCCATGTTACGTACTACTGTCTGGTGTGAAAGAGTTGTTTTAAGACTTGACTTAAGTTTTCGGCACATTTCATTACAAGATGTTTCCGTATGCAGCTGCTCTCAAAATAAAAATAAGTTTGTTAATTGAACTGCATGAAACAGATTGAGGAAGAATCATTAAATTAATGAGAATTTTCTTTGGAGAAATGCTGAATGTAAATATTATAAAACTATCTCTTCCAAGAACAATTATTTTCTTCTTAATTACGTTTATATTTAAACTATATATGTGTAAATTATCCATAATTAACCAGTTTCTCGCTAGTGTCTGCATCTAGTTAACTTACGTGTATGTATAATGTGTGTGTGTGTGTGTGTGTGTGTACGTATAAACTTAAACTTCAGTGAAGTAAATATCACACGAGGAACATATCAAGGCAGGTATATGATTATAGCAGTATTTTAAAATAATTATAAAAATGTATTCGTGTAAGAAGAAAGTTCTATATATTTTTAGTTTTATTTTTACTTCTTACTCAATTCAAGTATACAGTGGCTAATTTAATCATTGAGACCATATACAAATGAGAAAACTTCCCTAACTGTCGCAAAGAAGAGGTAATGCCCGTTCCAAGCGAAATCCTGCTTGACTTGTATATATAAGCCATATTCGGGTTATTTTTCTGCAAATTTTACATAATAAATTAGTTTTGTGCGTGCCCAACTGACGATCCTGAAGTTCTGAACAAAATTCTGAGTATTCTAAGTATTTCTTCATGTTGGCTAAGGATGGTGAACTCGATTTATAAATTTCAATGTCAAAAGTTTACAAGGCGGGAAAATTTAAAGAGACTAATTTAAAAGGTGGAAATTTTACATAACAAACTAGTTCTGTTATAAACGCAATTGGAAGTTCGTGACTGCGTGTGAACTGGAGAACTTTATATTTAAGTATAGCTGAATATATGATATATTACGGTCTTCGCTATCATTGACAAGCATCCAGTCAATAGCTCATACCGCTTTGCTTACCGCTCTCCATATAATATTATTCTGTTATTTACCTAAAATATGATCTTTATGAGTCAAGAAACAATTATTTTGTTAATATTCGTCTCCTAGTACATTAAAGAGTACACAAGTTTAATTCCGAGAACTTTTCTAACGATGGAAGCGGCTCCGGCGCCCACCCAGCGTCGAATGACATGGGTACCTGGGGGAAACCCTGGGGGGTAAAGGCGGTCAGGGTAATGATGCTGATCACATCACCCCCACTCACGACCGGATCAAGAAAGTGTGGGGCGTTACCCCCACACCCCCTATACGCCTTCATGGCGTCTTGCTAAGCACAGGGGAGCACTTTACCTTTTTCACCTACACAAGTTTTAAGTATCACCGTGTCCGGAAGGTGTAAGATCATACTTGAAGCGAGCATCATCCGAGAATGGTCTGGCAGTGCGGTCTTGAAGTCGTGGACTGGAAGTGAAAGTCTTTCGAATTGCTGCTCTTCGACTGCAGCGCCAAACACGATCAGTAAATAAAAATGAGAACACCTTGTTTCCCCGCGTTTTGAAAACTTGTTTTTCACCCTATAAATCACATAGCATTATCAAATATTCTTACACATACATTTCCACAAGTTATAAGAACTTCAACCAACAATTTGCTGGCCTATAACGTATATCTAATCTGTGGTTCTGGCTTTGTACCTCCGTGATTTCAAACAAATGAACAACGAGTGCAGAAATTACGTGATCAAGTCTGCAACGATCTGTACTCCGAGCTGTGGTCTCGATAGCTTGTGTACTTGGCGCTTTCGAACCGCAGTAGGTGTTGTCACTTTCGTCAAGACCATGCTTCAAATCTGTACTTCATACCTTTCGGACACATCCTATCTTTATCATGTAGTGAAAGGTTTGAAAGCTTGAGAGTCTGTTCAACCATTCAGTCCCAAACAGCGTTAGAAGAGCATCTGTAAGGGGTCTGTTGAAAGAGGAGTGACCACGGCTCTCGGTTTGTAATGCAGGGGTATGTCAGATGAATTTCGAGTGGGTCATATAGCATTGGTTTTCGTTGATCCCACAATAAACTTTGGGCCTAGTCCATATAAACCGATCTGACATTAAAGTATACCTAAAATTAACTTTGAAGAATACATTTAAGTGATAAGCATCAGTCATAAGAATGAATATATTGATAAAGCTGTATTAAATAAGAAAAATATGATAAAAAAACATCGGCAAAAAAGGGAGGGATTTCCCATATTAAAGATACCTATACTTTTTTCACTGCTCCTACAAATACGTTTAATACCAGTGTTGATGATTCTCTGAATAGATCCGTATATATTTTAAAATTAATTTTATTCAAAGATTTAACTCCAGTGTATAACACTAAGAAATAAATTACGCATTTCTTTTGAACTTCGTAAATTTCCTCATCAGCATGACTTACAAAGATTAATTCCCAAGAATCATAATCTTGAAGTAAATAAGGAAATAATAATCAAATTTGTCGTACGTTCAGGTGATCAGAAGAAAGTCGACCACTTGGGACACTGTAGATATTCTCTGGTATATATATATATATATATATATATATATATATATATATATATATATATATATATATATATATATATATATATACAGATACACACACACATTGTCATGGGAAGGCGAACGAGCATTAAAAGCTAAAAGTAAAATCCAAAGTTTAACTCAAGCACACTGACCCAGCGACAATAACAAAATTCCTCACGATAGACAGAATCTAGCTTTCAACTACAGGATTGCTCTTCCTGATCGAAAGAGGGAAGTAGTGTCACGGTATGTTGCAAGCTCATCAGAGTCACGGCACGGAGCGAATCGGATAAGTACCCCAGATCTTTGGAAACATCAAGAGGATCCAATGATTCTCGTGGCCACCGTTCAGGTGCTGACAAAACGGCTCCGTGGAACTTGCTCCGGTGTAACTTCCGCCGACAAGAAAAACCGCGGAAACACAGTGATCAATGGGGAAGTTGTGCCGAAGACGCATTGTTGCCAACTTGAAATCAAATACCTCAAATCGTCGAAGATAATAAATATACAGATACCAATGCAGAACCATACTTGTTGCTTATATTTCCAAGTTACATACATTAGAAATCATAATTGTTAACATAATTTCGTTACATAACATTGATCATTGGTCGTTCTACATTCTACAGAAAGTACATTATCAAACAAATGACAAACATTATCAAACTCTTCGAACATACCCCAAGCTTCGAAGACATCTCCTCAAGTCCCCTGATTTCTCATAATCCTGTAGAATGTTCCTCATCCTTTGATCCAAACTGACGGCACACTTTCATCGCTTTCCACGAACTCCTCGTAACTCAATGTTCTTCAGTACAGTCGTCTAATGGCATGCATCTTCTTTCAACTTACCGAGGAAAGAAAGAAGTTAGGCTGTCTCTTACCAATGGAAGAATTTAACTTTCGATGCCATCTCTCAACACTGCTGTTAGTTCTGTGACGTTGGTTGTGGCAATTCCACGCAGGATTTTTTGTTTGCCAAGCCATGTATCAACTAAATAATCGTTGAACTGTGTAATCTTGCTGCTTTGAAGCGAATTATCCATGATTGTAATTGACCCCAGCTTCGAGATCAGTAACTGAGAGATGTGCCAATGAAGCCCACATCTTGACATGTCGTCTAATATCTTCGCTCCCGGTGTACTCTCTACTTAGACCCACTCTCTGAACTGCCCTCCACGGAGCATAGTGGAAGTGGAAATTACATCTCCTTATATCTAATGCAGGCCAAGCATCCTGTGCTGCGGAAAGTCTTGCAGATTCGAAGTCCATCATTATGGTATTGGGATTTAACCCCGGACATCATCCTTTGCTAAATTAAAAAGTCGTAGATAAGTGTAACGTTTCTTATCTGTACGAAGAGCGTACACTGCTGGTATAACACAAGTCACCTCGTCAGTACTCCCTGCATCTAAGTGAATAGTATGCAAGTGAGTGAACTATTTTGGACAATTGTCGAATGTTCCGTCGGCAAAGGCACAATTGGTATTTTCCATAAAATTCCTTACTCCCTCTGTAACAAACATGAGAATTCTGGAGCCACCAGTGGAATCAACCTGCAGAAAACTTTTCCCGTCAAAATACCTCAATTGTTCCTCCTGGATGAAAATGTCCTCTGCCTTCTCTGTTCTTGCCTGACACCCAGAGAGGCTTTACGTAGCTTGTTCAAGCCCGACTTTACCGACGAATACATGGTAAGTTCGGAACCATTTCGTAACTGTTATCCTGTACAGCTTTCATCTGTTGCAAGAACACTTCTGGAACAGGTACACCTACATCTTCCGGTACTCTCTTCCTACAAACAGTCAGTGCCTTCCTCACTTCAGCTGCTGCTATATTTGGTACACATGTATGGTCCTTTTGCGAAATAATTGTTTCTCCATTTGTTGATATTGTCGCCGGACAACCCCTCTTCTCGTTCAGGCAGGCCTGAAATAACGTAAAAAATGGTTATATGGTGTACGGTTGCTATTAATTAATTAATTAGTTCTATTAACTACAACAAAACAAGAAAAAGATTATTATTACAATTTTTAAAGAGACTTACCCATAGCACTGATCCCTTGTTGCTCCTCTTGAAGCGAATGTTGAACTCCATTTCTCACTCAAGTATTGAAGTACTTACAAGTCTGGTATATATATATATATTGTCCTGTTAGTATTTCTTTAAGTAGGAAAAGTGAAAGGAGTATTTCTATTCGTATGGAAAAGTGACAGGTGTTTTTCTATTGGCTTATCCTATTATATTCGTAGAAAGAAATGAGAAGAACAGTTAAAGGAATGTAAGTCGGGTTGGCAACACTTACCGCAAAATCCATCCCGGCGCAAATTCTACGCGGCGCAAATTCCACTGGCGCAAATTCCACCGGCGCAAATTCCACGAGTGCTCGTCCTACTTCCTTACCTCTTCACTGAGTCAAGGGATTCTACCCACAACCTGTAAAAACCAGTTGAACTTTGTTTTACTGCTACGTTCCTAAGTGACATCCCTAAGTGACACAACAGAAAATTATCTGCCCGGTCACCCTTCCGCAAAGATTTTTACATATTTCCTCCTGTTAGGAAAACATTGAAAAAATTAATCAATTCATCAACTACAATCTAGCGGGACACAGTAAAGCACTTCATTTCTCGCTTCAGATTTGAAGATTTGAAGTTCGCCTTCTTTTAGAAGAAGTGAATGTCTTTCTATGTGAAATTATCTCCACTTTCTTAACTTTCTTCTGTCTCGTTTTACATTAAAATACATCTTTCCTGTTTAACTGAATGTTCCTGCCTTTTTAAATACTTTTTATGGGTGTTGCATGTCACTATTATTGATGTTTCTGTACATAGAGAGAGAGCTTGTGTAGCACTGAATTCCCATTTCCACTATTTTCGCACTTCGTTCTGAGTAAAGTGGTATGATACCCGATGCACCACTCTGGATAAGGAATTAATTGTAGTTGCAAAAATATGCAGAAATAACATCAACGATATCTAACAATATTATTTCTTCATTTTCTTTAATAGTAATGTTTGTGCATTTCGATGTAGGTAAGTTGTAACATATTTGTTCTTTTAAGATGTACTTGTTAATGTTGATTAGTTTCTTTAAAATACTGATTTCGGATATTAAAATAGGAGATATGAAATATGAATTAACGGGAGAGGGAGGGACGCTGTGGAAAGGCCCCAAACAGACCCAAGCATCAATGGAAACAGAGGTAGATTTGTGCAAGGTTTTTAAAATTACATGAGGTTGAGTCGTTTGCTTGTGTATTCAAAATGCATACATATGATGACGTAAAGTTGGCTCATATGAACATAACCTACGTAAATTCACATGGGAGTGTTGCTGTTGTAGAGTTTCTGTTGTAAGTCCACTTTATGCACAGATTCGCAATCATTTTGTTGCAAAATGAAGCAATAATTCGTGAATATATAACAGCGGGACAGAGCACCCTGTCAAAAATTATAATATCTTCTGAACGGTAAATAAGATACAAAAATGTTCAAGTTCACTACATGGAAATTCATAGGCCGAATCGAATGGTTGTGTATCGAAAATGCATTGTTTTCAGAGGTGTCTCAATCCAAACTAGGTCTCCCAACTGACAATAAGACGCCATATCTGCTGTATCGTGGATAGAAATTAACAAAACATATATTTTCTTTCTTTCAGACGTTGCAACCTATAGCGGGTGCACGGCATTTTGCAGTAAGTAAAATACTGATTTTGTACCTTCAGCATCTTGTTAAGTACTTCGTTATGTCATCTGCAATTGGCTTTACCTGAACAGTCCCAATGTTTGTTTATTCTTGTGTTAACTTTGTATATTGCATAGTTCATATTTAACATAGTAATCATGCTGTTTGCTTATTTTTTAAATGTTACAATGAAAAATGCTTGGCAACGGTACAGATTAACACCCATTGGACAGCAGCAGGGTCTAGATCTTCTCGCATTCACCCGCCTTGTAGTTCAGAATTATTTGGGTAGGTACACACAAGAGCTTCCAAGGCAGTCACGAGTATCCACAACTGGGAAGAAACGAGTTGACGATAATATTCGACTAGATGGTGTTCTTCGCATCTTAGAAACCAACAAAACACAAATACGATGTAGAGAGTGCAAGTAGAATACTTGGAAAAAGTGCAGAAAATGCAACATGGGATGTCACATCAAATGTTTTGAAGGGTTTCAGTAGTGCAGGTGGCCCGGTTCACGGACATCAAGTGGCAAAAACCTTAAAAACTCACTTTCTCTCCACGTTCCGCGCCTCATTTATTGCGCTGACGATGTTTCACAGCGTAGAAAACAGCACCAAAACATCAAAAACTCACTTTACTCATTTGGGGATCACGAAAACCTCAAAACCTCATTTTCCCTCACTTATTGTGCTGACGATGTTTCACAGCGAAGAAAACAGCACCAAAAAACCTCAAAAAAACTCACTTTTTCTTATTTATTGCGCTGACACAGCGTGATGAGTAAATGCGCGAATTTCTTCCGGAATATCTTTCAGCTCGTACATCTGACCGTACATGCTGTTCATCATCAATTTAGCCGTGTTCTGTTTGGCGTCCATTTCGAGCAGTTTGCCCGGCGGCAAGGTCTTCTTCTCGCAGTTCTTGACTTCCTTGATTTTTTTACGCAGGGTTATGATCTTGCGGATGCACGTGGCGCGTTGAGCGTGTCGGGCGAGAAATACACGTGAAGATCCGCTTCCGTGCAGCCGGTTGGGGATTCGTGTTGCCACGATAAACATCGACTTCCGTGCCTGGCGGAACGGACGTTCCGGTGTGGAATTCGCGCCATTCCAAGTTCACGTTGAAAGGGGAGAGTCCAGCTGCAACCATGTGACGCTCGGGTAGAGTTACGTAAAATCCAGCACCAAAATAATCTCGTCCTCCGTCCTGTTCTTGAGCGCCACGTTCATGTTGGAGGGTTACGGTGCACGTAGCCCCCGACCAAACTTGTGGTGGTACTCGAGATGCTGCCGGGAGAAACACAAACATCGCCCGTTCTGCAATGCTTTGCTAAAATAGTAATGCGAGAGATGCAAGTTGAGTTGGTGCCCGCGAACCTGGTCCGCGCGCAGCACGCTCTGGCAGCACGTGGAGACGATCGTTTGCACGAGTCCGTTTTTCAGAAACAACCGTCCCTCACAAGCATCGAATCCTTGGGACGTTGTATTGCAATAAATCGTCTATCTTGTTTTTCTCGTAGAGCGTTTGCACGGTTTCGCCCTCGGGCATCATCTTCTCTCCCAGGTTGAAATACAACGAAACGTACTTCAGCGTGTACGAGGAGAGAGGTTCCCGAAAAGGTAACGCACCACTTCAATGCCGTACAGTTCGAGTTGATGGCGGGCGGCGACGGTGTTCGGCTGCACACCCCAACCGCTCGCACAAGTCGGGTCGCCCTAAACTCAGAGGCCTAGTGAGTTGGCAATACTGACACGACCTAGTTTTTGCTTATATTGTCATCGCAACCGGATGCGACGACGGGTGGGGGAGAGATGACTTTCGTTTCTGTGGTGTCGATGTAGGTCAGATCAAACACAGTACTGTGAAAGTTTCTGTACAGAAGAGTAACGTTTTTGCAACTGTACGCGATTATACAACCGTTTTGTGTGTGTTAAATTGCTAGCAGCTTTTTTGTAGGTAAGTTTTGTTTCTTGTTATTTCTCTTGCATGTGTGTGTGTTAATAATAATAATTGCGAGTGGCGTTAGTGAACAGGAAGTGTTGTTTTGATTAAACAACGAAAATTACGCTAAACAAAAAAAATATGAGCATACATAACGTGCGCTTGAAAAAACTATTCTTCATCGCGAATAACATAAAAGCGAGGTAACAATCGGAGGGAGGGGAGGGACGATGATCATGATCATGTTAGTTTACTCATGGTGGATGGTATTGACGCGTGTACTCTGAGTTGCATTTGTTTTGTTTTAAGTCTGCTTTATGCACAGTAAGGCTAATCGAAACTGGACCTACAGTGGGATCCGAACCACCTCCGCCGGGTATCGAACTTGGTGTTTTAAATTATACAAGTGTACAGTGGGAAACTTTATCTTTTTTGAATTTGTTGATACTCTGGGTTGGATTTGTTGTTTTAAGTCTATTTTATGCACTGGACTGGACCTACAGTGGGATCCGAATTATACATGTGCACAGGGGGAAACTTTGTCTTTTTGAATTTGTTGATACTCTGGGTTGCATTTGTTGTTTTAAGTCTACTTTATACACAGTAAGGCTAATCGAAACTGGACCTACAGTGGGATCCGAACCACCTCCGCCGGGTATCGAACTTGGTGTTTTAAATTATACAAGTGTACAGTGGGAAACTTTATCTTTTTGAATTTGTTGATACTCTGGGTTGGATTTGTTGTTTTAAGTCTATTTTATGCACGGTAAGGCTAATCGAAACTGGACCTACAGTGGGATTCGAATTATACATGTACACAGGGGGAAAATTTATCTTTTTTTTGTCTGTGAAGGTTCTAAGGTTTTGTGAACATGTTGGAAAAGCACTAGTATATACATAGACCAAAGTTACAAGGTTCTAGGTCCCATAGGAGTCGAGATATATCAAACGTCTTGTAAAATGTCTTGGCTTAGTTTTGACCCTAATTCAAAAATTTTAATAGCATTCGATAAAAAAAAATTGGAAAGACTTTACAACCTATTGGAGGGATGATGTCTAGTGCTAGCTGTTTCCGAGTTATTTTAGATTAAAATTTCAAGATGTAATTTCTAAGATGTTTTGTAATTTATAAACTATAAGTTGTAGGAAAACGATTCTTGCTCTATCTGCTATTGCTCGACGAATACTATAAACATAAATAATGCTTATGGTTTGATTTCAAAAAATGGCGACAGGAAATAACTCTGTTTTCTGAAATTATGATTTATACTTCATACGCCAAGAGGATTGAGGGTTAGAAAGAGATTGTTTGGTAGAACAACTTAAATAGAATTATGTACACATAATATTTTTTTTGTGTTTTCTATCCACAAATATTTTTTTTCCATTTATTTACAGGATTGATTACGGAGCAACAATATCAGCACCATTGCGAAGTAGCCTTCCAAGGTTTTTTTTATTATTATTGCACAGCATTTATTTTGTGACACTCTACTATATATATAAAATAACATACCCCACAAATATTTCATTATCGTGAATTAGCCTTTCAAGTTTTTTTTATTATTATTATTGCACAGTATTTCTTTTGTGGCACTCTACTATATATATAAAATAACATACCCCACAAAT
This sequence comes from Lepisma saccharinum, assembly GCF_977018435.1. Lineage (NCBI taxonomy): Eukaryota > Metazoa > Arthropoda > Insecta > Zygentoma > Lepismatidae > Lepisma > Lepisma saccharinum. The sequence goes on along the minus strand of NW_028142974.1, from coordinate 5,244 downwards.
ATTTCATTATCGTGAATTAGCCTTCTAAGTTTTCTTTTTTATTGCAAAAGCATTTATTTTGTGGCACTCCACTATATATATAAAATAACATACCCCACAAATATTTCATTATAGCGAAGTAGACTTCCAAGATTTTTTTTTATTGTAAAACCATTTATTTTGTGGCCCTCCACTAAACATAGCCACAAATATTTTCACCATGATGGAATCTGTGAAAATTTGCCCCACTTGTGAAACTGGTGTTTCAAGGAAAAAATTCCAAAGGCACTGTCGTACCTGCGTACCTGGTAAGCGTGTGACCGCTACAGAACCATGTCCCAGGTGCGACAAACATATTACCATTAATAATTTGAAAAGGCATATAACATCATGCAAAGTCGTCGGAGCACCTGTTCCACAACCGTCGACCAGCTCGACCAAGAGGAAAGCGGAAGCCGACTCGCCACCATCCGCCAAACGTGTCAAGCCTGTGGCGAAAGCGAACCAGTCTGCTTTCGAGCGTTTGTTAGAGGACTTTGTCCTTACTTCGGAGGGCTCATGCAACGTGCGTAGCTTTTTGGAGAACGTGCAAGCCAAAATTATTTCCATCCTCGGCGATGCGCTTGCAACGCACTCCACCAAATTCTACGCATCGCTACGTTGCCAGTACAAGAAGCCGTCTGATGAAATTTACAGCTTCTGACACAACACCAAGGCGAAGACGATGCATCTGGCGGATGTCGACAACCTAGAGGTCATCTACAACAAGTTTGCCGAGGAGCTGGTGGCAAAGCAGGAGGAACATCAAGCTAAGGGCTCGGGGGGTTCGCTGTGTGGCGAGCCTCACGAACTGTGCGTCAAACTTTGCAAGTTTGTGCCTCTCTCCGCCTCCAGCTACTTTCCCTTACCACCTACTATTGCTGCAAAGAAGGCCGTCCTGAACATTCAGAACAGTGACGCCAAGTGCTTTCTCTGGTCTGTGCTTGCAGCGTTGCACCCTGTCCACTGGAAAAACCAACAAAAACGCGTTACCCACTACCTACCCTACGAGCCAGAGCTGGAAGATGCGATGGCTGGGATCGCCTATCCCGTGGAGGTCCCGGACATTCGAAAGTTCGAGGCCCGTACACACAACCCTCGGTTGGCCATCAACGTTTACGGTCTCACTGAGAACAAAAATGTGGTGTACCCTATCCGGGTGAGCGACGTAGACGACGATGGTGCGCAGGAAATTCACCTTCTGCTCATAAAGGACGAGACCCATCACCACTACACCCTCATCCGTTCCCTCTCTCGGCTTGTTTCGAGCCAACGGAGCAGTGATAGTCACCACATAGAAGTTTGTCGCAGGTGCTTGTCTACATTTCATAATCGAGAACAGCAGGATTACCAGCGCATCAGAGGTCCCAACATCGCTGTCGAGAAGCTCGCTCGCCACAAACTTTATTGCAATGCCAACGAACCGGGGGTGGCAGTCTTGCCCAAACCTGGCACCGTGGAGCGTTTCCACATGCACGGTGCCATGGTAGAGCATCCCGCTATCATCATCGCGGATTTCGAGGCCTTCCTCAAACCCCTGTCCACTTGCGATCCCGATCCCGAAGTTTCCTCCACCACCCCTTACCAACTCCACGAGGCATCCAGTTTCGCATACGTTGTGGTGCGACGAGACCAACACATCGCCCCCGAGCCCTACGTGTACCGTGGTCCCGACGCAGCCAAACACTTCCTCGAGAGGATGGTTGTCGAGGCCATCGAGATAGTGAAGGTACTGTTGGCCCCCAAGTCTATGCTCCCACTGTCTCCCGACGATCAACGTAGACACGACGAGGCCATCGCTTGCCCTGTCTGCGTCGAGGAGTACACCGCCAACAACCGTAAAGTCCAACACCACGATCACTTTAACGGTAGGTACGTTGGTCCTTGGTGCAACGGATGCAACCTCATGGCCCGGGACCCGCGATTTATTCCGATCTTCTTCCACAACGGCTCGGGGTACGACTTTCACCACCTGATCAAGCATCTTGGGTACGACAACGAGGGAATCAACGTTCTCGCCCAGAACGAGGAGCGTTACATCAGTGTGAGCAAACGAGTGTCGATCCCGGGATCACGCTCTACCGTCGAGCTTCGCTTCCTCGACTCCCTGAGGTTCCTCCCGGCAAGCCTCGATGCTCTCGCGGGGAAGCTTAGCGACGAGCAAATACTCATCACCTCTGCAAACTTTCCGAACTTTGACGCCGGTCTCTTCAGGCGTAAGGGGGTCTACCCCTACGAATACGTCACAGACCCTGCCAAGTTCGCGGAGACGTCGCTACCTCCCCAGGCGAAGTTCTACAGTCAGCTACGAGGCTCGAACATCACCGACGAAGAATACCACCATGCCCAGTCCATGTGGCGCGAGCTGGGTTGTCGAACTCTCGGGGACTACAACGACGCGTACCTCAAACTTGATGTGACGCTCCTCGCCGACGTGTTCCAGACGTTCCGTGCGACCGCAATGAAGATCTACCAGCTGGACCCCGCCTACTTCTATAGTCTCCCCGGACTGGCGTGGTAAGCCATGTTTCTGGTGACGAAGATCGAGCTGGAGCTTCTTTCCGATTATGACATGGTGCTGTTTGTGGTTATGGTGTCATGGTGCTGCACGGTTCTGGATCTGAGCAAGCTTCACATGTTCGAGACGTACTACGATATATTACGTCCACACTACGGCCACAACATCTCGCTTCTCTACACGGACACGGACAGCTTGGTGTACCACGTCCGCTCACCCGATGCGTACGGGGATATAGCGACAGTTCCATCTTTGGTTAACCTCTTCGACACCTCGGGCTATCCCCAGCCGAACCAGTACGGAATCCTGGCCCGCAACAAGAAGGTGCCCGGCAAACTCAAAGATGAGAAGGACGGAGACGTGATTCTTGAGTTTGCAGGTCTTCGCGCCAAGGTCTATGCCATCAAAGCCGAGGGCAGCGTTACCAAGAAGGCCAAGGGTGTCGGCAGACAGGTGGTTCGGGAGCATCTCACATTCGAGGACTTCGTCGATTGCCTCAAGACCAGGTCGTCGGTTCTAAGAGCAGAACAAAGAATCCAGAGCGTCGACCATATCATCACCACAAACAAAGTTAGAAAAATTGCGCTGGATCCCGATGACGATAAGAGGTGCGTCCTCGAGTGTGGTATTCACACATTGCCTTGGGGACATCGTCGTTTAGAAATAAATAAGAATTGCGCACAGTGCAAATAATTAGCACTCACCACCACACACAACAATTTTCACTAACTAAAAAAAAACAACATTTTTTTACTCAGTAAAAAAAAACACACTTTGTCATTACAAAATAAAACTTTGACCGTATCCTTAAATAAGCAGCATGCCTATGAACTTGTTCGGTTTCAAAAAACAGATCATCATGGAAACTGCACCGTCCATACCAGATCATAAAGTCTTACCTTCCGTGTTATCCAAACTCAACGGTCTGTTGATCATTCACCTCAACAGCATTTGGACGAAATTGGATGATGAAATCGGCAAGATTTTTTACGTCTTCAATAACAATTTACATTTTTACGAAATTCCGATCGACGGGAAACTTCGGATCACCGTGAATCCGGAGAACGAAGGGGCGAAAAATATTAAAATTTCTACCGGCAAGAACATTTTTCGAATGAAGCACGACAAGGTACTTTCTAACATGGCGTACGATGTCTCTGCAGGAGATTGTCTTTACGTGGAACTCCTAGGAGATTACGACAAACTCATTCCTCTCTTCGTAGAATTACGAATCGTCTATCCTATTATAAATAACCGTTAACCAAAATGCCTAACGACATTTTCGGCAACACCAAGCGTGTAGATCACGCAGAAGAGATTCTCATGTTGGATGTCCGAGTCAAAAAGTTGAGGAGCGATTTGATCGCTTTGCAGGAGACCTTAAACAAAAGTTTAGAATCGGAAATCGCTACGCTCCAAACGCAATGTCTCGATCCCATTCTGAAAATCGATTGCGAACTGAAAACGCTCATAAAAAATTATGTCGACGTACCTTCTTACGACAACGTTCAAAATATACAGTTGAGCGTGGATTCGCTTCAAAATGATTTGCTCAAATTACAGCAATATCAACCGAAAAATGAAGATTTGAAAAAATTGAAACTCGAAATTGAAGAACGAACTTCCGCAATCGAAAAGAATTTCTCTGAACTTCAAACCGTCGTGAAGGATATCGACATAGAACGTTTGCACGTCGTCGTTTCCAAATTACAAGAAGAATTCACCGGCACGTTGGAAGAAATTAAATCCAAGTTACAGACTTTGGAAGATACAATGACGAACCTACCATCGTCGGACGAACTGCAGGTCATCGGTAAAAGCGTAGCGAACATAAAAATTCAATTGGAGGCTTATCAAGATTTCGAACACATTCAAACCATCATCGCTACGCTTCAGGCGTCTCTGGAGTTGATCAACGAAGAAATTAAAAATATTAGAGTTCAAGCGAGTGCGTTGACGAGAGTAGAATGACAGCATTTCATTCCTACGCGTCAGCAAAAATTTGATGCGGCTGGTGTTATGTTACATCCGGTCGTCCACGAGCGATTTTATTGTTGAGTCAGCAGAACGTGTCTGATCACGTTGAAGACATCGGAAGCGGGTGGGGGAGGGGGGATCAATGGATTTGTCACGTTGTTTCTTGATGTATGCTAACCTAACACGTGCATATGTTTGTGTGTGTGTGTGTGTGTGTCTTTGGAGGAAATGCGCGCGCAACCATTGCGTATGATGGAAAGATATGAAGAAATGATTTAAAGATGGCGCCGAAGGTGCTGTACCCCCCGAAAGTTTAGCGGCTAAGGTTATTGCTTTGTAAAACAAGAGGCGTCGAGGGTTCGATTCCTGGTAGAGTCAATATTGATTGATTGATAGATTGAGTTAGTTTTTTTTAAGTCCGTTTTATGCACGGCAAGACTAATCAGAATTGGACCTACAGTTGAAAAGTGGTGATTCGGACCACTATGTGCCTCCACCGATTATCGAACCTGGGACCCCTTGATTACAAGTCGACGATGTCAATATTGAATGGTCTCGATTAGCCTGTGTGTAAATAAAGGCAACAAAATGGTTGAGTTCGAAAATCGAGTTGGGTTAGTGGTTAATGTTGTCACCTGGCAATGAAGAGGTCGCGGGTTCGAATCTCTAGGTAGTTAAATGAGGCCAATTGTTTAATCCCGCCATTATAGGTCGCGATTAGTCCATCTGTG